>NC_064420.1:28316666-28635277 GCF_023375975.1 Astyanax mexicanus | reverse complement strand
AAAAGTGCAGACGCTGCCTGATGAACGGCACTGCTGCGTGACACATTAAATCCGTGCAGTTGCCTGATCATCTCGCATTAATAATACATTCATTGCTCTGTTCTGACAAGCCCATGCATATTTAATTGTTGTTTTGGAGTCAATCTCCTCTAAAGGTACGGAGAACGATAAACAAAAACGAGAACAAAAGGTTACTAATTGACTTATTAAACATTAATAAGGACCCTGGGACAGAAGAACACATAAAAGACATCTGGAGAATGATCAATAGCTGCATAGAGACAGGCAAAAGTAAACGAGTAGGATTACACACCAAAAACAAAGTTATAGGACATTGAAGACGTTGATGCGTGAAAAATAAGCAAGCATGCTGCATGAAAAATAAGTAAATATATAAACAAGCCTTTTGAGTATTAACTTTAAGTCAAATAAAAGGGCAGGTTTCTTCAGTAAACAAAATATATGTGCGTTCTTTGGAGCACTGAAAAAGCATTTCAAAGAACATGCCAATTTCCCTTGATGGGAAACCAAAGCAAAAAAAAAAAAAAAAAAAGCAAAAGAAAAAAGGTCTATCTCCATTAGAGGAATACGGTCTAGTGCATTAGGTGCAGCTGTAAACACAGTAATCAAGCCAGCAGGGGGAAGAGGCAGACTAAGGCCACTAATGTAATGCTGCTAGACGATCTACTGCCCATCGCACGCTAAGCTTTTTGATCAGAAGTGACACAAAGTGCCAGACGATGCACTCTGATACCTTAGAAACCATATAGCATGTTGACAGAAAAAGAGAAACATCTAGAGTGGGTGGTGACTTATAAACAACTGTCATACGCAGACTGAGGGTTATCTAATGCTCAGAGAAACAGGCAGTGGGAAACTGTGCTGCAGCTTAAGGCGCTTGTGGAAGGAGGTTAAGATAAAGTGGAAAAGGGTCTTCTGAATGAATAGGGTGCTACCCGGGAGCATTAGAGTCAAGCTATCTTTGATGAGTTAAGCTATTGTGTTTCTTACACACTTCAGATAATAGTCTACCATCTTTAAAATCATGTCATTAAATGTAAATGGCCTTAAAAACACGAAAATCGTTTGCAGGACTTATACACTTTCTTCTAACTCCCATAAAAAGCAATGTACCAGAAAAGAGTACAGAAAAGCTCTTAACGCTACACTCGCCTACCTCTATAACATGATTAAACTGTAAGCCGCTCTGGATAGGAGTGTCTGCCAATCGCCATAAATGCAAATGTAAAATGTGAAAGGTTAATGTAATGATTCACATTTAATTTTTAGAGCCAGTAACATCAACATCATGCATCAGAGCGCACAATGTAGAAACAACACTCAAATGATGATGAAAATGGCAGAAAACAATGCCTATATACATTAATTGACAGAATAAGTGGTTGGAATCCAATGTAAGGATGAAACATCTAAAACTCTATCCGGACAGTACTCGTTTCTGAAAGGGACGTCTGTGAAAAATATTTTACACTTCTACTCAGTGATAAAACTCTTGCAATCTGACTGCAATTAAAAAATCAAGAGGACCAGTAAGGGTATTTTTTGCTTTCTCGATCACATGAGATCGCGTTCAGTAGCTCCTCCATTTCCAATCACTGTTGTGCTTACGTGGATCTCCATGGAAACGCACACCCAAAGTGTAATTACAGTGCGTGCCATTGGACAAATAGCTATTTTATTAAACACGAGGTGATGAAACACATACATCTGAAACACATACGTCTGAGAAAAACACGTACATGGTCGTTCCAGACGAGACTAAAATCACAGAGGACCCCCCCCATAAAAGTAAAAAGACCGCAGGACCCTCTGAAAAACTAATCCCGGGCTTTAGTGATTTGAGTATTAGACCAAAATATTTGTTTATTGGGCAAAACTGTACAAAGCCCATTTTTTTTACCATGTTAAGGTGCCTCTAGCCTGGATACATTCTGGGCATGGAGACATACAGGTTGCTGGAGCTAGCTTCCATATGGTCTAATAAATGCTAATAAATTATTGATAAATCTGGCAACCAGGCAGATAAGCGCTAGGTCTTTCGCTGTTCAGAGGTCAGTATTATTAGCCTGTAGCTTCCTGCTAACCTCGGCCAGCACTGCTGGAGCAGAATTAGCATTAGCCACTAACTGCATAAAGCACAAGTTCTTTCGCCATTCAGAGGTGAGTATATTAGACTGTAGCCTGCGCATTTATCGCATTAAAAGCAATGTAGGAAGAACTGCTAGCTCATATTGACCTGGCTTACCGGACCTCTCAGGGTTCCTCAGTAGCTGCGTCCAGAAACTTTTGCTACTCCTCTTATTTAAGGTATTTAGCAGAAACCCTTATCCAGAGCGACTTACAACAGTGCTTTGATGTTACTTCAAATATCCAAAGCTAGTTTGTAGACTAGGATCAAGAGATATACAGAGCTTGATCATGTTTAGAATCCTAGGAACCTTTTTTTTTTTCTCCTACTTCTCCTTTCCTACTTCTCCTCTCCTACCCCGGAAAAAGGGAGGAATCGAGGAGAGGAGAGGAGGAGGACTGGAGGGAAGGAGCTGTAATTGGGGAAATGAGACAGCTGATCCTTTTTAGATAGGATGTTGAACTGAGCCAATCACAACCCTCACTTTTAGCACATGCCGAATACTGCCCAGCCAATCACAGCTTCAATATTAAAAGTGAAATATGATTTCATTGAATGTAATAAAACAATTAACAAATATTAATAAATAATATATAGTAAATATAATAAAAAATATGACATTTTGCATACATGTGGGCAGTTGTGTTAACTGCATAAAGAACATTTAAGCTCAGTTCCACTATATGAAGCCAGGTGGCAAAGAAAGAGCATGTTAGCTTATATAAACTATAAATTATATTAATGCTTTACTGGCTGTTTAATTAGATAAGGAACCTAGTTAATTAGTACATTTATACTTGTGCGTTGCCTTCTCCATTTTCGTGTGCTCTGTGGGCGTGGATGCAGTGATGTCATTCGAAAATCCCTAAAAGTCTTCCTGAGTAGGATGCTCTCATGTATCCTCCGTTGGAAGCATTATCGAGGAGGATTTTAAGCAGCTTCTTTCATCTCCTACGGTATTCGGACAAGCGGCAAGATGGCGTCACAAAATTTCCGGGTCACGGAGGAGAGGAGGATCGGTAGGAAAAAGGAGACACTTTTGGGGTTTCTGGATGCAGCCAGTGTAGCGCTACTGGCAGCATTTACCTCTTGCTAGCGGTTAGCCGCTAATGCTGCTGCCCCCAGCCTGAGTGGAAATTTGGAAATCTAAGCTAAATCTACAGCGCTCGTTTGACTTTAAAAGAAAATGTTTTTTAATAAGAATTACAGTTTTGTTTACTTGGCTTAGCTGTTACCCCCACCCGACCCACACCACCACCCAGACTCAAAGACCTGCTAAATTAGTAGGGAAACATGACGACATCCCTGTTCCAGTGCGCCTTATATATACTAAAATACAGTATATATTTTTTTTTTGTTAAGACTATTCCATATGTGGGACAAGCGAGATTGTGTTTTCACAGGACAGACAGTCCTTCTCAGCCAGTCACATGATCCTAGCAATTAGGGAAGATAACCTCTGCATTTTCCTGAGAAACGATGTAACTTGTCTGATGTGTTACACCAGGCAGCAGAAACCCACGCTGGGGCAAGTGGGAAGGCCATCCCCCAGAGAGTGCAAGGACAGTTACTTTGTCTTAGACTGTTCCAAGGTGGTCGCAACAAATGGTTGTGACATTGGTGGGGATCAAAACACAATCCCTCAAAAGAAAAGAAAGTGCTAAGAAGGTTTATGTCAGCATTTAGGAATCAAACCAACTTAAGACAACTTCTTTTTCCTTTTTTTTAGCAGTAAAGCACTTTGGTAAGGATGTGGAATTGTTGCTATTAACATGAACATTTTTCAGAGACTTGTGTTTAGATGCAGCTGTCATGTATAATTTTCCTGAAAGGAAATTATTAAAGGAAATGCTATTCAATTTGTTCCCTTCCTTCCATGCTAAGTGATACCACATACTGAGCTTTTTATACAAACATTACAGCCACTTGTAGGCAGACCAGAGTAAGTGAAAAGTTTGCCTTGCATGACATTTAACATGAGAGCAATTTAGCGCGCCACTTGGTGCATTTTGAGAGCAGAAATAGAACAGTGAAATCTGCTCTAACTATGCTGGGGGTAAGGCTGGAAAGCCCTTTACAGAGCTGTGAGGTAGTCAGTAGTGCTGGACTGTAATTGCCGGTTGGGAGCGGCGACTGACAACCATATAAAAGTAATTCAATTGCCCCATCAGGGAACCATTATATCAGCGGGTCTATTTGGTCATGCATAGAAGTCAAGCAATGGAGGGCCACATGGGTCCCCTAAGAGTGCAAGAAAAATACCCCTCGAAAGCCTGACAAAACAAGGACTAAAAACATTTACAGCGCTGAAAGAATGTAGTAAGCCCTCTCATACAAAACCTGATCAGTTTCAGAATTTATTAACATTTGAATCATGATACACAGGTAGTAAAATGTAGCATTAGAAGCTTCCATAGAATTCCACTGGTGTAATACAGGAAACTGAACTTTAGTCATTTAAAGGGACACTACACCAACAGACAGTGAAAAGTGAAAAGTCTTAACGTTGCTACAGTTAACGAGATTCTACTTAGAGTGTAGAAGATTTTGCTATTTATAGGTATATGTTTGAGTAAAATTAACATTGTTGTTTTATTCTATAAACTATCAACAAAATTTCTCCCAAATTCCAAATAAAAATATTGTCATTTAGAGCATTTATTTGCAGAAAATGAGAAATGGCTGAAATAACAAAAAAAAGATGCAGAGCTTTCAGACCTCAAATAATGCAAAGAAAACAAGTTCATATTCATCAAGTTCAGAAATTTATTTGGCAGAATAAACCTGTTTTTTAAACACAGTTTTCAGGCATCTTGGCATGTTCTCCTCCACCAGTCTTACACACTGCTTTTGGATAACTTTATGCCCCTCCTGTGTATTTTGTATAAAGTTACACATTTTCATTCCTCAAAACTGTGGAAACTATACTGTGTGTAAGACGCTTCCCTTTGAAAATCACAGCACTGATAGAAAATTCTGCCATTTTGCCATTTAAAAAAATAAAAAATAAAATAATAAATACCCCATGAAACCATCTCCCCGTAGAGATGCCTTTGCTAATGCCATTACCATGGCAATATTTACACGGCTGCAGGTCACCACTGTTGCTGTAAAAGAATGGATCTGTGACTGTGTAGATATGCTTACTGTACGAATAATAGAACAACACAAAACAGCAAAATCTTATACCCAAAAGGTCAAAGTAATTTGTTTTATAGCAACAGAGAATGCCTGAAAATAAATGAATAAATAAATAAATAACAAAATATCATAAATAACACTTACCTCCCATGTGTGGTGGAGGGCCGCACAGCAGGACCACCCCCTGGCCTTCACGAACTCTCACTGGACTTCTTCTCTGGGTTTTAAAGTCCTCCAAATCTGGCACAGAAATGAACATACAGAGGTCAGTCTATACTTGCTATTTACTTGAACACAAGGGTCTCTTTTATTTTCATTAGAGAACCTGGCAGGAAAATGCTACCTTTATATCACCACCACTATCGCAACTTGGAACAAATAAAATAAGTAAATAAAATGTCAGTATTATATTGTATAAAGATGCCTAATTGCATTAGCTACTAATAGTACCAGTTGAAAGTTTGGTACACCTTTTCATTCAACTTTGTAACCTAATAATGACGTCACCCAGACTATAAAGGAACACATAAGGAATCCTGTAGTAAGTGTTAAACAAACCAAAATATTCTGTGAAGCATTTAGGTGGCTTTAATATGGGGTGCTATAAAATTGCGTTTTTTAAGGCTTGTAACTCTAATAAATCCTGTGCAGCAGTGGTAACTTTGGTCTTTCTTTCCTGGGGCCATGCTTATGAGTGCCAGTTTTATCATAATGTTTTTGATTGTCTTTGCGACTGCACTTGATACTTTCAATGTTTTTTTTACATTTTTCGAACTGACTGACTAACCACTAGAATCTATTAGTGGTAAGATATGACACACTAAAAGAAGACAACAAATCACAAATTTCACAAAGATTTTTGACCACTTTTGACTTTAGATATGGAAATTCTGACTACCTTTTTGAATAAGTAGTCATCTAGAAAAAATACTAGTCATGCATCAGCTAGTGTAATGAAGTAATTAAAAAAATAAATAATTATATAGTATAAATTATAAGTGTATTTCCTCTCTTAGCTAATTGTATTATTGTTCTAGAATTATCAAGTTGGACCATTTACTGAGGTGTATATTGATTTCAATTTTTTTATATAGTTTAGCATTAAAAATTAAAAGGGGTATGTGCTTTCTCTCAGACACATGCAGCTAGCCAATCAAAGAGCTGTCAAGACAACATCATTGTGCAGCTCAATGTGTTTAGAAAAGAACGCTACCTGCCAATACTGCTACATTAGCTTACAGATGCCCCATAGGTTGTCTAACATCAAGAGAGTGATGGGGGCACAAAGAGAACCATCCTACTTAGTCAGCGAGAGTGAAGCCAATTACACTCTTTTGGACTCTAGGGCTGTAACTGGGCCAAGTGCTTACATTGTTGCACCACTCAGAAAAACAGCAATGGCTTCCAATTTCACCTTTGACACAAGAGCTGTAAAGAAAAGAGCTTTGTATAAGTATTGGCTAATTATCATTCAAAAGATATAAACCAGTCAGTACTTTTTATATTGGCCAATCCTCAGCTGTTTAGATCATATTTGCGAGTTAAAGATTACAGAAAGCTTTAGTTCCTTGTTTAACACACTAGATGCAACTACAGAGAAGTATCTCATTAAAGTCAGTGTTAAACTCACATGTTTGTGCTGGCTCTGCCCTGTCAGTCTGGTGGTTTTATGTGCTTTTAATATTTTTAGCTAGTAATGGAAGCAGAATACAGACTCTTAACACCACTCACCAGTTACCCCTATTGAGAGTACCTCACTCGGCCCAGTACAGTGAGTTTGAGAGCAAACCAAACACCACTAATCACACAAAACAGCAAATGGTGGAGAACTCCGGTGTAAAATTGACTTCTGGTGTAGTAAAACATGATAAAGAGTACTAACCTTTGTTGAATAGCACCCCCGATCTCCGGCAGCTTTCTGAGATCCAGTCATTTTGTGCTTTTTGCCCAGTACTCTTTATAGCGGACGCTTCGGGGCATCCACTTGCCCCAGATAAATCGCTTTAAAACGAGACATTAATAACTTTAAAAGTGCACAAAAAACTTATAAAAAAAAACTGGCCATGACGTTACTTTAAGATAAAGTTATTAATGCCTTGTTTTAAATGTCAGGGCTCTCCTGATACTACCAATGAGGTGTGGAGATACTTTGAGCCTGGATAACGATGTAAAAAACACAATTTATTGGGGTTAAGTTGTAAAGAGTGCTGGGCAAATAGCACAAAATCGCTGGATCTTGGAAAGCTGCAGGAGAACGGAGGTGGGCTATTCAACAATGGTTTGTACTCTTTATCATGTTTTACTACACTAAAGGCAATTTTACACCGGAGTTCTCCTTTGACCATGACCAAAATTACAGCATCAATAATCAGAAAGCTAAAGAATTTACATCTAAAATGATTAAGTTTTAATTGCCAAATAAACAAGTGAACCAAGATTTTACAAAGTTTAACAGTGTTTTTAATTAGTTGTTTTTAAAAATCAAAGTCCAATTTATAACAAGACAATGCAGAACACATTATAGTAGCCTTGCATGATGACCCTTAATCGAGATCATCTGGAAAGGTTAATGTGGGATACAGGTCCGGCTTGAATAGATATCAGCGATTAAACTGATTAAAATATACTAAAAGACTATTAACGATCGGTAGTTCATAAATGCTGATCAGTCCATCTCTCATAAACAGAGAAAAAGCATTTAAAAACATCAGCTCAGAGATATGATCTTATAATTACCATCCAATGAACTTTACCACAGAAAATATAAGCTTATTTTGTCAAATTAACATGTAGAACTGACAAAGCACTTAGATGAATGCTTATTGGTACACGTGAGCATGAGGCAAGGTGACTGTTTGCTTTAAATAGAATAATTATTCCGGCTTCTCAAGCAAAACAATCAAACATATTTGCGCTCAGCATACTTTTGTTTGTTTCTCTTCAGAAGTGAACAAATTGTGATGGAACTTGTCTGCACCTTGCATGCACCTTGATTTGCGGAGGGAGTTTTGTCTGGGGAGTTGAATTTTCAAACAGAATATTCATGAGCTATGCATCCGCACTCAAAACAACCCAATACCCAAGTGCCCACGCTTTTCTCTTTTTGCCTCTCTCACACACACACACACACACACACGCTATGCAGACACTATCTTCCTAACAGGGGGGCTGGATAAACATTGGGGCTGTTTTTCCGGTTGATCAGGGCCTAAAGTGTGGTGCTGCTCTGTTTTGAGTTATTGTGCTGCCTGAAGTTGCTGGGAAAACTTTTCTTATTCTTTTTCAGTTTTCTTCTTGAATGCCTCATTGACCTCATATTCATTTCTCATGATAGACCAATATTGGCTCTCTGAAAGCCACTCTTATGAGACTCGAATCAATAAACAGACTGTATTTACAATGCACTTACATCTGATTAGGCCTGGGTGTCGAAATTCGATATCAAAAAGGCACCAACCGAATTGCCTCGGTACTACAGAGTACAGAAAGATTCCAAAAAATTAGTGCCTGTTTTTGATACTTTGCATTAAACGCGCAAAATGCAGAGAGCATGTGCAGCACGCTAAAAACAACTGGGACACAAGCAGGGAAAAAACGCGGTCAATCAAACTGTCCAGACATCGTTGCTGTGCCGAAATCGCTTGTACTGTCTCTCTTGCTTGCTCGCTAGCTAGCTCACTCTCATTTGTGCCGTCTATCCTTCTCTCTCGCTCACTTTCGCTCACTTACGCAGTCTTACTCTTTCTCTCTCTCTCTCTCTCTCACTAGCGCGGACTTCCTCTCTCTTTCTATTTACTTTGAGATATTATATTTAAGAATTAATACACTCAAGGTTTGTGCTATAACGTGTAATTTTGGCACTGCTGTGCTGCGGTCGTATGAAAAAAGCCACAGGCCGAGATAAGATTAGACAATTCTTTATTAATCACAATGAAGAAATTTGCAATTTTAAAAGAGCGGCCTTGGGGAGTCTGACCGGCCCTAGGTGAGCCCCTCACAAGTTTTCCAAAGCTTGTTTGGGGTCAGAACATAGACGACTGAAGTCATGTAGTCATTTTGTAGTTGTTTATGCCCATATTTGGGGTTCTGTGTCTAAGCGATTCAAGTGAATGGGGAATTTGAATGAGCTTTTCAAGAACTGGCCTCATATTCTGTCATATTCTGTGGTAAATAAATATGTTGAGAACCCTGTACGTTTTACTCCCTGTACGTTTTACCCTGTACGTTTTCTCTGTGTAAATATCACTGGATCCTCTGAATTTCAAGATCGTTTAAAGGTAGTAATTAGAAAAATGATAGCTTTAAGCTAATGCTTAACTGACGTCACAGCTCAGCGGCTGGAAATGACCCCGGACTCGATTCTGCATAACAACAGCGAACTCCGGTCAGATCGAGTTTTGGATTATTATGCTTCTACACAGAGGATCTGTAAAGCATTTAAACAGGTGAAAACTCGTTCAGTAATGTTGAGCAGTGTAATGTTGAGCAGTGTAGTCTGTTAGAGCTTTAAAAGGCAGATAATAAGAGAAAGTGGTTCTCACTTCAGGAGCAGCGCTTCCCTGCGGGTTTAGTATTTAATTACGGTCATTAGTTTATACTAATTTCAACACCTGACCCAAATAATCAACTAACAACTAACTAATCAACTAACTACCTGCCCTCACTGAGGCGACAACGAACCAGAAACACCTATTTATTTCACTGCATAATAAAGAGGGTAAATGTTAAAACGTGTTACAGCTGGTTCTGGAGTATCACTGACCTGTTTTAGTGATTTTATGCTGTGACACTCTCAGCTCTCCTCAGTAAGGGCAGTTAGTTCATTAGTTGGCTCAGCTATGTGTAACATGCTGTAAACTTACGGTCGGAGTTTGCTGGTGTTGCACCTAAAAGAGTCCCCTGCTGATCTCTGCAGCGGCGCTGGGAGGTCAGTTCATTCCGCTGTAGCATTAGCTTAAAGTTAGCATTTTTCTCATTACGGCTCTTAAACAATCTGGTAATTTAGAGGATCCAGTGATGTTGAGGAGGTAAATGTACACAGAATAAAACGTACAGGGTTCTGAACAGATTTATTTACCACAGAATGTGACAGAGGCGGGTTTTCAAAAAAAAAACATTTATTTTCCTCATAGGGAAAAAACGCTTAGACACGGAAGATATACGAGGACTACAGAGTGACGCACGACTTCAGTGGTCTATTCCCAACTGGTTTACTGTTTTTAAACACTGTGTCCACTAACTGTCAACTCTATTAGACACTCCTACGTAGCTTATCCACAGTGTAGATGTAAAGTCAGAGACCGAAGCTCTGAATCTGTTGCTGCACGGTGTGTGTTGATCTTCTAATCCTTCATCAGTTTTATGTTTTTTTTTTCTGTGGCACAGAGAGGTTTAAAAACTCCAGCAGCACTGCTGTCAAATTTACCTAAATATGCTAACTAAATATGCAAAGAAATAGAATGACTACAGTCTGTAATTATACAACTACAAAGTGCTCCTATGTGATCTGTGCAGTTGATAAAAGTGAACAAACTATAAGATGGTCCTAATAGTGTGACACGACTTTGAATTTATATAGTCTGCACACCTGAAATAGACACATTTCATTAGAATTCAATGCACACTATAATGTTTTTTTTATTTAAGCTATCCACGTACTGAAGAATGATCTAAATAAACAAACAAACAGACTTCATATAAAGACTGCATTGGCTCAGCATACATAAACAAATAAGTAAAGACTTTATAGTTTCTCCCTTTTTAGCACATCACTGATGCAAGCTGAATTTTAAAGCTCCAGCATCCCACTCAGAAAGGTGGCTGATTGGCTGTGCCTCAGGGAGCGATTGGAATGGTAAGTTATAGGCTTTGCTGATTCATGGGGAGGAAAAGGAGGCCAGCTAATAAATGTCTCATTGCCAAAGAGCTATGTCTATTACAAAGATGGCTTCATTGATTTTCAAAGGCATAAATCATTTTTAAACAAACCTGAGCCTCGCAGACATTAGAAAAATAAGCACAGATGTGGTCATAAAAACTCAAGCCTGCCAAATATATCGAGACATTGAATTCAGAACAAACTGATTCTCAGGAAAATATGTGAATTAGTATCACTCTTAAAAAGGTACACTAAAATGTTCCACAAGCAGTGGAAATAATGAGCCAGCAAACTTTCTGAGTGAGATGATTATAGTGTGCTATTTAGGACTAATGCCAGCCTGCCCCACTGTAGTGGAACTGGAGAAATCAGGACTGTAAAATGCTTGGGAGCAATGAACAGAGATGTGATATTTCTTATTGAAACTGAAACAGCTTCAGTACTAACTGCTCCTAATTTCAAACTAACTTTTTTAGATTTCTACTTTAAAACACTGTGCTTGACATAAGGCCAATCCAATTTCACTCCTTTCCTATACTAATTAGCCCCATTTCTCCTTTTTGCATGTTCACCCCTAGGGGTGTGCTGCTCAGTTTCTCATTGAGATAGAGGGATAAGGTGAGGTGTTTGGGCTACACTTTATGCAAACAAATGTAGCATTTTTTATTGTGTATTATCTTAAGTTTAAAATACAGCTCTGGAAAACAATAAGAGATTACTTAAAAATAATGAGTTTCTTTTATTTTTTCAAGTCATCAAACCAAGCTGAACTGCTTGAATTTTGCACCAGGAGTGGCATAAAGTTATCCAAAAGCAGTGTGTAAGACTAGTGGAGGAGAAAATGCCAAGATGCATGAAAACAGTGATTAAAAAAACAGGGTTTTTTCACTAAATATTGATTTCTGAAATAAACTCTTTTTTTATTGACTTCCAAAGTTTTTTCTCTCTCCTGTAAAGTTGCTGTTTTGGAGATAATTGTTTTTCATTGGACATTCAATTAAACAGAACTTATAATATTCTTTCTAATGAAATTTGCAAAGTTAGTGTTCTGAAAGCATTTATGGCAACCTTGATAATATGGCCTACATTTAAATGATGATGGCTAACTGGAGATGCTAAATGTGTTTCCGAGATAAATTAATCACTGTTTTTTTAATAGCAGACTGATGTCTTTGTGCTGGTTAGAGTGGATAAGTCCAGGGGTTTGATATTATATGTGGATTATAGCTATAGTTTACTCGAGTCCTCAGTTATTAAGCTGTTGGCCCTGTGTTAGCTAGATTAACAGACTGCTGGTTTTAATGGAGATGGCTAACAGCTAACTAGTGATGCTTACTATTTTTCAGAGCTGAACTAATCCCTCTTCTTTGATAAAAGAAAGATGTTACTAGTGCTGGTTAGATGGAGTATGTTCTGCTGTTTGATATGATGTGTATTGTATCTTGTATGTTACTCTGGTCTTCAGTTATTAATGTCTAAACATTAGCATGTCAAAACATTAGCATGTATCAGGTTCTAAGTGATACTAAAAAATAAAAAAATAATAGCACTGATATTGAAATATTTTTTATCGCAATAAATATTGATTCTTAAATTATTAATGCTAGCTAAGTTAACAGATGACCAGACTCATCTGAGTTGACTAGTGGCTAACTGGAAATGCTAACAGTTTTTCCAAGCTGAATTAATTGCTGATTTTTGATAACAGAGTGGAGTAAGTCCTGTTTTTTGATTTATGTGTATATATGTGTGCCTGTATTTTACCAGCTTAATGTGGTGGAGTGATTTCAAAATATCTCTATTCAAATATTTATTAATGCAATAAATACTGATATCAAATTACTGTCCAGACATATGTTGATCTGCTTAAAAAGGTTTCTGGTGAAATAATAATAACATTTATCATGATACAATTGTTTTTTATACTGCCCACATCTACCTCACAGGATCAAATTAATCTAGTTCTCCTTAATCCAGTCCATCTAATCTTGCAAACATTACCGGACACAGCACAAGTCAAAAAGCAAATCACAAAAAGCAAAGCCCTGGAGAAAGCTAAAATAATAAAGCAGCCACAGGCTTTAGTGCTGAATCGTAAGCTTTCAGAGCTGAATTAATCAGGAGGAATGCATCAGTGACTAGCTGGTGAGGAAGCATTTAGACCTTGTGATATACGGCCAGTTTAATAGACAATATCCAAAGAGGCTTAACGTAAGACTGGGTCTTAAACCTCAGAGAAGCAGAAAAGCAACAAAGATAAAGGAAAAATCCTTGCCTAAGCAGAGGAAACGCTGAACAAGGACCCAGATCACAGAGTAAAACCACTGCCTTATTAGTGTGGACATACAGTCACTTGAGTGTGGATATATCTGCCTATCAATTAGTCAAAAACCGTGGAGTTAGAGAGATGGCAAGGTTGGTAAATTATAGTGTTTGGAAATTACTATGTTGGACTGATTATTACACACCCTCACACTAGACTGCATGGAGTTCAGCTGAAGTACAAAGAAGCCTTTCCAGCCTATTTAGTCAAACCTAGCCTATTAAGTTTACAGCTGAAGCAGAATTGTGCACTGAAGCATTTCTTAAAGAGCTCTTCTGCACACTGCTTTGAGGAAACTGCAGAGAAAAGGCTGGGCTGTAAGCAAACACACCAACATGGTCATGGTTGGCCAAGTCATTTGATCCAAGTGTTAAAATATCCCAAAAATAAAACATGCCAATTTTACTAACCCACTCTTTCTATCAGGAATGGGCAATATAGCATAAACATACTATCAAACAAGGAACACAATGAATACTATACAAAGCTGGTATATGTTAATTAAATCAGCATACTATACAGGTTAATTATCCTGTTCTAGCCTATGAAACATGTAATCAGTGCTCCTGAAACTCTGACCAGTTCAACAATTTACAACATTATACTACAAAGAGGCTACGTTCACATTACCAAGATGAAGTGACTCAATTTAGATTGTTTTCCTCAATGTGGCTAAGTCTGATTTTTTCATGGCTGTGTTAATAGCTAAATCCGATTTTTTCAAATTAGATTTGAGTCACTTTCATTTGTGGTCCGAAATCAGATACGTATCTGATCCATGGACATGCAACAACAATGTGAACACTATGCCACTATGATCGGGAGGTCGCAGGTTCAAACCCCAGCTCATGCAGCTTTGCCATCAAGCTGCCGACGCTCAGAGGGAGCAAAATTGGCCCTGCTCCCACCGGGTGGGAAGATGGCGCTCTCTCCCCACATCACTCCTACGGTGATGTCTGCAACACAGTGCGTCTGTGAGCTGATGTATCTGAACCGAGACACTGTGCTTTCCTCAGAGCGTGCTGGCTGCTCGGCAATGCTGCATCAGCAGCAGCTCGAAAAAAAGCGGTGGCTGGCTTCACATGTATCGGAGGAGGCATGAGTTAGTCTTCACTCTCCTGGTGTGTTGGGGCATTACTAGTGATAGGTGGAGTCCTAGTGAACGGGTTGGGTAATTGGCCGTGTAAATTGGGGAGAAAATGGGGAAAAAAAAGAAAAAGAAAAAAAAAAGAATGTAAACGGTCAAATCAGATTTCATGTGTTTTTTTTTTGCTTTTACTTAAGTGCTATGTGCTTCTTTTTTCTTACCCACACATCTCTTGGAGCAGCTGTGCAGCTATAGCTGCAAAAACAGCAAAAGCAAACCGCCTGTCCTTTTTCACTTCCTCGACCTGAGCATGTACGTTTTTTGTTGTTGGTGAAGAAGGCAACGTTTATACACGTATTAATGTGAGCATGTGAGGCGATTTAGGGATTTGTTCACACTACACACAGATACAGCTCACTTACATTTGTGAAAAATTGGATTTGAGCAATGTGGCCTGTAATGTGAGTGTAGCCTTAGTTACATCCCTGTCACCTGATTGACTAAGAAATATTCTAGAAGTGCCAATATTACACAATACTGACACTCCATACATAGATATAACCAGCTCTGCTTTACAGTACCTCCACTTCTGACAAAACATGAAATGCAGACATGGGGCTCAGTTACAAAGCATTCATCAAACATGCAAAAAGCAAATCTTATCCTGAACAAAGTGAGACAGACTGACATAAAGCTGAATGCTATGAATAATAAACGCTAAATAATCAAGTAAAAGATGGAGAAAAAGATGCAGCAAGCACCAGACAAAGCAAAAAGAAACAAAAGAGTTATTTATAATACTGTGTAAAAACTGCTGGGTTGTTAACTGTAATTCTACAGTGCTGGGCAGATTCTGTGAAGCCCAGCAGCTGCTTTATTGTTTGTGGCACAGAAATAACCCAGGCAATGGGTTAATTATCAGCACCTGAAAAAGATTGAATAATTAACAGCACGTGAGGAGGCTGATAAGAACAAAATCGGTAAACAGATCTTTAGGCAGCAGTGCACTAAACTTCTGTCTAAACTCTTAAATTGATTTCATCCATACTTGTGAACAATCTCTAAAAGCTTACAGATAAGGATGGAGCAGAGTGGTACCAGCGGAAAGTTTGGGGGCAGTGCAGCCAATACAAAAAAGTGCCTTGCAAGGGATTGTGAGCCCAGTTTCCCTTACGAAAATCGTAGCCATTCTAGTGACAAGAAAATAAGAAACCTCTGGCAGAATTTTTTTTTTTTTATTTGGAAGAGTTTACATTTAGAAAAGTTTACAATGCTATCTTTTTGTAATAAAGTAAATTTTTACAACCTCTTGTTGTAGTGGAAAGCAAAGAAGGCATGCAAGTATATGGGAAGTGTTGGTTACAAGAGTTTCATTTTTGTACATAAAATAAGTATAAATGTGATTTAAGAATATTATAAGCAGTTAACACTGATTTACTAAAAATTAAAGTAGATTTTACAATTTTACACTATATTGCAAATTATATTTTATTGTTTGTCTCTTAATCTCCTAACTCTGTGTCATGATAAGGCCGAATAGAGAAATCTGTTGGTTAAAGGAAGGCGCTAATTATCCATGAAGAAATGGTAAATCGCCAACACTGCCAAACCACCAAAGGCTCAACAAAGGCTCCATCTTGACTAACCTTTTTCTGTGGGAAACCCTGCATATATTTATCAGTAAAGATCTGATTTTACTTGAAAATGCACATTATTAAGCAGTATCCTGTTAGAGTAATTCATTGGCAAAAAAAATGCGATGTTTGATAATGTTGGATACCACAACATCGAAATGAAATGAGAAGTAACTATGTACCATACCTCAGCATATAACCCAGCGTGTACTTCAGTGCTGGATCAATAAAAAATGCCCCTATTTAATATTTTTTTATACCAACAACCCTAAAAACACCTGGGAAGGAAAGGGCCGGCAAATAAAATGTTAGAACAATGAGGGTGGCGACACAGGTAGACACATGGGGCCAAAAAAAGGCTACTGTGAAGACTGGTTAAACAGGGACAAGAGCAGGAAAATGGCTGCAATTAACTGGTTAAACCAATGCAAATTTGGTTTAACAATATGGTCTATTTCACAATTAATTTAAGTGTATCAGATGATTTAAAAAAAAAAATAATAATTGTTTGTATTAAAGCAGATTTTTGTATAGAGGCTTCTTTTGCATATAGTCCTATTATCAGCAATTCTTGGTCCTCTGTCTAAATCACCTGGTATGGCTGCCAATCCAAGTTAAGGATGTTTTTGGGCTAATTGATTGTTAGGACACCTTTGCTCTACTGTGATGCACAGCTGAAAAAAAACACACTAATAAGTGAGCATTAAAGGGAGCACAACAGTCTAGGTTAGTTTAGTATCTGAAGCATCAGCATTTGTCCAGGCTCCAAATGGCCAGAAAGAAACAACTTTCTTTAGAGACCCGTCAGTCCATTGGTGTGTTAAGGAAGGAAGGCTACTCAATGCGTGATATTGCCAAGAAACTGAAAATATCTTCCCATGCTGTTAACTACTCCCTTCGAAAAGTGACACAAACTGGCTCTAACAAGGACAGAAAAAAGGAGTGGGAGGCCCCGAAGCACAACTGTGCAAGAAGATAAATGTCTTAGAGTGCGCAGTTTAAGAGAAAGACGCCTCACAGGCTGTCAACTGACAGCTGCACTAAATGGAACCTGTCAAACACCAGTGTCAGCAGTCAACAGTCAAGAGGCGACTTTGGGATGCTGGACTTCATGGCATGGTAGATTCATTTATCAGTACCAAACAAACAAAAAAAAAATACAGACTTTTTCAGGAGTGGTCAAGATGCAAGGCCACTCACATTGTCGCAGTACATCATCTCAGTCTCCACCATTCATAATCATTACCACCCAAAGTGCTGTCTACTGGGGGAGGTAATGCCTTCTATAGTTTGTTTTGGTACACGCATTAAGTTCAGATACACCCACTATCAGACCTTAATGCACAGAGATAAATTGATCCATATGAAACCAAATTTTATGTAACGTTTTTAATCTGCACATGGCTAAACAGATAGCAGCAATTTTTCAAAAACCTTAGAGAACCACTCACATTTCAGAGCAGAACATAGGCAGAAAGTAGTGCTCTATTTCTGTCAAAGTCTAATATGTAGAATCCAAGTCTGGCTCAATGCCGTAACACATGCACGCACCAGATGCTGAATATTCAGTCTTTATTCAAGGGCAGTCAGTCACTGCAGACAAAACATTTTCGTAAAAAAAAAAAAAAAGTCCTCAGTCACTTTCCAGCAACCTTGGACAAACACCAAACCATTCAGAATCTCAATAATATTTGGAAACAGATGGAAAAGCTTATAGTTAAAATCTTATATAACATAATATATATAATTATTTGTAATTTTCAAACAGAGATTCTTGAAAAACACAAAAAAAATACTGTAGTTATTTAAATACAAAGATACATTCAATTAAAACCAGATTCATTACACTCTGTAATCGAATGTGATGCTGGTCAGTTATTAAATCCATAATACACTGAGAGATTCATACTATTAATCGCAATAATAAATGTATCATACAATAGAATATATTACAATATTCCTTAAATATCTTCAAAATCTTTCAACCTTAAACTGATAGGATTAATTTTGTTAAAAAGAATTTAGCAGACAACACCAGAAGCCAGGGGATACATAATCAGGGGAGGCTAATTTTACCTAAACAAAAAAAAAAAAAACACTGGCATTATTAATGTAGTCATTCACTATCAAATAAACACACAACCTGCTACCAGATTAAATTTTTTTCTACATTTTTTGAAACTAAAATGAATTTGGGCACCCCGCTGTGCATTAATTACTGTTATTTTCATTTTAACTGCACATGCTCAGTAATAACAATGAGACACTCTTCAAATTCTTACACTTCTGTGTGTTTTTTCTTCCCCGATATTGCACTCAATAATGCACAGTGTTCTATTTTTCATTTGCTCTTTTCAGTTTGGATGATCTTAATAAACCTTTGACATAAACTTTGACAACTTGCACACTGCTGAAAATGTCACGGGTCTAGTGGTGCCATAAATTATTCCCAACAGACTTTTAATTATGTCATCTGCTCTCTGACTTATCTGATGCGCTCCAGTAAGCTCAATAAGCAGATAATTCTGTTATACAAGGCTGGGAAGAGCAAATCGCTCCGGTTCTAAAACCTGATTGGCTGTGCCATGTTTAAAGCCATCAGAATGTATGTATGTATATATACACGCATATACAAAACTAAACGCATGAATTCATTTCTTTCATAAGCAGGGGTGTAACAATATATATATGTTAATGTGTACCAATCTGTCACGGTGCAGGGTTCAAACTTTAGAGCGTGTAGATGCATGGAGAACATGGTACGCAAAATTACACGACTACATGATAGTAATAAACATGAGACTAAAAAATCATGGTGGTGTCAGCATTTGTATGTGTGTGCTGGGGGTGGTGGATACACTGAATATTTTATTAAATGTTTATAATTTACCATTAAATTAGAAAACGAAAGGATGCAGTTCTATAGCTTGAGGGGCTATATTGAAGACATAAAAAAATACTGCAATTTATGTCATTGTTAAAATTAATTAAAAAGAAACCTAAGTTGGTCCTATGCATTTTTCCTGTGTTATCGAACTTGAACTAAACTTTTAACACTGCAGTTCCTTAATGTGACTATTGCACAGCATCAGCAGACTATGCATGTTTTATTATTAAGCATTTTTGTATGTTTTACTATAAATTGGTGATACCTGATGACTTCAGATACTTACATATAAAAAATAACATTAAAGTTTTAGCAGTTTACATATAAAGATTGGTGTCACAGAGTTGATTATTTAGTGGTGTGTTTAACCTTGCCCTCTAGATAGCAGTGTTATAGTATCACAATGAGCCATATTTTGTTTGTTGTGATGCTTATTACTTTCTTACATCCCGCGAACAGTCTATTTTCACACCTTTCATCTTGTGTTGTTTAAATATCAGTGGTGTTTTAGAATATATCTATGCCGAAGGGTGTGGTGGTCTGAAAATGAGGTGTGTAAAGGAAAATTTCTGGTGTGTTGCTACTTTGACAATGGAAAATACATGTGCGCCACTGACTGGAAAAAGCCTAGACAACAGTCAACACTGTTGCTATCTTGGCAACGCAGGTGCACTGCACATACACCCTCGCACGTTACACACACACATGCAGGACATGCAGCAGAGCACAAATTCATCTTTTACATCAAAAGTACACAGAATACAAAATAAAATAGCATTGCACCGTTCAAATATCTGCCAAAGTCAGAGTGCACCTGGCGCTTAAAGGGAATTGTGTTACACCCAAACACACCTGTCATTACTTAAAAAATAACAAAGCAACACACTGACACTTCCTAAATCAAGCTGCATGGTTGACAGCTCTCCTATAGAACACTTATATAGGGCCCATTGTTTTTTTTATACTTTGACAGTTTCCTAAATTTTTTATATAAATTTAAAAAATCGCAATATTTAACCTTGCAATATATTGAATCATAACCCATGTAACGTAATAAATATTGTATGTACCAAGCCCTTGTCAATACACAGCCCTACTTAAAATGACGCAAGAGTTACATTCTCGTGCCAGTAAATTTTGCACTGTTTAGGATGAGACAGAAATTTGCATTTGGAAGCTGTCGAGCCTATACTTATTTTTTGGTCAATACTGAATTATTAGAAGCAAAGCCGATATACTGGAACATTGAGAAAACACTGGAGTGTGTTGAGATTTTGCTTCCTTAAACACAGAGTTTAAACAGGCAGGGTTGCTGCACAGCTGGTATGACATGCAAATTCCAATTAATACAGACTGCTAGTGTTGCCATGCTTAGACCGCATGTTAGGGACATACTGTTTTCTGCAGGAAGAACAACTCATGAAATTAAAGCTAACTGTTGAGTCATGTCTAAAACTGAGATATTTATGCCAAACATACTAAACATACTAACCAGGAAACCACATATAATTATAAGATTGTATGTAAGGGTCAATGGATAATTTCTTGTATTTTTTTTGTTGCTAGTATTGACCAATGGAGGAGGTAAGGGTAAACGAAGTGCTGCCTGGTTAAGTTAAATCCGTATTTTAGTGACGTTTTTCAATAAATTAAAAATGTGAATTATTCATTTTTGTATAGTAAAAATATAAAGCTATCTGAACATGTCATAGAATATCCTTGTCCATTCATTATTATGATCAATAAATAATCATATTAATATCACTTAATTTTCTCATAGTCTCCATATTCAGATGAGGTAAAACTTAAGCTGTCCACCTTGCCATGATAAAAATCGATGTAATAAAACTATATAACAATTCATATCTATGTAACAGAGAATTTGTCATCATGACCCATTAAAAACTTTGCAAGGCTAAGTCAACCACATTTTCATCAAATGCCAGTTTCACAAAAAATTGTCCACCCTGTCATGCAGCTTAAGCAGTGAAAATAAAAAGTAATTATTTCTGCATAGCCTTAAGTCTTATAATTGTGATAAATAGTGAAAATAGTCACTATATAATAACCAAGGAGGAGTTTGGTTGCTTTTCTCCTGCCTAAGGTTCTTGACATGCCAACAGATTTATTTTATACGGGCAAACCTGTACTATTTATATTTATCGAATATGATGGCATAAACTGGGAGCAGAGGTTCGTCACTCTGTTATGATGCTAGCAGTGTCCATGCCCATTTATTCTGCTGAGTCCATTTTTTGTCCCAATTATACTCAATGTCCCAAAGTCAAATCTAAATCCCATTCAGCAGTTAGGACTCTCCCTATCACATGGTGCCAACTAGCATGACCTTTAGAGTTACAGAAATTGTGCCACCACATATTTTCAAATTAAGGCCAGTGCAATGTAATTGGACAGCTGATCGCACTAGGAGAACACTAACTGCCAGTTCTGCCAAATCTACCAACAGTCTACCAACCCAGACAGAGCAGAGCCAACTGTGCCCTCTGGCACTCACAGCCACAGACAAATAACTGCAGCATCATCAAATCCAATGACCACCTGTTGATTGGGACACATGAGCATCAACCACCTAATTTTTATATTTAAATACTCAGGAAAAAATTAAGAGAGCACTTCAGTTTCTGAATAAGTTTCTCTGATTTTACTATTTGTAAGTATATGTTTGAGTGAAATGAACATTGTTGTTTTGTTCTATAAACTAATAAATATATTGTCATTTAGAGCATGTATTTACAGAAAATGAGAAATAACCTGAAATAACAAAAAAGATGGACAACTTTTAGACCTCACATAATGTAAAGAAAACAAGTTCATATTTATAAAGTTTTCAGAAAGCATTATTTGGTGGAAAAACCCAGATTTTTAATCAAAGTTTTTATGCATCTTGGAAAGTTCTCCTCCACCAGTTTTACACACTGCTCTTGGATAACTTTATACCACTCCTGGTACAAACATTCAAGCAGTTCAGGGTGCTCTTTAATCAGATTCATGGCCTCATTTGCGGCACCCTTAATTTTGGTCTACCATCACTATTCTCTCTAAAACTACATTTGATTGGTCACATGTGTCCCAGATCAGGTTCATTTTGCTACCGTATGTAAATGACCTCTTTTCTGAATGGTCGCCCTGCCCGGTATCACATTCAAGAAGCCAGAGGCTTAAACACTACTTTAACTTTAACATGAATGAACAGGGCTAAACTGCTGTGAGCTGAACAGTCTGATTTACATTGATGTGCCTTAACTCATGGGATAGCAGTATGTATTTTATAGCAGTATGGCTTTTATTAGGGACACTATGGGACACTTAAGTGTCAGTGTGTGAAAACGTTTAAAGGTTTATGTGCCCGTTTCATATAATTATTTCAAAAATGTTTCAAAAATAAAACAATCAAACTCTGGTAAGTAAAAGCATATTCTAATATTGTATTTTGTTGCCATTTTTAACAGGTAGCAACATTAAAGCATGGCCTCTTGCTTCATTAAAAGATTTTATCAAGGTACACTCAAGCTCTAATGCCTTTTTTTTTTTTTTCTTTTTTGCCTGCTACATCAATGCAGAGACAGCGCTGGACAACGACTGAAGAAATGGGTCAAAATGATACATGGGACAGGGCAAACTGAGGTAATGGAGAGAAAATATTAATAACACATAAAGTCCGGGCATTTCCTGGTGGTGTATTCCTCCCCTGGAGTTTGATGGATGCTGGGTCTGTTTATAAGCTCATCCCCAGCCTGGCCGCAGGAAACGGACACCGGGATTCAATCTCCTACACCCATCCGTCACCGTGTGTCCGAGCTGCTGTTCGGATGGCCAGCCATCAAAAGGAAAGCAAAAAGTTCACCCTGCCATCAGAGCTCCCTCCCGGTGCGTCTCGTAAAAGAGACGGATGAGCGCAGTAACTCACTGGCTCCAGCTTCTCCGTCAAGGCCCTCCACAATCACATCAAGCCCATCACAAACACTTTCCTGAGCCCAGCAGTGGCAATCAACAGCAGAGCCTGGCGAATCATAGCAGGAGCTCTCCAATCCAGGATCAGAGTCAGGATCAATGAAACGAATCTCACTAGCAAAACACAACTGATGTACACAGGGGTGTTCAATACTGAGGTATTTCACACATATATACCACACATGTAACAGTAATACTGTAGTACATATAACCTATATATACACATACAGTACCAATCAAAAGCATCTTTTTCATTTGTTTTCTTCCTTTCTTTCTTTCTTTCTTTCTTTCTTTCTTTCTGTTTTCATTGTACATTTAATATTGAAGACAATATTAAAGCTACACAGGAAGACATAAATAATAATTTCATAAACAAAACATGTTAAACAAACCAGAATATGTTTTATACTTTAGATTATTCTAAGTACCACATTTAGCTTTGAGAACAGATCTGCACACTCTTGGTATTTTAATTTTTTCATGAGGGAGAGTCATCTGGAATAGTTTTCTCAGTGTCCTAAAGGAGTTTCTGGAGGTGCTGAACAATAGTTGCTGTTTTTTCTTCACACTGTGCTTCAGCTCATCTCAAGACATCCATCAGGTCAGAGGATTGTGGAGAGCAAATTTTTTGTTGTTTACTAAGGAATTCTAATGTTACACTGTTTAGACTTTATATACTTGCAATTACTATGAAGTAAATATTTAAATTTCATGAAAGCTGCATTTATCTGCAGGCCTCCTGCACTGAATAACGATGAGGTTTTTATTAGTTACTTGTCTGTTCACATGGACAAATGTATCCAGATGTCACCGGTCACAATCATTACCACATACTGTGTTGCCAAATATGGGAAGTAATGCCTTCTAAGGGCGTGCCATATCGTATCGTACACGATAATATTGTCCAATTTTTTTAAATATCGTGAACGATATTATACCCTAAAATAACGTGCCATATCACCCACCCCATTTCCCATTATATATCTACTAAAGACAGATTATATCTGTCCACTATCATTTATTTGGGGTGCCTTATTATTAGTATCATGGCATCATTGACTGATAAAATTATTGTATTTTTTAATATCTCACTTAGTGCAGTATTATACTGTATGTAATAATAATTTTTATTTTTTATTTTCTTGCAGTGTATAGTGTGTTTTTGAAATAGTTTTTTTTTTTTTTTTACGTTTTTTGTCATATCGCAAGAGTATCGTTATCACGAAAATACCATGAAATATCGTGATATTATTTTAGGGCCATATTGCCCACCCCTATTGCCTTCTAAGGCTGTGTATTGGCAAAAACACAGGGGTACTATTCAACACATAGCAAGTCATAGCAAATATTATAAAGCAGGGCCATATATTACGATTGTTTTAAAAAATAGGAAAAAATCTCCAAGTATAAATACAGAATAATTTATAGATTTTGAGCAAAACAGAATTTCAGAATATTTCAATATTTTCTTACACCCCCCCAATGCCTACTATGACATATTCCCAGTACACCAGTGAAACTGTGAATTGTTAAATGCTCACACAACTTCACAAATAACATATCGTATCCCCCCCCAACTATTAGGCCTTGCTCAAACTCCAATATTTTATACCTCCTTACCATAGTCGGATCATAAACATGTTAAACCTCACTCACAAGATAAGAACTCACAACGCTTGTAGGAGTTCTTAATCAGACCCCTGTACCATGGTAACTTCATAATCAAGTTGCATACTGGTTTCACATGACGTTTGGCACAGTAGTAAACATAAATGGTGTGAAAAAAAGACATTTTTAGAAAAATACATAAATATTAGTTATATTTTTATGTTTTACTTAACTTAACACTACCTGGATAGCTGCAAACTTGTTGTGATAGTACTGTGTAGGAAAATATGCTTATTTAACATGAAAAAAAGCTTGAAACGAAAAGAAAATAGGTCGCCTTGTTTACTAATAACCTTGCTTTTGATCTCGATTTTTAAGGCATTTTATTAAGCTTCGAATGCAGAGACAGAAAGCTGAAAGTTCTTATTTTAATTTCATGCTTATAACGTACCATAAAAAAGCATTTACCCCTTTTCTTTATCATTACATTACATTACATTTGGCAGACGCTTTTGTCCAAAGTGACTTACAATATTGAAGTGCAAATAATAGAAGAGGTTAAGTACAAAAATAATAGAAGTTAAAAATAAAACATCTATAGATAGGGCCTTAAGGAGGTCAGAGGGAAATAATGTGATAGAGGAGTAGAGAAGAGGAAGAAGGAGATGAGGTTAGAATTAGTTAGTTTGTTAGAGGTGTTAGGAGAGTAAGTGCTCTTTGAAGAGCTCTGTCTTCAGGAGTTTCTTAAAGATAGCGAGAGATTCTCCTGATCTGGTAGTGGAAGGTAGTTTGTTCCACCATTGGGGAACTCTGTATGAGAACAGTCTGGATTGCTTTGTGTGAGTGTT
The DNA here is from genome assembly GCF_023375975.1 of Astyanax mexicanus. Taxonomy (NCBI): domain Eukaryota; kingdom Metazoa; phylum Chordata; class Actinopteri; order Characiformes; family Acestrorhamphidae; genus Astyanax; species Astyanax mexicanus. Next base: position 28,609,750 of record NC_064420.1, on the reverse strand, counting down.
TGGCAAAGCGAGGCGACGTTCATTGGAGGAGCGCAGCGGCCGGGAGGTAGCGTAAGCCTTCAGGAGCGAGTGCAGGTAGGAAGGAGCCTGTACTGTCATCACCTTGTAGGCGATTGTAAGCTCTTTGAATTTGATGCGAGCAGCAACCGGTAGCCAGTGGAGCTCAATGAGCAGCGGAGTGACATGTGCCCGTTTTGGTTGGTTGAAGACCAAACGTGCTGCTGCATTCTGAATCATCTGTAGTGGTTTTACTACACAGGCCGGGAGGCCAGTTAGTACGGCATTGCAGTAGTCAAGGCGTGAGATTACCACAGCTTGTACCAGGAGTTGGGTGGCCTGTTGCGTCAGAAACGGTCGAATTTTTCCGATGTTGTAAAGCGCAAAGCGGCAGGATCGAGCAACTGAGGCCACATGGTGCGTGAAGAGAAGCTGGTCATCAACCATGACACCCAGGTTCCTAGCAACCTTTGTCGGTGAGAGAGAGAGAGAGAGTCGATGGTTATGGCAAAGTTGTGTTGAATAGAAGGTTTTGCTGGTATGACCAGAAGTTCAGTCTTTGAGAGGTTTAGTTGGAGGTGATGTTCCTTCATCCATGCGGATATGTCTGAGAGACACTGTGATATTCGTGCAGAGATTGAGTGATCATCTGGTGAGAACGACAGGTATAGCTGAGTGTCGTCAGCAAAGCAGTGGTAGGAAAAACCATGTGAGCGGATAACCCAACCTAGAGAGGTGGTGTATATTGAGAAGAGAAGAGGTCCCAGTACCGAACCCTGGGGAACCCCAGTGGGTAACGAGTGGGCTGGGGACAGCCGTCCTTGCCATGACACCCTGAACGAGCGCCCAGTGAGGTGCGATCTGAACCATGACAGCGCATTGTCTGAGATCCCCATGTTCGAGAGTATAGTTAGGAGGAAGTCATAGCCGGATCATATCAATGCGTATTTGTATCAAAGCCTCAGCTAAGGGTATAATTCCACAGTACAAAAGGAACTGACTGGCTTTCCATGAATTATTTTTCATGAATGCCACTTTTTCCCCCACAGAGTGTTTAACAAAAGACATCAACACTGTTCATATCATTTACATAATTGGGGTCATTGTCCTGTTGGAAGACCCAGCCTACTGACACTGGACCCTACATCGTCGGCAGATGTTTTTAAGTTGTAAACTGCCCTAAATTCCTGGTATTAAATATATAATACCCTCAATATCAAATAAAATAAAAAAAAACTCACAAGCAATATGGAGACTGGCCTCTCTACTGAGGATGGTCCCAAAGGAGTTGGAGGACAAACACTGGTAAATACCAACATCCTCCTCTTTACTGAGCTGACTAATATGCAGGTTCCCTCCAGAGAATCTGTAGCGTGAGCCCGGCCATGGAGAAATGAAGGTGTCATTCATTTTCCACCTGTAAAAAAAAAGAACAGATGCCATTAGAGGGCAGAGAAAGGGTGGGTGATATAATAAATCACAGGTTTTGTCAGGATTCAGTATATCTGCAATCTTGGCCAGCTATCAACTGTTACGAGATTAGGCTATTTCTATAGACCACCAAAAAAATCTAACTAATAAAAAATTGACTTGCAAAGTAGCAAAAAGAAAGGTACATTTCAATGAGCTACTTATTCCATAGAAAAAACTGTGAAAGCAGGGAAATAAATTTGGTTAAGCTGGTTTATTAAGATTTTGATTTAGTTTTTTAATTGGATGGCCAGATTTGAGTATCAAAAACTTAAACCATCCACAACTATCTACCAGCAAAAGCTGCTAGAAAAGCTACTTGTCTGACTTGTGTGGGTCTGTTTTTTTTTTTTTTTTAATATAATATTTGTAAAGACCTGCAAACATTCCTAGACACATTTATAAGCAGATAGACACATTTTACATAAACGATGTCCCAGAACTTCTATTCACTTTATTCTGCAATAAACTGTCATATTCGGAATGCACTTACGCTACATTTAATTGATTAGCTGAGGCCTTTCAAAGAATTTATAGCAGGTTTTTCATTAGGAAGGTCCTTGGTGCTTTTAGCAGCATACTCTTTTGCTTGCATTATGGGGATGTTTCAGTAGCTTTTCATCCATGCAGGTACCTTTATTTATTTTTCTTTGCCTTAGCAGACAATTTCCTCGCTTGTGTAAAACATGCATATAGTCACATAATTGGATGCCTTAATCTATATAAAATGTATTACTATATTAATGAACACCACATATTTATAGTGTGGATATAAATGTATAAAAATTTGGCTATAAAGAAACTTTTGTATTTGTCTTGTTGAGAAAATGAACGCACTAAAATTGAAGTATTGAAAAACAAATCTGCCCTGTCTTAAAAACATGTAATTTACACATATAAGCAACATTGCAATAGGATGAGCAAAAGAGTGTTTAATTATTATTATAGAGACAATCAAGAGCATACAAAAATCGTCTATATTTTTTGCATTTATTAGCTATAATTATAATTTATAATTTCATAACTTCAGTTCAAATCGTAAAACTCTTATTCTAATATTCTAATTTTCTGAGATACTGACTTTTGGGGTTTTCGTTGGCTACTCTATGAGTTTCACATTTTGAACTGAATTACTAAAACTTTTCTGCAGTAACTTTTCTATGATACTCTGTTTTTATTTGCACCTGTAAGTGGTGAAAACACTGTAATTATCCAATGACCATGGGTTTAAACAACATTCTTTAACATAAAAATGCCCCAGAAATACTTTTTTTTTCTGCTTTGAAGTTTAGTTAAAGCCCAGTAAAACTAGTTGAGAAAATGCATACATATATTTTTATACAAAAAAGTAAAATAAGAAAAGGAAAAGTCAATACTAAGCACTTTTTAAATACACTTACACAGACAGGCTTGTTAAATCAGCAGATGAAACTACACAGCATAATGCACACATATACTGCTCTAGCCCACAGCGACAACCTGACTTGATTCACTGCTACAGGAGCTAGACAGCCAGGAAGAGCTCTTTTAGCCCTTGACACACAACCCATTATCCTGCAAACAAGGCTGTCTAACGTCACTGAGCTTTAGGATGCTAACAAAAAAATGCTAAGCAATAGACAGTCTGAAAATGGGTGGAACAAATCTGGAAAATTTGAAGAAAATGGAAAGACACTGGTCACAAGCAGACATGGCAGAAAGAATGAAAGTGTGGTATATCTGGGCATATTGTAAATGTGTTTGTAGTGAAATTATGTGGTACGCATGTTCAGTGCACACATAGTGCACAGAAAACGTACAGTAATTACTATTAGGGTAAAAAAAAAAAAAAAGTAATTTTGTGAGCACATATTCCACCCGAAACCTTTGAATTGCATGGTATAATGGGAACTGTAGTGAATTAGGAGTATTGCTCTGGTATGCAAATTGTAGTCTTGTTTGTTTCCCTAGGCCCTCCTCCTCTTTATCTTCTATCTCCCTCTCAGTGTCACATGTACGTAGAGTGACTCATTTGCATATTTTTACCTTTTTTTTTTCTTTATAATGTTTCACTTTCAGTAAAATAAACTACCATATTTTTCGCACTATAATGTGCACTTAAAATCCTTTAATGGTAGGTTATTTTAGCATTACCAGCTAACCATGCTCGCTCTTTTGACGTTCAGAGGTGAGTATTATCGGCTTGTAGTCTGCTCCTTACCCCGGCTAGCACTGCTGGAGCAGCATAAGCATTACCTGCTAAATACGCTAATCATTAGTTACCTCTTTTGCCATTCAGTATATCAGACTGCAGCTTGCTGCTAACCCCAACTAACACTGCTAGAGCAGCATTAGCATTACCCGCTTACCACGCTAGTTAGCTCTTTCGTCGTTCAGAGGTGAGTATATCAATCAGACTGTAGCTTGCTCCTAACTCCGACTAGCACTGCTGAAGTAGCGTTAGCATTACCCACTAACCACGCTAAGCACTAGTTATCTCTTTAATGGTTCAGAGATGAGTATATCGGACTGTAGCCTTCCCGTTTACCATGATAAAACAAGCTACATGAGACGAACCACTAGCTAATATTGCCCTGGGTTACCGGAACACTCAGGGTTTTTCAGTGTAGTGCTGTCTGGCTAGAATTAATGGACATAAGAAAAAGCAAAGCTCTCTGTAAATAAACGGAAATGCTTTACATGATGAATAGTTTTCGATTAACATCCAGCGCTCGTTTAACTTTTAAAATAATGCGCCTTATAATCGGGTGTGCCTTATAATGCGTATTATAGAAAATACGGTTATATATATATATAAGTATTTTACTGATATTCTGACTTTAGTTTCCTATTCCAGCTCATTAAATCATGTTGGATTAGACAAGCATCATGTATCTAGGTTAATGTGTGTGTGGAAACTACAGGCTAAATTAACTGCCTCCAGGTGGGGCGCTATTCAACACTAAAATGAACAAACTAATTTGCACAACTGTCTGTTTTAAAATCAATGAAATTAAATCTGGGATAGTTTTTTTTTGTTCCATTGTTGTACCGCATTTGTACAGTTCAGTCCACTGAGGTTTAAACTGCAGTGTTTTAACCCTTATTCCTATATCTGTTTTTAAAATATTTAGAAGAACATCTTTTCACATAAAAACAGAAAAAAACTAACACAAACAAGAAAACATCATAAATAACTTCATGTTGTAACAAATAACTGAACTGGTTTCATTCAGTTTAAAAATGTATTATAAATGAAAATATGTTTAATTCTAATTATGTATAGTGGAGCTGAATAAACACAGTTCACAAAGTCGCTTTTGTTAGCACACAAAGTCGTAGAGACTGAGCAAAAGATTACAAGAGTGAGTCAGACTAAGCTGAAGAAAGTGAGAAGCATGGTGACTTTGGCTGAAGCGATAAGAGCATCTGTAGAAGTAATAGCTTTTCGAGGCCTGAATTAAGTTAAAATTAGACCCAGTATGAGCTGAATCGCTGTGTAACTGCAGTGACAATCTGGAGAGCTGCTGAGTAACAGCAGCCATAGAGGACTCGGGCTGGGACAAATTAAAATAGAGCTATCTATCTTCACTGGAAAGACATTTCCCAAAATTTAAATTAGTCCAAATCTTTGTACACTCTGCTACTATTTAAAGGTTTACCAAGACAGGTATTTTATATCCTAAAGCAAAGACCAGATAGGAGTCACTCAGAGTTTTTGGGGCCTATACCATTTGTCTTTCGTTAACAATACCAATACTGAGGGCGGGGCCAGAGGCCACATTACCTTTTCCAGGCAAAATTGTTAATGCATCACCGTGCAGGGCTTCTTTAATGTTTCAAATGTTGTCTCTCAAAACGAGCTGCTTATCTATCGCTCAATCTCCATTACTCTATTATTCTATCACATGATTGTTGTGGTTAAATGTCATCTGTACAGTTGATTATTTTGTGTTGTTAGTGCCGACTGTGTTCTGATACTTAATGTACAGAGTGATATACTCTTGAGACGGGTATCCAGTTAGTTTTATTAACTTAACCTTCCTTTAGTGTTAGGGTCGTGACCGGCCCGCTTTAGATTTTAAATGCATAAAAATTCTACATACATTTGTTTATTGCATCAAGACTTTTTGACTTTGTCAGGAACTTATTTATATAAAAAAAAACTATTTAACTAAATTGTAAAATGCTCTTGTTAAAATTAAAACCTTTGTGTTGTTAGGGTCAATCTCGACCCAGGTATGATATAATATTAAAAAAACAATAATAAGTCCCAAAACTGAACTCAAACACAATATAAACCAACAGCCCACAGCCCGATCTACCCCCAACAACTTGAGTTAAGTACATATTCATATGCATGTATGGCCAAATCAGTTTAGAGTTGGTACTTTGCAGAGTATACATCTCCAGTTTACAGCATGCAACAATGAGAAAAATATTTGATGTAAGCCAAGTTCTGGATCATATCTTTGATGATAATGAATAAGAGGACACACAGCAACAAACTAATACAGATGAGCAGGTTTCTGAGGAGGAAGATGATGTGGATTATCGACCGAAAGACACAGACACATCTGATCAGTCTGATGAGGAGGACACCAGTGCTGAAGCTGCTCCCGTTCCTGCTGAAATGTTGCAGGTGAAGGACAGGGCTCCACTTTTCTCAAGGTTTGTTTTTACAGACACCACCACTGCTGTTTCATACTGCCCTATAAACAACTAAATGTGATACTGATGTCCACTCTTCACTAAGATGCAGCTGTGTCATCAGGAAAAGACAAAAAGCCCAGAATCATCCTCAACCAGCCCTGCCTCAACATCAACCACAACAGCCACAACCCCAGAGTGACCATCTGATTCAAAAAGAAAGAGGTTTCAGGTCTGCCCTAGCATTAAGGACAGAAAGACAAACACGTTGTGCTTCACATGCAATAAATACTTCTACAAAGAACACACAAAAAGTCACTTTTTGCCACACATGCATCTAACAATACTAATGCATCTAAAAACTAGAACTTGATTTCTGTTGGTTTGATTTGCTTGATTGGTTGTTTGTTTTACCTTGAAAATCTACATTTTATTATTATTATTATTATTATTATTATTATTATTATTATTATTATTATTATTATTATTATTATTATTATTATCTTTTATTTAAATTTTAGTTTTAAAAAAAAAAAAAAGAAAAAAAAAGAAAATTTCATTTTTTTGCCTTTTTTTTTTCTAAGTATTTTATATATGGGTCGAAATTGACCCGTAACACCATAGATGTTACTAGAGTTAATAATATAAAAAATATATATGTATTTGTTTTTTAGATTTAAGAAATGTATTCTAAAACCCTTCAGTAATAGTCAGGTAATATAACAACCATTGTAAAACTTTTATTAATCTCTTGAGGTTCATTTGACAATATTTTTATATTGAAAATCATGGGTATTCTCTCAAATGAAAGGCCCAGGGGGCCACAACAAAAATGTAAAAATCAAACCTTTCATGGATGTTAAACCCTAACAAGGTAACTAAGAAGTGAGAAACACTTGTTTTTAGGGTATCCTAGGGCTGATTTAATACACGGGTCAAAACCGGGTCAAAACCGGGTCAAAACCGGGTCAAAACCGGGTCAAAAAAGGTTAAAAAGTCTTTTCTCTGATTCCTCCATGAAGTGTGTTAGTATTGCACATTCTACAAATATGTGAGTTTGAGTTTCCTGAAACAGGAAAAAAAAATCAAGAAAAAAGAAGATTTAAACACAGAACTGCAGCGTTCTGTGACTAAGGATCCTCAAGCAGAGCTGGAGTAATCATTACTTTGCAAAATTCAGATTTTAGAATTGGATAAATCAATATAAATATCAAAGCCTGGCATCTCTAGTGCAGGCAGTAGGAGTTAAAGCTGATGTGCATATTGTCACTTTAATTAGGTTTCTGGATTAAAACATTCTTGGAGGTCACACTGGCCAAATGGATCAAATTACACCACATGTTGAATGTAAATTAACGTAACCTGTTTGTTTCATCTAGACCAGTTCTGTTAGACTAAATAAATCCACTAGAGGTCATAAAATGCAGCATTATCCCCTATTATACCACAAGAAATTAACTGGTTCAAATGCCGAAAATTACACAGATGAGTAAATTTGTCTAAAAATTACAGTTAGCATGTTATGGTACCGTAAACACTGTTTTGGATATGTGGTTATTTTCTGATTTGATCAAAATATGCCATCTTAAACATTTGACAGAGGTGTACTTTTTAAAAATTTGGTTTCTTTAAAAAGAAAACACTTTATTTTTATTTCACAGAACAGATAAAATTATATAAAGGACATTAGGGTTAAGGGTTAAGACATTTTCCGGACAATATATTTAAGTTGTTCTAACATATTGGGTTTCCAGACAGGCCTAGTCATAGAGTAATCCCAGTGCAGGAAACTAAAATGTTTTGTACCTTGTATTAGTATATTTCTAGCAACAAAGTGCTCAAAAGTTTTTAAGTTAGGTAAACTTTCCTGGCTTACATTGTAAAATTATATTATTTTTGTATTGCAAAATGCTTAATGTTGCTTTTGTGTTTGCTGCATTGTTTGCTGTTTTATTCAATGAGACATTAATTATTTTTGTATTTACTTACAAAAATATTGTCTGTATTCCCTGAACATCCAGTCAGATGCACATTATTAATCTATGAGTGTTTCTCGTATTTAGCAACTTTTTTAAACTTTGCATTGTATGGTAATTTTTTGCAGCTTCAAGGCTTCCTTTGACTTCAGAAAAGTGGAAAAGGATAAAAGAGCAAATAATCTGTCATGCCTTATTATTACATTATTCATGTAAAATCAAGATATGAAAAATCACTAAATAACTAAATGTTTTATTTATAAACATAAATAACTTCTGGTCTTCAAAAATCAGCTCAGCTAGAACAAGGCTACACAATGGAAAGAGAGCCAAGGCAGTTTAGATTCTCATACAAACAAACTGCAAGTGTTCAATGCAAAAAAGGAGTGCGTAGGTGCTAAATCTCAGAACTTATTCTGCTGCCAAAACAACAAAAATAATGCTCAGGGCTATTTCCCCTAGTGGTTTGAGGGTGTCACCAGATATATCAAGCACTAATGATGGATCCCAGTGGGGAATCAGACACCGGAACACTGGGTACAGGTGCAACTCTCTGAAGAAATAGTTCGCTATCCAGCATGTGTTCTACAGGGAAATCCCACTGCAAGCACCTTGACAAGCTGAAAATACAGCCAAACATGGATTTAGTGTGGAGTAGCCTTTACCTAATGTCAAATGATCCAGCAGAAAGTACAGAACAGTTTCTACACTAAACTCAAAAGACAGAAGTCCCAGGGCTTGACACCAAGCCTAATTTACAGAGCTTCTTATGGATCTCTGTTGTAGATGTCCCACGAGAAAAGCAAAGACAAGCAAGAGCATGGGTCACAGCCAAGAAAGCACTTTCTTTCCATAAGGTGTCTATTAGTGAACAAATGTGCTGACACTGGGCATTTCAAAGAACGTAGACAGGTGACCTGTGACCTACTTAGAAAGGAAACAGGCAGTAACAAACTGCAGATGCTTTGATATGTGACAGATAAGCCTTTTTTGTTGACATCTATAGAATCTAGCATAGAAAGAAAAGTGTGTCTGGTTCAAGACCCTAAGGTTTTAAGCTAAGGATGAACCATTTCAGAAAGTCCTTCAGCTGTCGTGGTAAAATATCATGGTAATTCAAATAACTGTAGAAAATCAAAATGTATCTTTAGCCCTATCTGGACAGGATTAGTTTCTCAGGGGGGCGCCTGTGAAAAATATTTCACACTTCTACTCAGTGATAAAACTCCTGCATTCGGAATGCGATTGAAAAACAAAGGAGGATCAGTGAGTTTTTAGGCTTTCTCGGTCACATGACATCACGTTCAGTAGCTCCTTCATTTCCACTTGCTGTTGTGTTTACATGGATTTCCGTGGAAACTTGCCTAAAGTGCTATTACGGTGCGTGCCAGTGGACAAATAGCTATTTTATTAAACACTATTTTATTAAACACGAAACTCAGAGATGTTAATCTGGGGGGGACTAAAATTACTGGAGGACCACGGAGTTCAGCGAAAAACAGTAGGTAATTCAGCCTGTAATTTTCTCAGAGGACCCCTCATAAAAGAGAAAATGACCTTGGGACCCCCTGAAAAACTAACCCCGTCTGGATACGGCTTTTGAAACAGAATAATGTCATTATGAAAAATTGACTTGAATTCTGTGGAGATTTTGCTGCTTTTCTTTTTTTAATTGAGGAGTAGGCACCAATACTGGACCTACAGAGAGTATCTGAATCGCCAGTATCTGAAAAGCAGTTGCTTATCTCTCACTTAAAACGAGCTGCAGTAAACATGCCTGTTGCAAAATCTGTAAAGCCAGTATTTTTATGCTAATTACCCACAGCATGTCTACAAACACCAGTCGCAATATGCACACATGAATTAACTGCAGCTGAAAAATAATATCATGCAACAGGGGCAGATGCATTCTGGGAACTGTAGTGCTGAAACAGAGTTTGTACATGGTATAGTGAGTATAGTGAGAATTACAGTGAATGTATCAGGTGAGACAACTGCAGGAAAAATACCAAACAAAATAAATAATGAGGGCGGCAGAGTAGCGCTGTGGGTAGCGCTGTCGCCTCGCAGCAAGACGGCCTGGGTTTAATTCCCAGCTGGGATGACCCGGGTCTTTCTGTGTGAAGTTTGGACGTTCTTCCCATGTCTGCATGGGTTTCCTCCGGGTGCTCCGTTTTCCCCCCACTGTCCACGCTCCGGCGAATTGGGTACTGTGTAAAATAGCCCTCTAGGTGTGAATGTGTTTCTGTATCTGTCTGTGTCTGTCTGCCCTGCGATGGATTGGCAGCCTGTCCAGGGTGTACACTGTCTACTGATTCTTTCGAGCCATTGTTTAGTTTAGTCTATAGCCAAAATACGTGTTATGAACATTTGGCTGCTAATTTCATTATTACTATATATGGGTTATAAGACAACATTTTATAACCCAAACAGGGCATAAGATGCAATACAAACCTAATCTAAAGCACAATAACTCTGCAAATATGCAATGCCACAGACATCAAGAGTAATTGTTTTGAACAACTGTGCTCTTGGCTTGTTTAAAGAAACGTTTTGTGAGACCCAGGCAGTAGTTTTGAATAGGGATGCAACTAAAGATTATTTTGATATTTAACTAATCTTGTAATTATTTTTTTGATTAGTCTATTATTCAATTAGTCAACGATTATTTCTGCCATGTCCTCCAAAAATAATAGAAACAGCTGAACATGAGATTTAAAAGCCATTTAAATAACCAGATGTTGTTTAAATGTGGAACGTTCTGATATTTAGTGAGTAAATATGTAATCCGTTGTGTTTGAGCACTTTTGGAAGACCAGATCAAGTTGACTGTAAACTGTTTCTGTCCCCAGGACTGTGTGTAATGCAGTACTGTTATAAATTAGGTGTCAATAAATTAGGCGATTAGGCATCAATAAAATTTGTAGTTTGTAGTTTTAGTTTCAAATTTAAGTAATCAACATTGTCAATTATATTGACTAATCGTTGCAGCCCTAGTTTTGAACGGAAAACACCTCAATGGGCTAGAAGGCCCAGCCTGCACGCTCCTGTGGCTTAAACATTTCTTATTGCTCACTTGAGCAAATTGGAGGATATTTTGGAACACATATGTCCAATACTACTACAGATCAAAGTGCCCTGGTTGTAAACTGCAGTCTAAAACCCTTTCATTTTGTTTGAATGAGTGAGTTCTCTTCTTTAAATTCTCAAGGGTAGAGCTGAGGCTCAAGTCGCTCAGTGCCCACACACTGCACAGCCATTAGCTAAGTGAGGGGAGGAGAACCAGAAGATGAAAAAGAATTAGATGGAACTCTCAGCTGGGCGATGAATAGTAAGTAGCAATTACAGGATGGGGGGGGATTGATAGATTGCCAAGTGATGTTCACAGTTTTACAGTCTGTCAGGTAGTGCAAGTCAATATCATGATAAACTACACATTTATCTAAATTTCAATTAATAAACAATTATCTAAATTAACATTGCACATTGCATTTTTCTACGCATGAGTTTTATGAGCTACCCAGTTCTCAATTTCTCAATGTTTGTGCTCTCCTCCATGTCACTTCAATGTAGTTTACTGGACAGGGCAGTCATATGTTTACACATGCAGTAGTATGTTTAAAGGGACAGTACATAAGCACACAGTGAGAAATATAGAGAATAAAAAAACAACGAAATAAATCAACAAAATTATGCTGTTTTGTAGTTTTAACTGTCAGTTTTGATTACTTTTCTAATCTTATTCAGGCTTAGTCTTAACTAAATTAGATTGAAATATTTGTAATTTTTGTGAAACTAAACAAAATGCAGATTGTTACACATTTATGTGATGTAAAATAACATGTAACTGTTTGTAATATGGTACAGGTCATACATGCTACCATGTGCTACCATCAGTTCATAAAAGTAAAAGTACAGCTGTTGCAATGAAGCATTAGCAGTGATAGGAAGAATTAATAATATAAACAAGGGTTGGGTAACTGGCCTTGCAAATTTGGAAGAAATTAAGTAAATTAAATTTTAAATAATTAAACATACAGCATTATCACTTACTACTTGATTCTCAAACTCAACGGACAGAAATGAGTGGTCACTTTAATGCAGATACAATATCATAAAGTAAAACAACAGTGAGAAGTAAAAAAAATAAATACCATATTTTCCATAATACCCGGCGCACTTAGCTGCTAATGCTGCTGCACCCAGCCTTAGTGGAAATCTGGAAATCTAAGTTTACTGTAAATAAACAGAAGTGCTCCACTCCAATCCAATCCAACTTCTATAGCACTTTAACATTTTCAAAAAACAATTAAAAAAAATAAAAATACAAATCAACAATCTAGTTGTCAAAAGCTCAGTTTTACACTTAATGACACCAACAACACAAACACGTACAGCGCTAGGAGCGACAGATGGCAAGGCCCACACACCGATGAGTTTTCAGGAGGAAAATCTGTGTAGATTAACATCCAGCGCTCATTTAACTTTAAAAGAAAATATTTTTACAAGAACTACAGTTTTGTTTCCTTAGCTTACCTTTACTCAACTTAGTTACCCCCTCAACACCACCCAGCAGCGAGAGCTGTTGAACTAGAAGGGAAACATGGTGACATCTCTGTTCCTTACTAGTGTCGCATAATGCGCCTTATAATCCAGTGCGCCTTATAGTGTAAAAAATATGGTAAATAAATGGACAGACTACCCCTCTCTATCTCTCACTCTTTTTCTCTAGGTTTATCTTAAAATAAAAGCACATTAGCACAGGGCTATCAAATTGCTATAAAATACTGTAATATTATAATATAAATACTGTACAAATAAAACATTGACACATTCAAGCAACACAATGACAAATAGTGTTTCTGCTCCTGGGTTCCCCTTACATGCAGGAAGTGGAATTTATGCTTTGAGACACTCCTAAAGAACATGTTATTCTGGACAAGCTGTAAGACACAGAACTGTTATTGAAGTAAAAGAAGCCTGTGGACAGACGTGTCCCAGATTTTCCCAGTAGGGCTTAAGTTACAAAGCGTTACACGGTTTTCACAAGTGCTGTCCTGCTTGCTTCCCCAAAATTACATACTGCAGTTAGCAGCGTGCTGACATTATTCTGTTTTGACAGAGACACTATTCTCCCTATTAAAGGTCAGTGGAGCATCACAATGGTTTTGAAGCTGTTATTTTAGGGTACAATACTACAGTGTTGCATGAACATAGTAACAAATAGCACATTTTCAGACACAACTTGTTTTGGCTTTATCAATCTAGACGCCACTATCACAATCAAATCAGATTGAATCAAATGTGATTTGTTAAACAGCTAAGATTTACATTTCTAAAATAATTTTATATAGTGGATTAGCTAGTGCTGGATATTTGTGAAATTCTTTTAATTGTTAAAAATGAATGTGTAACAATACAGAGATGTAAGTAAAGTAATTTATGACAAACTGAAATAAAATTATGCACTGTACAGGAAGAACTTTGATTGGAAAAGAAAAGTGTATTAAGCATATATATTTTTAAAAGTATACTTAACATAGAAAAGTACATACTTTTTAAAATGAAAATATGTACTTAAATACATACTAAATGTACTATTTTGGAACAACCTATGGTAAGTTAAATATATTTCAATTGTAATTAATCTATATTTAAACACAACATAAAAGCATTAAATTGTGCTTTTGAGTGCTTCTGCAAATTTAAGTAGATTTAAGTATGAACTATATTGTGTATGTACTACTTTGTGTATTGATGCACATATTGTGTACACCTTAATGCTACTGGAAAAATACACTCAAATACACTTTAAGCAGTATTTAATGCCACTATATATTTTCTATCAACACAACATATAATTTTAAGCATGTTGCTTAAAGCATATTTAATATGTATTTTCATAAAATATATTACATTGGAAATGCACTTTTACTATTCTTTACCTTATTTGAACACACTGCATACATTAAAATAAAAGAATACTGAGACTCTCTTATTACAAATGAAGGTATTTGTTTGTAAGGCAGAGTAGATTCTCACCTGTAGGATGGAGGTGGATATCCCTGAGCCTCACAGCTGAAGGTGACCTCCCGGCTAGGATCATTAGGGTGCAAAGGAAACACAATACTCCCCGGCTGCTTGATGAAAACAGGTTTCAGAGGAACGCTGCTCTCTAGAAGAAAAGAATGAAAAACAAAACAGGATTGTACATATTGTACTTAGCATGGTGCTATTGATGCATCTGATTCAAGTGCCAGTAAGCTGCTTAAGATTTAGTAATTGAAACACAGCTGCACGATGAATGCAATCATGGGCTATTCTTGTGAAAATACTTAAAAGATGGAGGATGCCAAAGACGAGAGGATGTTAATTATACTTACAATAAATAATTTATATATATATATATATATATATATATATATATAAATCAAGAGAGAATGCAGGTTAGTCATTGGTAACATTATTTTCATTATAGAATAACCTCTGAAGGAGCATGTGCATCTGTAGAAGTGGGGTTAAATAAATTCGCATCAACAAGCATTTAGCAGAGAATTCCTATGATCACACAAATGCTTTAGAGTGTGGGTAGAAAGCTCCAATGAAAGTTGTTTTGTGGTTTTGGATTAGAAGACTAGACTACAGATCAGCTACTGATTATCAGACAGTTCAGTGCAGCTGCTGTTGACTAACTGAGACACAGATTGATACAAGTTGAGCGACTGGTGTTAGAGTGACAGAAAGGATTAATGTGACAGGTTCTGCTATTTTTGAACTCAAAGCCAGCTAGCTAGGCTTAGATAAGTCAGATAACAGGCTAAACACAACCACACAGACTCTATTTCAGCTAACTGAGGCTCACAACCATGTGTGTGTATGGGTGTGTGAATATGTGCAATGTGTGTATACATCATGTTCTTCTGCTACTGTTAAAATACTGGTGGATAATACTTAAGTGTCTGCATATAAACCCCCCTGTGTTGTGAATTTATTCGGTCAGTTAATATGTTTAATTCAGTATTGTTTAAAATGATGTAAATTTTATGCAGTTAATGTCACAAGAAATAAAAAAGATATAACTACAACTGAGCAAAACCTAGAAGTACTATGTTTTTGTATACAAAATCACTATATAATATGAAATTGAGCCACATACGTTGATTTACGAATTTGTACGAAAACATTAAAAAGCTGCGCTTTGCAACACTGTCTTTATTTATGCATAGCCCTTAATGTTCCTGTTTAATTGTTTATGTGTAGCCTCCAAATTTCCTAATCGTTTTTTGTTCTTTGTTTGGTTTACAAATTTTCTGAGCTTGTGCATTTCAGCATTATCCTCTAAATCAGACATTTAACCAAGCAATACTTTTTCTCACTACAAATATAAACAGAATGATTTGACTGATTTTTTGATCAAAACAGAAGAAAATAAAGTGTAATGAACTATGGGATTGAAAAATACTCAAATGGGAATTAAACTAAATATAACTTTAATGTGATGTCACTGGGGTGAGTTCAGAAATGGTTTTAATTCCAACAGTAATGATGACCGTCATGAACTGGCATGAAAAAGCACACAGGCATATTCTGTAATCAGACAGCGTGAGAAAGATGCCAGACAAGGCAAAAAAAAATCCACAACTAGAAGTCTAGAAATCACTAAATATCTCAATTTTTATTTTAAATTTGGGCTCTGAGACAATGTATGAGAAAAAAAAAACAGCCACAATCCAAAAAATAACAGTTTTGAGCGATCCTGAAAGAGCTTGGATCTATCAACTGAATTCAGTTTGATTTAATTAGATTCAATTCGGTTCGATTCAATTAAATGGGTCAGCATTAGGGTTTAGCTTTCACATCCCAATCCAATCTTTAGTTCTCTAGGTGTCATTAACAGACATGACTCTTAGCTGCTGCAGTAAGGAACTTTTCAGAAGGTAAAAAAAAACACACAGTGTGCAGTGTGGAAAAATTTTATGCATTGTGCTCCAGTTTTCTGAGCAAGTGCCGTGACAATACAATTTAACATCCAAAACAAAACAATACTCCACTCAATGTCAACAATTGTTGCATTACATTGTGTTCATTTCAACAGCAGAGAATAAATGCTGCATTATTTCAGGTGCAATGAAAATTTTGAGCAACTTCAGCTTATCTTGGCATAAACAGTTTACACAACAACAGTTCAGTTAACAAGTTAGAAAGGATTAATTTATACCATATTTGCCAAATGTCTTGTTTTATTTTTTGTGCTGTCTTACACATTGCCAAAACCATGAAAAAACGAAACTACAAACTTAGCAGAAAAACGTTAAAACTTTCATTATGTCACGCCTGGAACCGAAAACGCACCTGTCTTCCCTGCACTCAGCTCTGCCTGCAATCTTCAGTCTCTGGGCTACGTTACCAAGAATATACTTTACCATGACAACACACATTCACATGATCACATGACTCTGCACATGGCACCTCCAGGAAGACAATCACTGCAATTCTAATCACCTGGGTGAGTACTTAGTATAAAAGACTGTGCTGAACATGTACTCAGTACCAAGTGTTGTTTTGCTTTGTCTGCCGTTAAAATGCCTTTTTTTCCATGCTCTGATTGTTAAACATTTTAACCATTTTTTCTGTATACTTTTTACATGCAAGTCTACCACTAGGGTGATGGGTATGTACTCTGTGTGCTCGCTCTCTCTGTGGTGTGTTTTGCATGTATTTCTGAAGGTTTTGTTACATTGACCTTCAAGGGAGGAGCCATGGACTATAAAACATGCAGTCACAACCAAGATGGCGGCCAGCGCTTAAACAGGAAGTGGGGCCTACTATGTGTGCTTCTGGTTTCCCTGCTACCACCACCAGCAGCTTTCTTTTGAATTGTTTGTTCTTGCAGTCATTCCACAGGTTCAGCATGTCTTTGTTCAACCCACACAAACTTACACCAATTTGAAGAGTCCAACAGGTAAGGTTAAGGTGCCTTATACATTTCCAACACATAGCAGTGTGTGTGTGTATAGATACAGCAGGTTAGCAGGCAGGTGCCCCATTTTGTAAGTAGTAGGCTGTGTTTTCTTTGTTCTTTTGTTTAGAATAAATATACATTAGATTAAGTTTGTTTGTTTGTTTTCTTCTTTTTTTTTTTGGACCGTCACACCATTGGCTCCTCTTAGGCCGTTATACCCCTAAAATCACTGATTTTGAAATATCTATATATGGTCTGGTCTCACGTTTGGTACGTTCTTCCCTGTTGACTCCTGTTTACTGATATTGACCCTGCATATCCTGACTATTCTTTGTATAAATTCTTTTTGTATGTTTATTAGCGTTCAAAAACGCTTAAGTAAATTAGTAACAGAACTGGATCAGCCCGGTACTGATATCAGTTGTCATTCAGCATTAAGGTAGTTGGATTGGGCAAAAAGACTTAATCAGAAACATGTTTGTAACAGAAGCAAGAGAGTGTAAATAACCTTTATTTTGCTAAAAATAAATCGAGTGAATGTTCTTGAGCTCTTTAAAAGGTCCTTCATACAAAACATCTCAATCACAAACATGGCTTCCTAATCATCACTGAGAAGTACAATAGTGAATTCATGATTTTCCTAGGCTTTTTTCTGGCAAAAGGTCTATTAGTATAGATCAGAGGTTCTTAACCCTAGGGGGTCACGATAGTGATGCTAATTAAGAGCCTTTTCTCTGCAAAATGTGCAGAGAATAATGCCCGTTTCATGCTTGTCTCGTCGCAACTGTCCGTGCGGCTAAAAATACGTCACACAAAAAGTTAAAGTGGGGTGCACAGCTAAAAAGAATAATAACTCTTGGTATAAACTGCATCATCATGCCACCATGAACCTAAACTTGGAGATCAAAAATGATGCATGTAAGATCAAAACTTTACTGTCTCTATGAGGTGGTTGTTGTTGGATTTTCTAGCAAGTCAAAGCCATAGGCAACTCACAAACTACAAATCCCTCAGTCTCACTGACCAGAATCAAGCATCTGCAGCTGACATCCCAGACCTAAACCTCACTGAAAAACACAGGAAGTAGGTGAGCTAAACAACAACAAAGCAGGGATCAAGGATGATCTGGAGAGATTCTGTCTACAGGAAGTGTCTCGGATCCTTTGTTTTTTGTGTTGCCTTCCACCACATCCCAGTTCATATGAAAAGTTTCAGTGCTGGTATCTCAGCAAAGAAGCTACACAAACCTTCTAAATTCAGGACCAATCACTGTAATGTGTTTTTGAAACATTATATTTCTCTATTATTTTCAGGGTTAGAGCCTGGTGCTAAAATATTTGTAAAACCTTTTTCGCTTTCATTTTGAAGCAGACTGAAATAACTCGGCATGGCACTTTATAAAGCATTAGCCCCGTACAGGAAGCAGCTTCTGAAAAGTTAAATACTAAAGTGCTTGGACATTTTGTTGATTAATATGCATAGTAATTATGTGGCAATGGTTAATGCAGGCCACTTATTCAGATTTATTAACCACACCTGGTCTTACATACAGTGGGATAATCACCAAACTGAGAAAATAAATTACGAGAAAATATTTTGAATAAAATAAATGCTACTTTTTCAGACCAGATTTTTTTAATGCAAAATTGCATTAGCATGTTCTACAGTATTGTACAGTAGATTTTCATTGCGAATATTAAAAATATACAGATTAAAAATTGTTATATAGAGGAATGATATATACATATATGAAAGATTTTGTCAAATGAGATCCTGATTCATGTTTTATCTGGTGTGATACAACATAAGCACAAAATTAATCCCAGTCCAAAAATAGCTGGATAAAAGAGGGCTAAAGAAAAATAAACAAAAATTAATCAAAGTTTAAGGAAAAAAGACACTCAAAACAGTGAGATTTCAGGGTTCTGACTAATATAAAATAACCAGACTGTATTTCCTTAATCTCAGCCAGCATGTCTCAGCCTCCTCCAATCTAAACTTCATTCTAAACTGCAGTATAAACTTTAGTTTGTTCTGACCAAATCTTTATGCCTTAACTTTCGGACCTAATCTGCTGTTCCACCAATCACGAGTGAGTGGTGTACATCCTTAATGTGGACCTGGCCTAAGATACTGACTGGTCTCAGCTTGTTCCATTCGACTGCTCTAACCTTAAAACAATCACTGTAGGTTTCGGTCTAATGTTAAAATGCACAGACAATGCTCATGACATCTCTTGAATAGTCCAAAAAATATTGATTAAATGTACATATTTCATACCAGAAGAGGCCTCGAAGCCTATATCGTCCGAAGTAAAAAACAGCACATATGGATTACTTAAAATAATTAACCAGATATCATAAAGTAAAACTGGATCATATAGTCATCATGCTAAATATTGATTAATATAAAATACTGATTATTTATTTAGAATAAAAAAATAACACAATATACCATAGGGAAAAAAAGCAGTATGAAACTGTCCATAAAGTGTTATCTTAAGGGACACTGTTGTCTGTGAGCTGTTATCTTGTAAGTGAGGTTTAACACTGGCCTGTGTGCTCATGGCAAGATGATGTGGTGTCTGATAGATAGGACATTCAATTAAACTCAATTCATTTTTTTTTTACAACAAATATCACAAAGCATCTTTACAGAGATACGGGCCCAAGCCTTTTGTGAGTAAACACCACAGTGGTAATGGCAACAGTGACAAGGAAGAACTCCCTCACATTAAGAGGAAGAAACCTTGAGAGGAACCAAGACTCAGTAAAAGAAACCCATCCTACTCTGGTCAATACAAACAGCACAAACAAACATTACAGAAGGCATTACATTCCATATATCCTGCAGCTCAGTGCAGTCTTGGTATTTTCTAACTGGCTTCATGAGGTACAGTTTCTTCATGCTGTGAACCAGCTCATCCTATATCACCCATCTCAGTTGGGTTTAGGTCAGCGGATTGTGGAGGCCAAACACTTTTTTGTTTACTATGTAATTCCAAATTTGTCCCTTAATTGTTTTCATGTATTTATTATTAATCTAGAATGTAGAAAATAAATTAAATAAATAAGGAAAACACTGAATGAGAATTTAAAGGGTATCTAAACATTTGACTAGAAGTGTATTTACACATATTTACACATTTTATATTTCAACATCTATGTATAAATATGCTTCATAATTAATTGTTTATTTTTTTCATTTAAAATAGTGTACATTTAGTATTATGCCCTTTATATTACTAGTGTATCAGTGGCCTAAATTGTTCCTAAAAGAAAAATATAATTTATTGCAGTTTATTGGGATAACATTCATAAAAAAATAAAATTATATACAATATATCGTTTTCTCCTGCTTTATTGCACTATGTTGGCAGGCTATTGCAGGCTCACTGGCAATTGCATCCTCTTGCATAATTTCGTAATCTGGCCGCTTACCATATTTTAATCAACAAATATTCAGTATGAAATTTTAAAATGTAAAGATATTCAATAAACAAAAATAATATGATGGACAGCTGCACTTAACATCAATAAATCAGTAAACCAAAAGCCTAAAAAAATCTTGCTTATCAAAAAGCAGGCCATTACAATATGATTTTCTATCGAACCCTGAAAAAGAAATATCAGGTATCATTTGCTGTGACATCAGGATCTGCTTGTGAAAAAAAAAAGTGAAAAAAAAAAAAAAAAAAGCCAGAGAGGTTCCTGCAAGCACTGCCTAGGGGCTCGATAGGCCTGATGCAAACTCCTGAAATCCACTCGCCACAGAAAGCGAATTGTGTCAAAACATACCAGAAGTGGATGTTTCTTTTTGGCCAAAAAATACAAAATATGATCCATGATATTTTACACGATACATGATAGACATTAAATAAATATATTTGTTATTACAAATGTAAAATAAATATTTGGATAACTGGTTGTTTAAATTGGCATGTTGTTGAAATATTAATGTAGAAAACTCAAATCTCACAGTATGGAGATAAACTCTGCATACTGCCAATGCTGCTGTGGATCTCGTGGGCAGCCTCATTTGTGTCTACACACCGCAATCAACTGTCAGTGCTGTCACTGCAACCTGAGAGTGAGCCACCCCTGACAGGTTCAGAATACCAAAAAGATGCGTTAAAGAAATGACCTGTATAAAAAAATAAATAAAAAAGATGCTCTCAGTGTCTCTTCTCCCAATGCGATGATATGGGTCACTACAGGAGGACTGACTGGTGTGGCTGGTGAAGCAGTGGTGCTGTGGACTGTTTAGGGGGGGCTGAAAGCACTTTGAGGCCCCAAATAAAAACTAATCTCAAATTCAATAGCGTCTGACACGCCGATGAATTCAGCCAGCTTACCTCAGCGTGAATATCTAGGCACAGATGGAGGTTGTGTGGGGTGAAGGGGGCTGCTTAGGTGGGGGGAGGCAGTTCACGCAGCCTCCAATCTATTTGATTCAGATTCAGGGGATTTATGCATCAAATGAAAAAGCCAATCTTGCTGTATTAAGGCACCTTTCTGGTGTCCCTAAAGATAAGGCACACACACATGCATGCATGCAATAAGCTCTCTCTCAAACACGCACACACACACAGTGGAAATACCTCTGCAAAATGCATTCTTATCTTTATACCAACCTCAATCATATTCTCACATAAGCTGGGATTGCCCTATGCAACTTTTAGCCACATATATCCCGAATTTCCCTTCCCAACAAATTTTGACACTCACAACTTGTAAGGTCAAAAGCTCAATCAGAAGCAGCTGATGGTGTGAATGGTCTGCTAGTAGAAGTCATATTGGATTGGAATATTTTCCATCATTCAAAAAGTATTTTCTCTTTGAATTTTCGAAGGCAGTTTCAAAAAGTGACTTTATTAAAACACACATGCCCAAATAGAATTGTTAATGAAATTATACCTTAAAAGTTTTCCCTTTAAATAGCCCTGCAGTTATTATGAAATATTTATATTAGATGGTTTAGCTGTATAAGCACATATATCTAACAGCAGCTCCTTCAGCAGGGCAACCAGATGCTAGTCCAAAATCACAACTGCATTGCTAGTGCTGCAATAATGCCATAACCATCACACTTCTAGCATTACCATCACACCATTAACATTGCTATACTATCTCAGCCATCTGTCTCTGCATTGCTAATGTGTACTCAAGATTACTCATAAGGAGACCGGCCACTGACTGCAATATGAATTTGATTGGCACCTGTTTTTACAGATAAAGTGCCATCCTTTACAAAAAGAGACAATTACATTGCCAGTAATGCCGACAGAGGAGAAGGGTCTGTGTGCTCGTGGAAAAACCCTCACCGATGTAGAGATCTGTGAAGAGCAGCAGCCACAACAAGCCAACAAACAAACAAAAAATCTAAACTTTTCTTGGTTTTATCTGTAATGCTTCTGAAACAGTAATCTGACTTTTTCCCACAGATGTAGAGGGATAAGCGGGTGGAAGTAAATGCAGGTACAGAAACAAGGTGCTTTATTAAACGAACAAGGGAACACCAAAAGCAACACAGAAAGAAAAAAACAATAAACGAAAAAACAAATAGGCAAGACTAAGAAAACTAAACTACAAAGGCAAGACTAAGATTAGGTTAACAATATTAAGGAAACTTGACAGAGTAAACCAAACAGGCTACAACAAAACCATGAACAGGCAAAGAGCACAAACAAAGTACTCACAAACCTGAAAAACACAAACCACACCAAGGAATAGACAAACAACACTGAATCAAAGGGCTCTACATGCACTGACAGACTGGAGACACCTGGGGAAGATAACGAGGGGCGGGGTAACAAACTACACATAGCTGAGAACAGTGATGACAGAGCAGGGCTAGAGACAAGGCCGGAGACAAGACAACAACAAAAAAGGCCATGTGCTTAAAGAGCACATGGGGGAAAAAAAACAGGCGGAGGAAATTACAGAAACAAACAGGAAGAAAAGCAAGACAAGAACAGGAAGGACCAAGAAAAATAAAAGAAAACAAGAGAGACAAGGTCTTGTGTGGATGGATGTTGTTACAATCACAACCACACCAGCTACTGGCCTTGCCCAGCATCACTACTGTTAGTCAGAAGCCATGTTCATCAGTGCCCTTCAAATCTAAAAACTAATAAATATTTGGTCTACATCTTTAAGGCTCTGAGAGCAAGGATTAAGGCCCTTACCAGGAAGAGTCATAAAATATTATAGATGTCAGATTTTATGCCACAGGAGCTTTTCTAAATAGAGAGCATTGTTGGAATATCATTGATTATTCTTTGCAGGCAATGACAGTCCTGCAAAACTAAACGCTACACTGTTTTTTTTTTCTTCATTACGTTTGTCCATTAGTATGACATTAAACCAGTAATGGCATTACACCATAAATGTAAGCAATGCACATCTCTGTCTAACTTGGTGGAATGACATGAGCTACTGAAATTGTTTTTTTATATATCACATGCATACCCACATTGCATAAACACACTGAGATAAAGAGGTGGTTGTTGAGAAAACGAGAAATAAATTGCCAGGATCTTTACAGAGAACCTCAGTCACTCAACCCTTACTTGATAGCCAATATAGTCTAACAGTGCCTACTTTCTGTAGAAGTAAAGGAAACCCATCTCCCACCTCCCATCTTCTCCATTCACCTTCTTATTTGGGAGCAGCAAAGGCTCTGATCACAAGAACCTAGAAAGAATAGTAAGGACAGCTTGGAAGATAATTGGGGCTCTCCTCCCTTCCATCACAGACATCTACACCACACTCTGCATCCGCAAAGCCACCAGCATTGTGGATAATTTAACCCATCCCTCACACAGACTCTCTTCCCTGCTGCTGCTGTCTGGAAAAAGAGACCAAAGTATCTGAGCCATTACTGCCAGACTCCGCAACAGTTTCTTCCCCCAGGCCATCAGACTCCTCGATACACAGAGGCTGAACTGAAACCTTCACACTGTCATACATCTCACACTTAAACATGCACACCTTTATCTGATGCTCCCATCTTTTAGCACCTGCTCCCTTTTTCTGGAAACATGATACAATATTACTGAAGTTCTGTATTCGACAAAAGTACTGTTTTCTCGTATTTCAGTAGCTGCTCACATATGTTCAAAGCTGAATGGCACCTTATCTTTACCAATCACCAATACCAAACCAAGTTCTGGTCTTTTGTTTGCCCATTTGCAATTTATCTGGTTTGTTTTGTATTGTTTTTCATGTTGCTTCATATCCCTGGACTCCTGTGTATCTCAAAAACTAAATCTGAAAATTAAAATGAATGGTAATAACAGATTATGACAGAATGCCTGATGTGAATCTCCACTTTTACCAAGATGACAGACAATAAAAAAGCAATGTCTGTCAGGTAGAATGAGTGGAGAAATAATCCAATCTTCAGTCTGTTTAAGCCTCAGAGGGATTGGATGCCTGATTTTTATGAATAAAACTTACATATTTTTTTAGTACAGTGATTCCCATTCCTGCTCCTGGAGGATCCCCTGCCCTGCACCCTTTAGTGGTGTCCTGCTATAACCCAGTACCTTTAACTCAGGAAAGGCAACCATTGAACTAGTATGATACATTCAACACTTATATCTAATAGAATAAAAAAATAAATTTCCAAGATTGAAGATTCAAGATATTTACTGTCACATCACAGAGTAAAAATATACAAATAACTAGACATGGTATGTGTACATTTTTAAAGATGAGGTTATGATTTGTATAACCTTTTTAATACCTCTCACAAGAAAATCTAATACTATTACTGTGGCAAAAAAAGACATATCATTTAAATACAATTAAGCGCTCCATGTGGCTACATTTAAATACTATGTGCGGCTGAAATTAAACACTTCTGACGGACACATTTAAACACTCTAGCATTACTACAATTAAATGCTCAGCGCGGCTAAAATTAACCGCTTTCTGCGGCTAAAATGAAACACTTTGCACTGCTAAAAATAACCGCTTTGCATGGATAAAATTAACCGCTTTGTGCAGCTAAAATGAAATTCTCTGCATGACTAAAATTATACGCTCTGTGTAGCTATTCACTTTGCCTCAGATATTTTTTTAAATTCCTAAATTCCTAAAATTCCATCCATTTTAAGACACTTTTAGACCTTAAATATGTAAAATTAAATTTAAGACCGGCGGGTATTCTGCTTAAACAGTATACACAACACACCCAATAACAATACAATAATTACACTAAAGACAAATGGTACTGCACTGTAGATGTATGTTAATATGACCGGATATAAATGTATGTAATGCTATATACATGTGCTGACTTCTGAGTGTGTATGTGACACAGTAATTATGAGTAAAGTGCAGGTACAGAATGAGTTGCGTGGGAAGTACAGGGTGCAGAATGCTATGTGTGGGATAAGTATGGGAAAGTCAGATAGATGCAATTTTTTTTCCAATAAATTATATGACTACACGTTAATGTGAAATGTCAAGACACTTGCTTGTCAATGTGAAGTCAACTATCAGTTCTTAGGAAAGAGTACTACCATTAAGGTAATGCTGTACAATTTAAAGTAAATGGTGTCAGTCCATGTGATTTCTCCAACCATACATTAATCTATACTCTGCAGTTTATCTTTTTAGTTTCTGTCTCTAGATAAGCAAATTGTGCTTATTTTCTTGCGATGTTTAATATATTTGTTGCTCATTTCACTACAATGCTCATGTGGGACCTTTTATTGATAACACATTATTTATGCATATAAAAAAAGTCTATGATTTAATGTAAGATTTATTCCATTCCATTCCAGACTGCTAGTAGTCTGTCACAGGTGTGTCACAGGTGTCACAATAATAGTTTTGTTTTAATTGAGCAATATGTATTGTGTTCAACATTATATTGGTTAAACTCAAGAGTTATTCGACAGTTCATATACGTTAGTACGTATCTGTGCGCTGTGTGTATGCGGAGGGTTTATTACAGATTCATTGGTCACTGCATGATCTGCACTCTTTTCCAACACAATAAGGTTATAAGCTTAAGAAAATATTTATCCAACAAAAGTTTCAAAAGTAATTTGTTTAAAAAAAAATATATATATCTAGGGCTGGACATTAATTCTGTATTAATATTCATAAATGTAATCATTTTTAAACACATTTTCAATATTTCAATATCACTCAGAACCTGCCCGAGGGCCTCATTAAGCCAGTAACTACATGTTGGTGTTTTGACATTAATAACTGAAGACCAGAGATACATAGAAACATGATACACATATTATCTTAAACTTAAAAATAACCAATGACTTGAATGAACTATAAACATAATACACATATCATATTAAATTACAAACAGACCCAATCTAACCCAGCACAGTGCCGTAGATCTGTTATCAAAAATAAGCTATTAATATAGCTAGGAGAATAGTTAGAACAGTTATTAGCATTAGACACTGTCAAAATCTACTATTTTGGGCTTCATAATAAATGTTTCCAGGTCAGACTATATTTATAAAAAGATGTATAGCAAAAATTCTAAAGAACATTCAGGTTTATTTTATTTACACTTTATCAAGTAAACTTTTGATCGAAATATGGTAATATATCGACACTCTGTTAATATTTGCATGAGATTTTAAAGAATTTGTCAGGGATTACAGCAAGGAGGACACAGGGTTATTCAATAACAAGAAAACAAACAATAAACTAAAAAATAAACTCAAAACTAGTCACATGAACAGACAGGACTACTAGAATAAACACAAAAAAAGAAACAGCAACCTTACTAACGTAGAACACGCACAAGAACCAACAAAGGAAAACTGAAAAACTGGGGTATAATTACACTGGAGGAAACAGGAAACAGGTAACAAGGGGGCAGAGCTACAAATGAATCACGTTTGGGAGCACAGGACTGGGGTGGAGACACTGAGGTACACACAGGACCACGTGGGGAAATTAAAACAACCACAGAAAGAAACACGAGAACAGAAAGAAAACGATAGGGAACAGGGCAAGTATATGACAGAATTAAGCAAGACTGGTATTAAATTATTAAAGAGTAACATCTGTTGTCTTACACTACTATTTAAGACAACATATTTTCATTCAAGCCAAGCAGACTACCGTAGCCTGGAAATGTTGAATGTTCAATAATGTAATTAAATGTTATCAACCGAAAGTACACATGTTGTGTAGAAAAGCAGGGGTAATGGACTAACACACTTGGTTTGCTCTTTGTGTGTATCAAAAAATCTACGAAAACACCCGATAAGGGACAAGACAACAGCCTACTCGCTGTTTATCAGTTCATTACACATTTAAACATATTCTCAGGATTAAATTCCATGTTTAGGGCTTTTTCTGAGAAAATATTTAATATTTGTGCATCCTATAATCTCATGGAATAACAATACTAACATACTATAATATAATATGCAGCAAACATGTTTGAAGTCAGGTTAATGTTTTGCACAATATGTCAGAAATGTAATTATCATGTCAGGTCTACCTGTTACAATTTTATAGGCAAGTATAGTGCAGATACATACATTGCATGGTCTACTGTTTGGAAACTAAATGTAAACAAAATAAATGTTATTTAATTCAGCTCCTCTGATCTGACCAGTCTTGGCATTTTAGGTCTTATTGCACCATATGCATAGCCACAGTTAAACAAAAAAAGTACAGCTATATCTCTTATACGATCAAAAGCAACTTTTCCATCAGAAAAAATCTGCAAGATTAAGCCATTCTTGTCAGCCAGCAACCTGGAAAAGAAGATACATGCACTTATCTCATATTGTTTGGACTACTATAACTCTTTGCTTATTGGGGCCAGCCAGTCTTTGCTAGCACAATTACAACTTGTCCAAAATGCTGCAGCTCGACACCTCACTGGTACAAAAAAGTGTGATCACATTACACCTACACTATCAGTCCTATATTGGTTTCCAATTCAATTCAGAATTCAATTTAAAGTTTTATAGTGGGGTTTTAAAGCACTAAATAGGCTGTCTCCCACTTATATATATCTGAACTATTTCAGGGCCTTGAGTTCTGCTGACCAGCATCTTCTTCCCTAGGCTAAGATAAAAACTAAAGGGCAACAGAGTTCTCTAAGTTGAGCCCCCAAGGCTCCTTTACATCAAAATTGACACTGATAGTTTTTGCAAATAGTTGAACATCATGCAATGTGATTTTTTACAGTGTATTAAGCAATGTTTTGCCATTTTTATTTCTAGATGTGTAGAGCACTTTTAGAAGCATGAGAACATTCTCTTATCCCCTTGTTCAGACATGTTTGGGGTGAGAGCAAGATACAGGAAGAAGATCCCATGTTTTGGACTTGTGCATAATTATGTGTACATGAATGTAAAGCAATTACAATTGACATTTATTAATTATTGTTGTAATTATATGGGCAACATGCCTGGTTAAACTATACTTGCAGAGTACATCTGGCTCAGATCAAGGACAGACCACATTGCGACCAGATCACATGTTAAAACCAGTCAAACCTGAATACAGTTTAACTGGACTGAAAATTGCAAGAGTAAAAATGCCCCTAATTAGTAATCAAGATATACAAGTGTGCCATACTGTGCATAGACCAGATGCAAGTTCTGAGTTAAGCAATAACATACTAAATTTAGTTATATTTGACAAGACAGAGCCAGACAAGACAAGCATATCTGCCATAATTGTTCTTGATGGACAGATGAAATGTAACCTCTATGTGACTTTTAACGCACCCATGCAGAGAACACCCAGTAATATATTGTGAGGACATGTGCCAGGAGCAGTGGACACTGCCTATTATAAAGTGTGACAAACTTAACTAGGCCCGTCACGATAACAATTTTTTGCCAGCGATATTTTGTCCTAGGAATTATTGCGATAAATGATATTGTTGGCATTTTTAGACCACTAATTTGGCACTAATAAAATTGTAACATAATATCATAACAATGGAATTAACCCTTTTAAAGGCAATAAACTTTCCATTCCTGTTCACACACCTAATTTTTGAACTGTACCTAATTTTGCGAAGTGAGGAGGCAGGGGAACCATGTCCCTCACCGTGACGTGCAGCCCCGGTCTGTCCCAGCTGGCCCGCATTGTACCAGCATAAAGACCCTGCCTGGTGATGGTAAATGAAAAGCTAAAGCAACACGAACCTAAGAGACACTAAAGTTAAGCAACTAGAGCCACACTGGGCTGTTATTATCACTCTTAAGTTAGATTTGTGTGTTGATGGAGGGCATTTTTCCTAATAAAGGTATGTTTTGAGTTAATTCACTCCCTGTCTCTGTGTCTCTCTGTGCTTTCGCACTACCGGCCACGCCCACAGTCACAAAATATGTAAGTGCAACACAATGGACAATATCACCATTATTAAAATTATTGAAGTCATGTCAATTTTTAAAACGATAAGTCGATAATGTAGTTATCGTGACAGGCCTAAACTTAACCTAATCAAAGTAAATAAACCACATCTTCTTAAAGAAAACACACGTTACCTGTGCTAAACCTGTGCTAAAATATGTAGACCAGGTTTAATTGTTTAAGGAATCGGCCAAGGAACATTTGGCGAAAAGCTGTAAATAAGCTAATTATCAAGAAACAACTAAAACTGTTGCATTATTTATAATAATGAAATCCAAGGTTTTTCTCTGTATAAACTTTAGAAGTCATTCCACAATTGAGATATCACAGTTACAAGAAAACAAAACAGACACTGACCTACATGATCCCGCATATTTTTTCACTGGAACAGACTCTGATCAATATTTGTGTGTCCACATGAATAAAATATTTCATCTAGGCCACAATAAACTAGAGGACATTTTTCTCTTTGAAATGTCTAGCCTCATGGGACTTCTGGTCCCCTTATGATCTGAGCTCAAATCATTAATCTGGATATGCAGCAGGCTGTTTGTTGTCCCTATGTATTTCAAGCCACATAGAGAGGTAAGTAGGTGAATACTTGAACTGCAAAACACACAAAATGTTAGGAAAACTTCGTAAGGTAGTATAACTGCCTACTGCAATTAGTCTTAAGTTTGTTTTTTATTGTTAGTTGAATGAAGATAAGCTTCCACTTACAGTTTTTGAATTATTTGCAATGTTACTGATACATTCATCCTAAACTTGAACTGTGTGAACGCATACAAATTAAGAAAAGAATAAGGGCCAAAACACTCTCATAGAAATGCACTGAAATGTGTTCAGAAACGATTATCCCAAAAATCCCAACTTTCACACCAAATGTCTGAGCTACAAAATCATTGCATTTTTCCCCCCAATAGGAATGAATGGTGGAATTTTAGCTCAGTTAAGAGAACACATAAAACCCTTTCTTTCCAGTGCTCTGCAGTGTGGTGTAAAGAAGCTTTTGGACCAACCATATTTTGAGTGAAAGTTTTGGCACCACATTTTTACCAAAATATTTTCATTCCACCAATTGGCCAAATGGTCTTAAACTCTACCATCTAGACAAAAGACCTCTGTAACCACCTAGCAATATCTTATATTGCACCAACTCCTACACCATAGCTTAGAAACTACATGGAAACATATTGTTAAACCTAGTCCTAATTACTTAGCAATCATTTTTTTTAACATTTGCCGCAAACCTTGAATTTTAGTATAGTGCAATTATTTGCTTTTATAGTGATCTTTTACAAATAGATTTTTTTAGTTATAGAATACACCTGTATAATTTGAATTTAAGTTGACCTACAATGTACTTTATGGCATTTTCTTATTATTTACAACACTGATTAAAGAGATTGTATGCTGGGCTACTATGGCAGGAACCCTTATGTTTTTCACTCATTCAGAAGAAGTACAGACAGCTTTATCTCTGTTCCTGGCTTCCACAATTATTGGCTCACTTCATAAATAATTTAGAGCTTGGGTTTTGCCTTTGGAGTGGATTTAAAAGTGGTCTTACTACTTTGATGCTGAACAGTCTTTCCTGCCCTTTTTTGGGCCAAAAAAATCATGTGACTAATGTGGAAAAGGAGTGGTCGAGATTGATCTCCTACTATTTGAATGTTATTTTGTCTTTAGAGTCCACCACCATAACACATACTTACTGCTTTCAAGCTCTAAAAGGTCATGTGCGACCTTCTGCCATGGACCACTGGACAAGACAGTGACCAATCTTCGTTCTGTGCATGTGCACAAGCCACAAGCTGTTCACATGCACAACCTCATTCCTACACATTTTCTCGATTTGTAAATTATGATTCTTGTTTATACACTGACAAGCCAAATATCATTGAACAGGAATTAGTATTGCATCCCATAACTTTTGCCATGTCCCATGAAGTCTTAAGAACACTGTACTAATCTACAAAGTGTAGCCTCCTGCACTGAATATAGATGTGATTTTTGAGTCACTTGCTTGTTTGTAAAGACAATCCTAGCCAGACACTGCCGGGCACAATCACTATTTTCTAAAACGTATTATCTGTACATATAATGCTGAGCGATTTTCACGATTCATTTGGTTACACTTCTAATGCAGTTTTCAAAATTGACTAATCATGATTTTACATCTTTATATACAGACATTTTATATTTTTTATCAAAATATACAAAAACACTACTGATTTCTAAAGTGTTTATGGGTCTTATCTTGGTTACCGGTGCATCCCAAAGATCAACGTGCATATTTTCTAAACATTCCGCTCAGTCCGAGGACTGAGCTTGTACCAAAAAATTCCAGCACTGTTCCAGCAAGCGCAACACAAACATCCAGTGAAATAAAGCATATATTTAGCTAGAAACAAATCCTACTGTTTCTAATAACAGCAGCTATCTATGTTTTGAATCATTGATTCACTCAATTAGTCGACTCAACCCAAAGCATCTGAACACCAAACATGATTATTTCATGAAAAAAGTTTATTTGAGAGAGTTTATTTGTGTCCCAGCTTTTAAATGCCTTATTTTCTGGCTTTTTGTGAAAAAAAATTTAGATTTATTTTTTTTGCCATAATCATCCAGCACTAGGTACATATATGACATTGTAAATTAATGAATCTGTACAAATGCTTACACAACTTTAGAAACTTTAGTTTTTTTTGCCTGATCACAGATAATTTACATCACCTTACCATGAGCATGCTGTATGCAGTATTCAACCTAACTCACAAGATAACACCTAACAACTTATACAAAAGCTGTTCCGTGCAGCATCACTCAAAATGGCCGATTTACACACTGCTATCCCATAATTTTTGGCATGTCAGAGTCTAGCTGTTAAAAATGTGAGGCTCACCCTGCTACCATTGTAGCAGTGCTGCTATGAGACCATATCTGCCCACATCGGCACTGATCACCGACACGGCAGGTTTGCTCTGCTTGGCCATCGATCTACTAAAACCACAGTGAATACATTACCACTGGCCTTGAGACTGCACTTGCTCTCTGCTAAGACGGCCACATTCTTGGACGAGGATATCCACGACAGCAGGGCTTTATTCAACCATCCATCACTCGGACACTGCAGGATTTTTTCTTTATTGAAGGTAGAGGTGCTGGACATACTTGCATTTAATGAGGTGACAATCAAGTATCAATACCTCCTACCTCTTGTGCCTTAAGCCAGACTAATGTGACAGAAAAGAGGCAGAACATCAGCAAAACCAGGACCAATCCCATTTCACCCCTTGACACTACCATTCAGCCCCCTCCCTCCATTTTGTGTATTCATGCCTATGGGTAGGATTTTCTGATTCCTGTTGGGATAGAGTGGTAGGGTGAAGTGATAGGGCTACACAGCTCTCCAAACAGAGATTTATTAGCCACACACTCCAAACAGAGATTTACGAGAAATTATCATACAGCAACAATTACAGTATTTTCTTTGTTAATAATTATGATATCTAATGCATTCTATTAGTTTAATGTAGATTTAATGTATAATGGCCCTTTTTTTACAAAAAGAAAATCAAATCGATTGTAGTCTTGGTAGTAAGTTATATAAGATCTATAAGAGATGGACCGATACATGTTTTTGGGGCCGATTTCGATCGGTAATCATCTTTCAGCTCAATCAGACCATCGTTGATCTCGTTCTTGGGCGTGGCTAAATGCCACATTAATGCCACACAGATGCCGAACTTGGTACAGATCTCCCTAATTACTAGGGGTGTCACGATTTCGAAATTTTAGCATGGTCTCAAGCCTCGAAGTCAAAAAGAGGATTGACGATCCCTCCCTCTAAGCTACGCAAATGGCACAGCACACTGTAGCTGATGCCGCGGACATTGTGACTGCTCAAAGAGCAGCCCTTTGTCCAGAGAATGTGGACATTCTCATCTTCATAAAGAAAAACTTCAAAATATAAAAATATAAAAATAACAGTTGTTCTGTCTAGCCTCAAATATGTTAATAGTTTTGGTACCTTAAGGAGCATCTTTCTCTCAGATAAAGTTAATAATATATCTTTGTTAAAGAAAAAACTTGTCATTCTCAGGGATCGAAAAAGTCTTATTTTTCATGTTTAACTGTTACAGTAGGATAGAGTTCAGTTTGTTAAGGCTCTTATTGTTCTATTATTTTGTACATGACTGTTCCTGTATTTTTTATTATTTATTTTGTTATGTTGCACATTGATGTTTTAATAATGCATACTGCTGCTACCAAAAAAAGCCACTAGATGGCATTACATATATATCTTAATTAAATTATTTAATTTGTGCCTAATGTGGTGTATTACAGATCACTTGTATCACTTTGCACTTATATCAAGCCCACCTTTTGAAATAAGATATTGTAAATTTGATGAATCAAACCAATGACTGACCAAAGACTAATCTAAAACTGGCATAGGCCTCTCAGCTGTAAAAAAAAAAAAAAAAGAAAACAGAAAATTGAGAATCGAATCGAATCGTGACCCTAAAATGAGAAATAAAATCGAATCGAGAATTTAGAGAATCGTGACACCCCTACTAATTACGCCACGTCTAAGCAAACATCGGAAATCTAAATCTGACTGTAAAAAAACGGAAGATCTTTACTCCCCAAAATATTACAGTTACTCTAAAGTATTAACAGAATAATAATAATAATAAAGATAGGATTAAAAATAGGATGGGTCAGACGTGTGCACTGCACTTGATGGCTGTTTGCAATATAAATCCTGATTTGATTTCTAAAAATAAACAGTTTTTAGTGAATTTAGCCTGGCTCCTTGCTATGATATGTAAATAGTTTCTAGGTTATTAGGTTATTCTGAATCTGTGTTGTGAAGGTTAAAATAGCAGGTTAGACCTAGATCAGTATAAACCCTATATATCATATATACAGCTCTGGAATAAATTAAGAGACCACTTCAGTTTCTGAATCAGTTTCTCTGTTTTTGCTATTTATAGGTATATGTTTGAGTAAAATGAACATTGTTGTTTTATTCTATAAACTACGGACAGCATTTCTCCCAAATTACAAATAAAAATATTATCATTTAGAGCATTTATTTGCAGAAAATGAGAAATGGCTGAAATAACAAAAAAGACAAAGCTTTCAGACCTCAAGTAATGCAAAGAAAACAAGTTCACATTCATAAAGTTTTAAGAGTTCAGAAATCAATATTTGTTGGAATAACTCTAGTTTTTAATCACAATTTTCATGCATCTTAACATGTTCTCCTCCACCAGTCTTACACACTGCTTTTTGATAACTTTATGCCACTCCTGGTGCAAAAATTTAAGCAGTTCAGTTTGGTTTGATGGCTTGTGATCATCCATCTTTCCCTTGCGTATATTCCAGATGTTTTCAATTTGGTAAAATAAATAAAAAATAATCCTTTTTAAGTGGTCTCTCATTTTTTTCCAGAGCTGCATATAGAAACATACATTAAGACACATTACATAAACAAATTAGGGGAATTATTTTTACTTTACATGTTCATTACACTAATTAGGCCCAGTTAAGTTTCATGTTAAAGTATAGCAGTATGGACCCTTAAACTCTTCTTCTTTTTTTGCCAATATTTATATGTTATTAAGGAAGAGAAGCACAGAGTTATGTGATGTCAGTTTTAGATTAGTTTTAGTGGCTATCAGAGTATAGGCTGTCCCTAAACAATCAGAAGTGCATCAGGGTTGGGATGATCTTACAGAGTGGGTTCAGAGTCTGGAGGTAGACTAAATTGAAAAATGAAAGGTCCTGGAGGTGCTGAGCTGGTCAACCATAAAGACATGTTTGTGCACGTTTGCCTCCCTCTCTCCAGGGCCAGTCATGCCCGAACATCCAACGATAAGCCTGAATAGGTGTTTGACTTATCCGCGTCTAGAAAAAGTCTAACCCTGCAAAGAGTTCTGCTGGCCACAAAGCTGAGTCTGGAGGGGCAGAGTGTCCACCCATCCATGGCCTTAGCAGACTATTATAAAAGGTTCTGAATCATACTCTTGCCAAGCAAGGATGTTCACACAGATTATAATCATATCAACTAGAGATGGAAAGATTGCTGGGCTATGTATCGGTATCTAATGATTTTCTGCCGAAATATTTGATCTGTGATATATCTCTAATTCAGCTGATCCTGTGACCTGATCACATTGTATTTGGTAATAAGGGAATACAGCAGCACTGTGCAAAGCATGTAGGAGCTCCTGTGCCATAGAAAACTGCAGTTTCTCATTCCACAGCTAAATAGTACAATTGAGCAAAAACACAGCATCAGCCACTTATTAACAGCTGTTTCAGCTCAGCTGGGCTCAGCTTGGAATAGCTTTGTTACAGAAAATCTTATATTATTAGACTGTTTAATACTAACATGTCTCATGGAGGGAAGAGAGTAACGCTGCTAACTGAATAGCTTTCTTGAAAGAGCATAATTTATCTCATTCAGTGAGTAGCTATTACCACAGCAACACAACAGAGTTAGCTAACTGACAAACGTAGCTCCCCAGAAAACAGAGAACATTATAGGAACGTTGACTACCAATGTTTTAAAGGTTCTAAGAAGGTTAGCCTGTAACATTTCAGGAGCGTTATGAAAATGTGAGACATAATAATGATTTGCATCACCACATTATTAGAACATTTCTAACATCCCAGCAAGATGAATACCAACATTAAAACATTAAAAGTAACGATCGGAAACTTAAAACTTTGAAACAGGTTAGGTTGCAGCAACGTTTTAAGAATGTTTAAAAACGTAAAAAAAAAAACATTCTAGGTACATCCAGAAAACTAGACTGATTTAACAACTTAAGAACGTTAACTGTAGCATTCAGTAAATGTTCAACTAACCAAAATTGTAAACTGCTTATAAACACAAAACAGAAAATGCTGATGAGACTGACTGTCTCAATTTAAGCTCAGCGTTTCACAAAATTTCTAGTAAGGTTGGTTCCAAAAGATACGAATATTTAATCTTAAGAGACAAGAAAAGCCCTGCACATTTTATCTATAAACAAATCGCATTTGCTTGGAAAGGATAATTTGGCATCTAGTCCCACCCTCAAATTGGCCCCAAAAACACTAATATCAACCATTAACCAGAAAAGAAAAGCAAATATACAATCCTGAATCAACATGTCAGAATATCTTGATCAGCGTCCAAACACAACCAAAGCCTGTGCAATTGTTACATGGGCACACACTGATCCAGCCACTGGCACCCCAGGCATCACCTTCAACAGATTCTGTCAGACGCTACTGCTGACAATCAATAAAGAAGAATAACAAAGTTCAGGCCCTACTCTGTGCCCAGTGTACAGCATGTTTTTTGGTACGTCCGACTCCCCAAGGACATTGTGTCCAACCACACACACACACACACACACACATCTTAAAAGAGCAGCAAACATTTATGAAATATTTGGAGATTATTGTATCATTTCAACACTGACTGCCAAGAGCTGCCCAGGATTAGGAGCAGTGGACATGTCTAGGCATCTTGTCATTTCTGTCTGCAAGCCACCAGACTTCCCACGCTCTCTTATTAGAATGATGATGCCTTGCCTGATACAGGTAACAGAAGTCCCTGATTCATTCCTACACACATGCTGAAGAGGGAAAGAAAATAAAAATCACAATAAATAGTTTCTCTCTGTTTATTATGTTATGTTCAGCATCTCTATACTGCACAAAGCAAAATTTTTAAGTACTATGCAAAAAAAATCATAAAGTCTAGTAATTATGAAAGCACATTTTTAGCTAGCTATGAGGGTTTATACTGATGTGCTAGACCCTTAGGCCAGATCAGATTTTTTCATTTTAATGTTGAAAAGTGCTACAGATCAAACTGTCCGACAGATAATGATAATCGATAAACTTGCTTTTTAAAAAGGGTTTGACAGAAGCACACATCTGTCTACTGAGATTCCCTCTTGCAGCTTCTATATGTAAAGATATACAAGCTCAAGTATCCCATTTTTAAAGCGCTGCTACTATAATCGGGAAATCGCTAGTTCGAATCCCGGTCATGCAGCTGCCAGAGCCCCGAGAGAGCACAATTGGTCTTGCTCTATCTGGGTGGGTGAATGGGGCTCTTTCCTCTCATTACTCCTAGAGTGATGTTGCTCAGCACAAAGCATCTGTGAGCTGATGTATCAGAACCTCTGAGCACGCTGGCTCCTCGGGATGATGCAACAGCAGCAGTTCAAAAAGAGGCAGAGGATGACTTCACATGTAACAGAGCAGTGTGGGACTATTTCGGATACCCGACGAACGCACCTGAGGATGGTTATCTGATTTGTAATCAATGTGGCCGTAAAGTCACAGCTAAAGGTGGACATACGTCAAACCTGTTCTCCCATCTCCAAGAACACCACCCCGCTGTGCAGCGCGAAGTATGTGTTTAGTTTATAATTTTAATCTGAACATAAATAAAACCTCTTTGTAGTCGTGCACAACCCATGCGGTAAGCGCCCGCAAAAGCGCTGAGTTATCCGAAATTTGGGCACGCAGGTACAGGCGTGAAGTGCGTGCTACGATGGATTCACGTGTCCGTGTAAAGGTCCTGGCCGGACTGGATGTGAAAGACGCCATTCATTTACATGCGTTCATTTTCAAATTCTGACGTGCCTGTTTTTTATATGTTAAAACCAGACTCGGTGTGAAAGCCTTAAAATAGAAATCTCTATTGTGAGGATCATGTCAGAAATAAATCCCCTCTTTCTGCAGTATCTGCTTATATACCAACTTGGCAGTAAAACGGACGTTTACAACAGTTGTTGATCAGACACTGACCCAGGCTCAGTTTATCAGATATTAAATAATTTAAACTTAAATAATTGTACTGAATATTTTAAATACAGGATCTTTACTTCTTAGAGTACATGTAATGTGTGTAACATGTGTGTATGTATATATATATATATATATATATATATATATATATATATATATATATATATATATATATATATATATATATATATATTATAATCCATATGTATATATATATATATTTTTTTATATACACCCTTAATGTCCTTAAGAGTAGTGGAAAAACCTGGTTTTCTTCACCTGATGGTGAACAGCTTCTTTTTTTAAGGAGACATTATCTATATTATTGTTCCAGGTTTCTACAATACATAGTTAATTGAACAAAAAACCTTTGTTGTAATTTCCTTAAGGGTCAGTTTAATAATATATGTAACAAACTGTGATACCGTGATACCGCGGTATTTTCTGAGACGGTTATCATACCGTGAAAATCTCATACCGTTGCAACCCTAGTCTTCACCCTCCTTGTGTTGTGGCATCACCAGTTATGGGAGATATACAGTAGACTAGCAGCTAAATGGGTGGGACAATTCACCTAGCTAAATTGGGGGAAAATGGAAAAAAAAAAGTAATTCAATTACAGTCCTAGGCTACCATACCCTGACAGTGCCAGGGTGTGATAACATACACCACAGGTGGTGACTTTTATACTGTTCATATCAATATTGGGAAAGATTAAGAAATGTATTGTGACAAAAAATGACCATATTGTCCAGATTACTGGTACACACTTAGGGACCGTTTCCCATTTTTCTTTCAATGGGGAATCTCCATTGAGAATGCTTTGTAGTCTGGGAAACCAACCCATCATGTTTGCACAGCTTGCAGAATATGTTCCTTTATCTGACAGTGCCTGAGCTTTATTTTAACAACACTTATTCCAGTCTTTTCAACATTATTGAACAACTCCCACACGGAGCCTAGGCTCACATTATTAACCACAATCTGTTTCTCAATGCTTAAAACAAATACATATTATAAACATGACCTGGTGTTTTGTAATATTGCACACTTAAAGATTCATAAACTTTCAGGTAAGGTAGATCAGAAAGAGAATATAATGTTTGCAGGTAGAGATAATCTATTTCACTGCTTTAGTCCAAATTATCTGAGTAGCTTAGATGCCAAATAAAGATTTTCTGTCAGTTGGATTCTTAAAACAAATACATAATATATCTTAAACATGACCTGATGTTTCACAATATTACATACTTAAGGGCACATAAACTTTCAGACAAGGTATATAAGAAAAATAACATGTTTGCAGGTAGACAACATCTATTTCACTGCTTTAGTCTAAATGATGCGAGTAGCTTAGGTGCCGAACAGTGATTTTCCGTCAGTTTGATGTACAGCTCTGCTCAGCTCTTTGTTGCTGTGGAATCTACACAGTTAAAATAATGCCTTCTAATTAGTGAGCGCTCACAAAGACATGATTTCACAAGCAAATTGCCATGCTATTTTTTATTCCACTGCCAATGTATGAAGCAAGCTCTATTCTGCTCATTCATCTAGGGGAACTTTTCATTCCTGCCTTTTATTTACAAAAGCCTGTATGAAAAACTGTTTCTAAAGGTCAGAAAGTTCAGCATCAAACTCTTTCCACTTACTAACATTTTATTTTTATAAGATTAAATGCTCAAACACTCCCAGCGGAAAGAAAAATTGTAAAGAAATGAAAAACTGCATGTTTTAATGGGAGTAATATATTTATTTAAATACTTTGTTGTACTACTAAGTACTACTAAAACTAGCCTTAAAATTGCACAAATTGCAGCAATAAAAGTTCGCTAATAAAAAGCACCACCACAAGCATGTCTGTGCAATCCATAATATCAAGTAAATTTCAAGAGAAAACTAGTGTGCACAGGGATTTGTGTTCTATTCTTGACCACATAGCTTATTTGATATTATATTAAAAACTAACAGCAGTGAAAGAAGGATGAATCTTGTGGTCAATCCCGGGTCATCTTTCTTATATAGAGGTCATCTCTGCTTATCAAGCTCCTGCATCTAACATGGCGTGCCCTTTCTAGTCACATTCACTCTCTTTTGTGCTTGCTGGACTTTATTAAGCTGACCTCTTTGTACACGCCACCGGTCGGCTCTATGGGGGATGTGGGGGTCACTCACGGCAGATGAACTTTTGGGAAGTTCAGGAACTGCAGAGAGGTCAAGCGTGACAGAAAACTGTATCTGTACTGATTCACACTCTGTTGACTACAAGATGCACAGTATACAATACAGATAACTATGTTAGAAACCCATGAGGAGACTGCTTCTTGGCTAAGAGATGTTCATGAAATGTTCTGAAAAGATGTGACATAATAATTGTTTGCATCACAATATTATTAGAAACTCTCACATAATCTTTCCAGCTAAATGAATACTAACATTATGGAAATGTTAAAAGTAACATTCACGGGGGTGCTGAGTGGTCCAGCGGTCTAAAGCGCTGCCACTATGAGCGGGAGGTCGCAGGTTCAAATACCAGTTCATGCAGCTTTGCCATCAGCTGCCAGCGCTCAGAGGGAGCATAATTGGCTTTGCTCCCTCCGGGTGGGTAGATGGCGCTCTCTCCCCACACGCTTAAAGGTGGCGCTGGGCAGCACAAGGCGTCTGTGAGCGGATGTATCAGAACCGAGCCGCTGTGCTTTCCTTAGAGCGTGCTAGCTGCTCAGGCAATGATTCATCAGCAGCAGCTGGAAAAAAGGGCTGACTGACTTCACATGTGTCGGAGGAGGCGTGTGCTCGTCCGCATCCTCCTTGCAGGTGCCACTGGGGATGGGGACGCACAAAGGGGTGGGACAATTGGATAGCCAAAACTCAGAAATAAAATTATATATAAAAAAATAGGAACACTCCCAAAAAGAAAAACTAAAACACTGACACAAGTAATGTTGCAGAGACGTTAACAACATCCAGAAAACTTTAAATATAGACATTCCAAGTCAAGTCACGAGGCAAAATAACATACATAAAGCATATTGTCACTGTCAGACAGTAATTACTGGAGCATTTCCATTGGTTCCATCATCATCACTATGTTAAGAATTTCCCACAATGTAAAGAACAGCGGCCAATTTCACAATGTGACAAAAAGACAAAAACAGGAAAAATGGAGAAACATTTACAATACAATTTAGTGACAGATGTGTGTTTATATACGTATAAATGTAGCATAACAAATTGCAACATATAAATGGGCAAAGTATTAGTACACCTGCTTATTCATTGTTTCTCCTCAAATCAGAGTTTATTCCAATTACTGTCTGTACTGTTTAGGAGCCGCTTTCTACTACATTTTGGAGCATTTCTGTGAGAATTTTATTGTATTCAGCAACAAGATTGTTAGTAAGGTCAGAATTAAAAATGATCAGCACAAAGGGCTGGGTATCAAAATTTGATTACAAAAAGGCACCGAATGTAATGTCTCGGTCGGGGTTGTTTTACCTCGTTGTGCACTCTCCACGAATTTCATGCAAAGTATTTAAAACAGGCATACATTTTTTTTTTTTTTACTTTTGGTACTCGGTAGGGGGGGATTGGGGCCTCTCCCTCTCTCTCGCTCACAAGTTCACGCTATCACTTGCTAGCTCTTTAAAGTACAGGTATAGAAAATTTTAAAACAATAACCAGCCCTATCAGCAACACACATCCTCAACTAATCCCAAAGGTATTAAGCAACTGATAATGAAGTACCATGAAGCAGCATCAGCTAGAGTAGGGAGCCTAAATTAGTAAAAAGGATAATATTTGCTGTTATTGCGTTATATAATGATTTAGAAGGAGGAACATACCAGAAGCCCCTCCTCCCAATCTAAAACTCTATAAATACTGTTGCACTTGGGTATATGTTTAAAACAAAGTTATGCAACCCTCCACCACCCCATCTCCTCCATTTAACTATGTTATATGTCCTGTCTGGCTTTACACATTAGAGAAGGTGGGGCTGGTATATTTTTTGGTATAATTCTATACCAAAAAAGTTCTCTCCCCTCTCTTCAGTCTGTTGATTGCACATTCTAAACTAGCAAAGTTACAAATACGAGCAAAACAAATCTGATTTCACTGTCTTGCTCTGTGTTATTAAATTCTTAACTTGTGTAGTTCCTTTCTTTTTACGCTATGATTAATGCAATGCAACAGGTATATAAATCAAATAAGGATTTTATGAATACTGTCATCTCAAATAGTTAAATAACTACTAGAATAATAGTGTAGCTCAAGTCTGCAGTGATAAATACCCCTGTAAATGTTATAACAGCTTTATCTCACTCTGACTCTGCAGTAAAGGGCTGATAAGATAATATCATATAAGATAAAGTGTTTTCAGATATATTTTTCTTACTGTTATGTATTTACAAAAAGAACGTTAATGGTAGAGGTTAAATTGAGTTCAAAACCCCCAATTTAACTGCAAAAAACCTTCAGAAAGATTAAGCAGACCCTGAAGGAATGTATTAATATGACCTTCATGGAAGAGTCACTGAAATTCTATTGTACATCACATTTTAAAAGTATATGCAAGCAAGCCTGATGCATTTTGAAAAGTTAAAATAGACCTTTCAGGTTTCAATGAGCAGGGCTATGTTTAGAGGAAAAAGTTCCTGTAGTGAAAAACCTATCTAGCTTAGCACAAGGGGGTGAATCGATCATGCTTTGAGCGTGTGTTGCTTCCAGTGGCCCAGGAAACATTTCACAAGGAGAGGAAGGAATGGATTCAATTAAATAGCAACGAATTCTGGAAGCAAACATCACACCATCTCAAAATAAGTAAGAAGAGGATGGCTCTTGCAGGAGGATAAACAAACATTCTAAACACCATTAAAAAGACATAATCTGCTTAAACTATTAAAGATGTGTGTAATCGTTATGTCATTTTGAAATCAGGTTGTTTATTTGCGTAGTCATTCACTATTATACAATTTTGATCCAGTGGGGCCCAAACTCCCACTCATGAAAAAAACATGATAAACTCACAAAGTGTACATGCACACACACTCTTACCCCACTTACCCCAGAAAATGGAAAGCACTAAAAACCCTACTACCTCACTGGACTCTATTGCACACTGTGTAATAGAGTAATTACTACCTCACCTGGTCCTTTTTGCACACTGCACAATTTGCACACTGTCTTGTTATTTATTATTCTTTGTCTGTATTGTGTTGTATTGTCTGTCTGCACTTTTGTACTGTTGCACTATTGTTCTGTCTACACTGTGTTTATGTGCACCATGGTCCCTGGAGGAACGTTGTTTCGTTTCACTGTGCACTCTGTATATAGCTGAAATGACAATAAAAACCACTTTGACTTTGACTTTGACTTTGAAGTAGCAAGTAGATACTTCAATTCACAGAGATAAAGGCAATCCAATCCAAATAATTTCATAATATTTCTGTGATAACAATATTCTTTGAGATATGACCAAAACTTTTACACATTATAACAATGTAATTCTTTAATAGAGCTTTAATAAAGCTTTCCGCCAAAGCTTCACAGGAAATACTAGAACAAATACAAAATATACTGGTTTCAAAAATTATAACAACATTATTGCATATGGTACAAAATACAAAACCAATTAAAGATTATATCCAATATTCTGTGTGGTATAAAACTCTAACCACTGCATCACAACAGATCAATAAATATGATTTTCTACTGCTGCCTGGTCCTCATGCAGAGCAGGAAATGCATTAGAAATAGATACATTTTTTAAATTGCTTTGGATTATATTGTCCCATCTTTGCTACAACAAACTAACGGCATCTTCTGTAACACAATTTTTTCTGTGGCATAATACACCATACCTAAATCAGCTAGTATTTCAATGCTATGACCTCAACATTTCAAGTGAGCAGAGTATCTCCCCACAAAAGGTCACAGTGTTTCAGCCCATTCTCTCTAAATTCTTATGGGAATGGGTCTAAATCAATGTGTCATTCTTTGCATTAAAAGTCAACAAATGCAATAAAGCGGTGTCTCTCTTTGAGACGGGAGCCAGATACACGTCCTTTCATGAAAGGAATTTACTCAATAGAGAAAGTCAAAGATAAATATTAGCACCGGAATGCCTAAAGATAAGGTAAAGATGCTTACCTACAAGACACCCCATGAATGACTGCAGCACCAGTAGTTTCCATGGAAACCCCATTTTAACTGTCATAGGTCAGTGAAAGCTCACATCCAGTCACAGGTAAATAGAAAGCTGCCTTTGTCCGTTCTTGAACCTTCCCAGGCCTAAAATCAAAAGACAAGATGGAAAGGGTTAGCAAACACCAAACATTCATATTCACATCAAATAGTCTAGAACATTCACTTTCCAAAACACCTTAAAACTTTTGATTTTCTGGGAGACATTTGTAAAGAGCAATAAGTGTTATAGACACAAG
The DNA here is from genome assembly GCF_023375975.1 of Astyanax mexicanus. Taxonomy (NCBI): domain Eukaryota; kingdom Metazoa; phylum Chordata; class Actinopteri; order Characiformes; family Acestrorhamphidae; genus Astyanax; species Astyanax mexicanus. The sequence goes on along the minus strand of NC_064420.1, from coordinate 28,565,076 downwards.
TTGTTTGTTATTTGACACAGTCGAATTGGATATAGTTTTTATAAAGAGCAGTCAGTATTTTTTTTTTCTTCATTACCATTTTATATTCTTTTTTTGTCTGGCAGAATTAAAAAGCATACTTAACCAATGTGCATTATTTTACTTTTTCAAAATATTATTTTAATCTAATCTATTAATTTAACCTTTATCTGAAGTATAATAAGAAAGAAAAACGGTACCACTTTAAAAAAGGCTTTTTTATAAAGCATTTATAAATAGTTTATAAAGGAGTATATTAATGTTAATAATTAGGTTATAAACCATTAATAAGCAGTTACAACAGTGGAGTAACGTCAACCAAATAGTGAGTCCACATTGATTTATACTGTTAAACCTCAGATCTTATTAAATGCATATCTTATTTTGTCTTTTCCATCTGTTATCATTAACATTTCTGATAATAATATATTCATTGAACTATAATAACATATTAAATATTTAAACTCACTTTCTATATTATTGTATTAGATACGTCATTGTCACTGTTGTTTTTTTCTATTTATGTGTTGTAAGTATCTACTAATGGCTAAAAATTAATGCCTAAAAATGAATGTCTAAAAATTATAAACTATTTATAGACCTGTTGTAAAGGAGCCTTATTTTAAAGTGGAACCCAAAAAACTAAATTGCAAGTTTAATTATTTGTTACAGAAGTGTTTATCATAGGTTTATTAGGAAAGTTGACACACCTAATGAAACAACCCAAAAAAATGAACTACTTGTAGTTGGATAAAACCTGTAGTTGGATAAGGGTCAAAATGTCAAAAAGTTAAATTTTATAAACTGCTTCATGACTGTAGCGGTTAAGCTGTAGTACCTTAAATCCAATGCAAATCCTAAACACCTGCCAGCTGAAATCATAGTAAAGCTGTTTAAATACAGCTGTTGGTGTTTTTATCAGTAAATAGTGGTTAAACTGATGTAAAGCTGTTTAAATACTGCTGTTGGAGTCCAAAAAACATAATGGGCTAAATGGGAGACAGCAAATATGCCTAATAGAACTTTTGGTAAAATGCTAATACATTTAAATGCTAATACATGGACAAACAGAACTGTGTCTGAATACTTTTGTCTAAATGTTGGTTGGTAAATTGTGAAATGTAAATATGCTGACATTTTTGACAAAAGTTTATTGACACTTTTAAATGGATTATTATGCGAATAAACATGTAGCTAAATGTCTGCTGTACGAAAACTTTATGTTGGATTGCTCCAAAAAACACAACCAACATAATCAGGAACAGGTCTTACAATTAGGGCTGCATGATTTGGGCAAATTATCTAATTAAATTTTTTTCCATAGAATGCTGTGGTTGTGATTTAAACTGTGATTATTTTTAATCCATTAAACCCTAAACATGTATTAGTGGTTAACATATCTATTAATTTTTACTATAAAATTCTTTCCACATTAAATATTCCCAGAGTTCTTAGATTAAATGCAGTTGTCAGTTTTATTTTTAAATTTCAAAGAAAAGTATATATATATGTGCCACGAAGTCGTGACGTAAGATCAAGCTGCATCTTCAAACACACTTGCAGGCTATTGGCTAATTCAAATCCAGCAGCTCCTAATTAATTGTACAGCCCTGCTTACGATGCTGCAAAATTTCAGCATTTTACAACAAAAGCTGTGGGGCAAGAAAGAGGACACTGGCCCAAATAGTTCAGAGAAGAGATAACTGCACAAAAATTGAAGAAAAAACAAAAGTTTAGAAAGAAACGAAATGTTCCAAGATATACAGTTTACTTGTGAAGCAAGTTTAAAGTTCACAAGTTTAAAGTTAAATGAAAACTAGCTGAACATAGCAGAAAGAGTAAACTATCAATGGCTGCTTCCAGATTCCTGAAGAGGCAGGTGGTCAAAAACCTTGGAGTGACTGCACAAGACCTGCGGCAAGATTTGGAGGCAGCAAGCACTGAGTTTTCAGTTTGCACAGTAAGGCGCATATTAAATGCCTATACACACATCTCTACTGACCCAAAAGCACAACACATATGCTCCAATCAGCTCAAAAACATAAATAAGTCAAACGTTTTAGGATTTTCTTTCTGTGGAGTGATGAAACAAAACTTTTCAACAGACGTGGAAAAGAACACCCTGCCTACAGCACAGAATGTGGGCGGTTTGCTCATGCTCTAGAGTTGACTTGCTTCCTTAGGCACTGGCAACCTACAGTATATGGGGGGGAAACTGGATTCACACCATATATCATCTAATTCCGGCAGAACATTTCGTCATGCCTTCTCTGAGGAAGCTTACACTATAGAAATTAAACAGACCTTCCAACAGGACAATTATTTCAGGCATATCCTAAAGTCCACAAAGGCTTGGTTTAAGAAGAAGGAAGTCCTGGAAGATACTGAAGTGGCTTTTACAATCACCTGACTTAAACTCAAAGAAAATCTCCCAGGAACTGCCCGGGAGGAATGGACTAACACTCAGAAGCTGGTGCCTGGCTTGGCTGTGCATCATGTTTGCTGCAGATTATAAAAGCAAAAGGATGCTCTGCTATGTACTAAAGAAGATTAAGATGAAGTAGTTAAATAATTTTATGAGCATCTAAGTCATTAAAAGTGGCATTTTGTGTTGCATTTGGAGAAATCACTACTTATAACAGTAGTAAAAAAAACATATTTTTAAGACTATAAAAAATGTCACAACTAAGCTCATCCCACAGGATATCCACAGGATTTAGGACAGAAGACAGGGATGGTGATGGTTAAATCTTGATTTTATCAACAGTGAACTAAATATGTGCTGATTTTGAAATGTCCTTTGGATCACAGTCCCCCAATAGATCCAACCAGAGACTATATTTTAAACTTCCTGGCTGGGGCTACCAGGTTTTGATATCAATCAGTGGATAGAACCCATAATACAACTACACAAACAAGTTATTCACAGCCTTATGAAGATAATCAGCCTGACAGACTATTGGCACCTAAATGTTCATGCATGTGGGAGACATTCTGATACCAAGAGCAAACTAATGTCTGCAATTCCTCAGCTGTGGTCCTTGGGGATGTTTTTTTGCGCTCAAACACTCCATCTTTCTTGCACATGGAGTTAATATCGATATACACTGTCTTAAACAAGGTTTCTTAACATACATAAATTTGCTCCTGACAGTTGAAATGGGCCTTTTAAACTCTTTAGTTCTTTTCTTGTAGTCATTTCCCGATCATGGATCAGCTACCTGTTCCTTCAGATCACTGCTGTCTTTTTTACTGTTGAATGACTAATCTGACGAATCTGACCTGTCTGACAACTCATATTATTTATCGATTATTTAAGTGTTCCTAATCATTCATGTGAACTTTAAAACATAAAATATGAATGGGCTCGTACTTTAGTTAGATTTTAATTATAAGTATGCGTATGCCTAATTCGTCCTTCTCCAGACATACTGCTAATCCACTGGCCAGAAAAGTTCTAGTTTTGTACATTATTCCACAGAAAAGAAAACTCTAAACTTTTGTGGCTTTGTGCTGATCTTTCTTTAGCTTTTGGGTCAGTAGAGCTGTTCAGGCATGAAAACCTACAGTATTTAGTATGTGCCTCACTGTGCACACTGAAACTGCTGTCCCCAAACCTTGCTGCAGGACTTTTGCAGCCACTTGAGCAATCAAACAGAACAGTCAACAAACCAGCCCGAGTATTTGATGTGTTTTATCTCAAGCAGACCTGATGCAACAAACAAAGCCCTTGATATGCCACCTGCTTTAAAACGTGTGCTCTCCTATAAGGAAATTTTATTCAGAGTGCAAAATAATTCTGAGACTGCAACTGTCATTTAAAGTAGCACTATGTGTTACATTTGGAGAATCCACTTGGTGTAATTTTTTTTTTTATTTGATTGGTTTATTGTAAACACTTGTTGGTTTGTACATTTAGCTTATAAACAGGGCTTGAATCATTTCAGATGCAACTGCCTCAGTCTTAAAAATACACAATAAACTAATCTCTCAAAAAATGTCAAGCTCTCAAGAAATTTGACCTCAGGTAAACAAAACAATTCTAGAAAATAAAGGACATGCCCTAAAATACAGGTTTCAAGCTAGTCAAATAATCCATCAGTTAGGGCTGGGCGATATGGCAAAAATACCAAAGTATGATATTTAAAGACAATTTTATGACACAGAATATTTATCATGATGTTTTGACATTCCAAAATAAAAAAAAATCAGTTGCAGCAAATTCTCAAAAACTGCTATTCATAAACTAAGCCATACTCAGTAAAGTGATGTATATTTAAACGTTGCTGTACTTCCATCTCACACATCAAATTTAACAGGATTAATTACATTATTAATAATGAAACAGTTTGTCAGTATTATTTAAGCACTTGCATTATTCACAGTAAATTTAGGGCTGGGTGATATAGTTAAAAAAAATAATCTTGATATTCTTCAAATATGATTATTCCTTAGATTTGTAGGCGTGCCAAAATACTATCAAACATCACCATTTACAGTTATCAAATCAATAAATTACAATAACCCAATAAAAGCAAGATAAACCAATATACTGTAACAACCAGAGATGCACAATACCATGACTTTTTCACTTTTTTTTCTTGTACGAGGCTCTGATACCAAAACCTGATATCATGTGCACATCACTGTTAGACCACTTTAACGTCATACATTCAGTCAAGTAAATCTAATCTGTATTTTTTATGTAAGCATCATTTTTGGAAACAAATTATATAATGTGACTGTAGGGTTGCAGCGGTAACCGGTTTCACGGTATACCGTGGTATTAAAATGCACGGTTATCATACCGTGTGTGTTTGCTTATTACCGGTAAAACGCAAGCCAGCGGAGAAACTCACCCGCGCATGCGCAACTCTGCTCCGCTTCAGCTACTCAGCACACAGCGGTGAGAACGGCAGAAAGTGCATCAGACTAGAGCTTAGATTCTCTGCCCGAACCAGACCTGACCCGAGGCCCGACCCAAGATCGGGTCCGTTCGGGCCGAGATTTCCCACCACATTCCTCGGGCCGGGTCGGGTTGGGCTCTAGAAAATAGTCTGAGATGTAGGCATCTGTTTTTTAATTATATATTTTATTTTTAAATAAATCTCTGGTGTGATAATCACTATGTTAATGCTAAGTAACCAATTATTATTGTTAATGAAAACGAACCAAATAACGAAAACTGAAACTTAACTAACTTAATTATAAGCGCTGTTTTCACTCCCGCAGTTCTACAGCGGGGGGTGTTGTGCCGATTCTGTCCGCGAAGCGGGAGTCGGATTGAGCAGGGAGTCGGATTCGTGATTAGGATTAGTGTTAATTTACATAATTCTGATCATATTTCGCTCATTCAAACAGCCTGAAAACAGACTTGTAATCTTGTAATCAACAAGCTTGTAATCAATGTGGCCGTAAAGTCACAGCTAAAGGAGGAAATACATCAAACCTGTTCTCCCATCTCCGAGAACACCACCCCGCTGTGCAGCGCAAAGTATGTGTTCAGTTTATAATTTTAATCTGAACATAAATAAAACCTCTTTGTAGTCGTGCACAACCCATGCGGTAAGCGCCCGCAAAAGCGCTGAGTTATCCGAAATTCGGGCACGCAGGTACAGGCGTGAAGTGCGTGCTACGATGGATTCACGTGTCCGTGTAAAGGTCCTGGCCGGACTGGACGTGAAAGACGCCATTCATTTACATGCGTTCATTTTCAAATTCTGACGTGCCTGTTTTTCATATGTTGAAGGTTTTAAGTAGTGAAAGCCTTAAAATAGAAATCTCTATTGTGAGGATCATGTCAGAAATAAATCCCCTCTTTCTGCAGTATCTGGTTATATACCAACTTTTTTTTATATATACACTCTTAATGCCCTTAAGAGTAGTGGAAAAACATGGTTTCCTTCACCTGATGGTGTAGTTTCTACAATAAATAGTTAATTGAACAAAAAAATAATAATATATGTAACAAACTGTGATACCGTGATAACCGTGATACCGCGGTATTTTCCGAGACGGTTATCATACCGTGAAAATCTCATACCGTTGCAACCCTATGTGACTGTCACAAAAAACTCAACAAATTAACTGCTGAATTGTACAACTTCACACCTACAACTAACAACTACCCTATTACATTTTACATGCTCTTGATTGCTTAATTCTAAGTAGGCATTGGTATCAGAAAGCACAAAAATACACATGAATATATCTATGCATCCCTAATAAAAAGAAAAGTTAAATTTAGCTATTTTAAGAAAACCACACAGCTTTTTCCTTACAAGCAGCTGTTACACTGAACGAGGTGCAAAACAACACTTCTTATTTTTCAGTTAACATAAAGTGCAAAATATGAAAACTACTGCCATTTTAAAGTTGTTTACAGATTTCTTAAAACAAGCACTAACCCAAAATCTACTGAGATTCCCTCTGGCAGGTTCAATATGTAGAGGTACAATATTTATTATCCCGTTGAAACAGTAATTAATCAAAGTCGATCTCCCGAAGACCTGGATAAACTATTGATATTGTAATATAGACTATAATTTTCCTTTGTGATACATTATCGATATGTGGCATTCAAATATCAATAGTTTTTGAAATATAAGAGCTCTAAACTCCTCAAACTGACCCACACAAGATACCGCTTAATTACCGCAGGTGATTCTAATCAAATAAATAGGGCAAACCTGCAGTTAAGAATATAGGTTGTCAAATTCTGTGAAACTGATACCAATAAATACATAATTACTAATATTTGCTTATTTAGGAGTATATCACAATATTGTAAAATCATTATAGTGGGATGCCCTATGATTTCCATTCCTAGATAAAATATTAGAATATTGTCTACTTCTACAATTTATTGAATTATTTTAGATTAGACATAATCACTTAATTGTAGTCAGTCGTATAACACAAGACAATTGTAGATGCAATACTAATAGAAATGCTCCACGCAAAAGAAAATGCACCTGACACCTTCACCAAACCAAGCCTCCTGCAGTATAAAGGAAACCTAGTTATCCTAGCTAGCATGTTTCTGTATATATTTTCTTCACTGCTGTCAGGATTTGTGCTTAAATTGCAGCTGAAATGTCTGTATCTGTATTCTCCGCATGACTGCTAGGTAGGGGATCCGTACATTAGGATCCATGGCTGTGATTCAAAGCTCATCAAACCTGACATACCGCATCCTCCCTACCCCAAAGCTAGCGCTGTGGACTGATAGCTAGCAGCTTACAATCTGCGCTGGATCTGAGCCGCCTACAGAGGATTCCTCAGTAAAATATTTCCTTTACATTCAACATACCTACACAAATGGCTCTAGCCAGGAAATGACATCTGGACTGACATCTGATTTGTAAATGGGTAACTATACAATACTGTCCGAGTCTGCACCCTGATGATTACCTGACCACAGATCAAGGTTTCGAGAAACATAAAGGGGTCTCTTTTTAATGGAAGCGAGTCACTAAATTGCTAGCACTGGCTGCTGGGATGACCTTGGCTGGTACCTCTGTCTCTGAACCCATAAATTTTTCACCAAAGTCTGTATTAATAGACCTGCTGGTGGTTTCTGCTGTTGGTGGGATTCTCACTAAATGCATCAGTGCTTCTACCCACTTTTTAATCATAAATAAGGCAGATCTCACACTTTCAAGTGAAGGCAAGACTGCGAGAGAGGGGGAGAGTGGAGTGTAACACACTGAATCTTTTATCTGTCCTGGCTTGACTGCGCTTGATGCACAGACACCATCTTTTACAAGTGTTTATCTGTTCAGCCAAGGCTGATCTTACAGTGTGAAAACGCTCAGCATTCAGAATCAAAGAAGGGATATAAAAATAGCCCTCGTAATTAGTGCTGGGTGAGTTCTCGTCTACCAGTGTTTACAGCCCAGCTATTAGTGTCAAACCTTGATATCGGTTTTCAGGATTAGCAGTATTGATTGATAAAGAGCACTCAAAATTTTATTGATGGTTTTAAAGTAAAGATTGATATCAAGACAGTGGTTGAATTGAACGGCCACCCCTGTTTTGTGATGCGTATGCATGGCCAAGTTCTTGCCAACATACAACCCTAACTATTACTACACACATATTAATCATGAAATGATTTCCCTAGAGTGCTGTATAGTAACTAGGAGTTGAACAATCAAATCGGTGCGTCAGGCTGGATTATAATATATTACACACAATAAAACAGTGATGTCACATACTGACACCACCCCCTCAGTTAGGGAAGCATGTGAATTAGGTTTAGCTTTAAATATTAAATAAAACAGTTTTACTGCTGCTATTTTACAGTTATGATTCAGATTGACTTTTACAGCTTTTACAGTCCTGTGAAAAGAGTGTGTGAATAAAAATGCTATGTTTTGTAAACACTTAGACTACATTCACACAGAAGGCGAAAGTTGCCCAAATCAAGAATTTTTCACCCATATATGAACAAAATGATTATATCAGACTCTACACACATTTTTTTTTTTTTAAATGTGACCCATGTCTGACATTCGTCTAGTTTGCATGACGCAAACGGTGACAATGTGCACAACAATATTGCTTGACATTAAGTGCTGATTTCATCCTTGGCAGAATCTCATAAGTTCAGGCTGAGCCACAGAGAGAGACAGTTCTAGCAGGAAAACTCTAGAAACAAAGTGCAGCAGAAAGATTTAATCCCAATAAACACGTATGACAATTAGTAATAGTGAATATAGTGTATATAGAGTCTTTGGCGAAAGCCCCGTCGAAGCCCAGGTCCGCAGCGTCTGGAACCTCGCAGATCCTGCCGTACTTGTACGGCGGGGGCGGAGCCTATCCCCAAAAATATAAAAAGATATAATTACCCACAGGAGGATCCTTTACCTGGTTCACATATTCTGGAAGGAAAACAGTTATAAACAAGCTTGAATAAGGTGTTCAAGATTAAAGTGTTATTTGCTGAGTACGTGTGCATTACAGTAGTTGCGATCATGTTTTGATAGCATACATTAATTAGGTTCGTTGTATACAAAGTACTTGTATACACTGCTTGAGGCTATTTTAGAAGCGTATGATAAGCGTAACGTTGACGTGATCAGCATGAGAAAACACTGCGGACTAACAATACATTAAGCCTTTGAGGGGCACAACTTTTGGACGCCGTCGTAGCAAAACGCGGACTACGAGTCCAAAGGGAATAAGAGCGGGCACGGCCCGCTGTGCAGCAAAACGCGGACAACGAGTCCAAAGGGTATAAGAGCGGGCACGGCCCGCTGTGCAGCAAAACGCGGACTACGAGTCCAAAGGCTATAAGGGCGGGCACGGCCCGCTGTGCAGAAAAAACTCAGACTAGGAGTCTAATGAGCATAGGAACGGGCACGGCCCGTGTTGATATCTAGGAGCATAAGGAGTAGGATATTTGAGCGAGCGCGAGCTGTCGTGGCAGTACGTTATAACAGTATATTCATTTGACGTCTGTATAAAAATCTTACAACCGCCTCCAGTTGTTTGCAATTAAATAGATATATTAAATAGATATATAAATAAATAGATATATATGTACATAAATTACTTACTCAGACATCAGGTATCCCGAACAAGATGGGTGAGGGTATAAGAGCGAGCACGGCTCGCGACTGCAGCAGCGCGGACTACGAGTCCAGTGGGTATTTAGAGCGGGCACTGCCCGCGATCGCAGCAGTGCGGACTACGAGTCCAGTGGTTATTAGAGCGGGCACGGCCCGCGATCGCAGCAGCGCGGACTACGAGTCCAGTGGTTATTAGAGCGGGCACGGCCCGCGATCGCAGCAGCGCGGACTACGAGTCCAGGGTTAATAGAGCGGGCACGGCCGGCGATCGCAGCAGCGCGGTCTACGAGTCCAGGGTTAATAGAGCGGGCACGGCCCGCGATCGCAGCAGCGCGGACTACGAGTCCAGGGTTAATAGAGCGGGCACGGCCCGTGATCGCAGCAGCGCGGACTACGAGTCCAGTGGGTATTAGGGCGGGCACGGCCCGAGAATTAAAAGACTTTCCATTATCATTGACTGCTATAACATTTTACTGATGATTGTTATTAGACACCTTGTAAGTCATGATGCGAACAAAGCAAATATAACAGGGGAAGCGAAATTAATGTCAAAACAAATGTCAGGAAGCACCAAATGCAGAACCAAGGACAGACTGTCCTTGGAGAACACCCCCAAAACCAAAGGACCAGGGAAAGTAACATCAGCACAAACCATAAGACATAAAGCAACGACAAACCGGATCGGATACTTAACACTGAGGCACGTAATTTGCACAGCAGTACGTCAAAGCAACTCGTGATCGGAAAATGCGCAAAACTTCGGCCACTAAAAAAGTTCTAAGGCAATAGCAACCGCTGCCCACGGCGTTGATTAATATATTAAAACACGGCATCGTAAAAGTAGAAATTCTGCAAGAAAGGTACATGCCAATCATAAAACAAAACATAGCACAGGCAACAAAATTAACCCAATAAAAGGCAGCAAATCACCAGAATTAGACCAGGTACGCAGTCAGTGCAGTCCACGAATCACGTAATCGAGAACCTGTGCAGTACTGCACATCCGAGTGTTTCATATACAAGCAGCGTCAGACACGAGTCCAATCAAGCAGCGGAGCGGGCACGGCCTGAGACAATAAACAACGCAAACTGCGAGTACGGTAAAGCATTAGAGCTGGCACGGCCCGAGATAATAAACCACGCGGACTGCGAGCCAGTAAAGCATTAGAGCGGGCACAGCCCGAGAGAAACAACGCGGACTGCGAGTACGGTAAAGCATTAGAGCTGGCACGGCCCGAGATAATAAACCGCGCGGACTGCGAGCCAGTAAAGCATTTGAGCGGGCACGGCCCGAGATAAGAAACCGTGCAGACTGCGAGCCATTAAAGCATTACAGAGCGGGCACGGCCCGAGATTATGAACAACGCGAACTGAGAGTACGGTAAAGCATTAGAGCGGGCACGGCCAGAGATAATAAACGATGCGGACTGCGCGTACAGTAACCAGCAGAGCGGGCACGGCCCGAGATAAAACAACGCGGACTGCGAGTACAGTAAACCATTAGAGCGGGCGCGGCCCGAGATAATAAACAACGCGGACTGCGAGTACAGTAAACCATTAGAGCGGGCACGGCCCGAGATAATAAACACGGACTGCGAGTACAGTAAACCATTAGAGCGGGCACGGCCCGAGATAATAAACACGGACTGCGAGTACAGTAAACCATTAGAGCGGGCACGGACCGAGATAAGAAACAACGCGGGCTGCGAGTACAGCAAAGCATTAGAGCGGGCACGGCCCGAGGTAAACAATGCGGACAGCGAGTCATTAAAGCATTAGAGCGGGCACGGCCCGAGGTAAACAACGCGGACAGCGAGTCATTAAAGCATTAGAGCGGGCACGGCCCGAGATAATAGGCAGCGCAGAAAGCGAGACATTAAAGCAGTAAGTAGAGCAGGCACGGCCCGAGACAATAAGCAGCGCGGAAGCGAGTACAGAAAAGCAATTGAACGTGTACGGTCCGAGATAAGAAGCAGCGCAATAGGCACTTGCGACGAGCAAAACAGCTGCATAACAATGCTTTATAATAAAAAACGTATTACAACCAATTATGAAATTTACAAATTAGCGCCACTTCGACAAAATAACTTAAAACAAATGAAACAGTCAATACAATCACCCAATACGAAAAAGTATTAAAGCAGCTCCATAACAAAAAAGTGCCACAATACAAATATCAAATACAGTGCTTCTAAATTAATGTGTAAAATACGAAGGTATATAAAATGGAGAAAACGGCACCCATAATAGAGCCGGTTCCAATAGGTGACTTCGAAGAGTCGGCTCCTGAGCCGGATCGATCGCGAACGACACATCAACAGTAAAGCCCAAGACCGATAAACGAACCATAGGAGCGTCGCGAGAATGAGATCACAACGAACGAGGATGAACCAAGTACACTAAGTTTATTTATCATCGATCAAATTAGGTTTTGGTGCTGCATGAACGAAACACTGTGCAAGCAGTGCCTGAAGGGTCAGCTCCACCGAGGCGTGGGCGTGTTTGTGTGGACAGTAGGAAGGGAGCAGGCTATCAGCGCCACATTGCTGGTTCAATAAAAAACCCAAGTTAATGTCGAGCACTAAACGTAAGCAACACAAGCAGGCGTGCGGAGCGGCAGAAACGTAAAAAACGGAGGGCGGGCGCGGGGCTAAAACTATCGGGTGCCAGCAGGAGCGGGTTTAAAAACAGCCATCCAGCCCAGACTGCTCGAGCGAAGCGTACAAACTCAGCCACAGGCACCGGACAGAGCCGTGGAAAACGCAGAAACACCAAGCAACTATCCGAACACCGCCGAGAAAAGCCTCAGCACTAGACCAGAACGCCACAGAATCGACACTGAGCCGAAACAACCAGCACGATTCAGCACACGGCTGCGAGCCGAGACAAAGCATCGGAGCAGCAAGCCTCGAAGGCAAGCACGACACGGTCACGTGATCCAGCAAAACAGGAACCCAGACCGCCAACAGCAAACACAGCGAGGATCCAACCAAAACGCCAGCGACAGAACAGAGAGCAATACAAACCAACATGGATCCTACGAGCAGGAAATCGAGCCAACTACGAACGAGCAACCACGCAGACGGGCGAAAACGGCTAACTGAGACCAAGGTAATGACAAATGGCAGAAACACCATGAAGCCACGCGGCAACGACCGGCGCCCGAAAACGTATGTCAGCGTCTGTAAGCAGGGGAGAACAGGTATGAGGGAGGTCTTTTAAGGACAGGTGGGAGTTGGTGATTGGCTGAGAAAAGTGGCGTGATTTCGAGTTTCCCGCTAGAACCTACGCAGAGCTTTCAGTTCTTTCTATGAACTTTCTATGAAATTAAAAACACCAGTTTATTTTACATATGATGTAAAAGATTGGATTTGGGCCACATTTACCTCCTGTGTGAGCATAGCTTCAAGCCACAAGAGCCATAAGACAAAACATTGAGCATGTCCACACAAGAGCAGTGACATCCCTCTGGTGTGTAAGTGGAGAGCATGGTTATTTTAGTGTGAGGAGTAGGAGTCTTATACCGATATGGGCTGCACAAGTATAAAAAGGAGAAACATTCAATTTAACACCAGAACGAAGGACTCATTTTCTTTTAATGTTGAAACAAAAAAAAATTAGAGAGTGACTCAACTGCTACCTCACAGACTGTGTGTCAAAATAAAAGTCACTAAGACAAATGTGTCACTCAAAAATAATGATACGATCTTTTATGATCCATTATACCACTACTAAAAAATATAAAGTCTTTTTAAAATTCCAACTACCAAACTAAATAAGTAAGCCTGAATATCATATAAACATTTCATGTTTTTACTTCAGTATTAATTAGCAGCACATCTGACCTAAATTCTGACCTAAATATATTGATAGATCAGATCAAATCAGGCTAGTTTTTATTTCCTGGTAACTGCCAAGCACACTGATGCCTACTTTTTAGGACAAGGCTAACTGTTTATGGTAACAGTGATTATAAAACCATGGCTAAAAATAGAGATGGGGCCGATCAATGATCATCTTTAAACTTGATCGGCCGACTGCAGATACCGAACTAAAATGGGACCTGATAACATAATCACCATCCTGGACAAATTTGGTATTTTTTTTTTCTCATTTTGGCCACCTCTACAACCACTGAAAATATGTATGCTAGCTTTAAATAAAATCTGAATGGCTTTACTCACCCAAATAAAAAAATGTCTTCAGAAGAGATACATGTGTAGATATGTGTCCAAGACTGTTTGACTTGAATGGGGGAAGGGGGCAGGGGGCTGTAATATGCAATGCGTCGCCTCTCAATTTAAAATATACTTTAGTTTTTACAATTAACCACATCAAAAACACTGAGAAACTACAGCCGAGAGAGTATGTGAATCCCTTGAAGATACAACCCTGGAGCTTAAAGCAGAAACACTGAAAAGAGATACTTATCCAGCACTAAAACGGCATTATTTTAAACAGTTGTTGACTGGTGTGGTTAGTGGTGTTTGTTAGATCTGCTACTCATAGTATGGGCTGAAACATGTACTGTCGAGAGGAGGCATCATCTGGTTAGCGAGGTTAAAACCTTTTAATCTCTTTTCTCCACAAGTTTTTCCTAGACTCCGGAATACGGACTGGCCAGAGAGTGGCTGCACTACCTCTGGGGTTCCATCTCGCAGTTGACATAGGAACTGCAGATTCCTGTGACTAAGCAGCCCCAAAAGCCCCACACCACTGCTGTATTTCAGCTTTCAGCATTGGCCCTTGGGATCAGCTTATTAGAGACATATTTTGCCGATGGTTGAAAACCATACATAGCCAATCAATCTTTCAATCTCTAGTTAAAAGGAATGGTGGAGGTCAAGCTGCGCTCAAAAAATGCTTTTAATAATGCTAAAAAGGCATTTCTTGAAAAAGATTTCTTAGGCTACTTTCACACAGCAAGTAAAAGTAGAGTTTTCTCCAAGAATGTTATCTGACCATTTAAGCCTTTAAGTTGCTTTTTTAAATAGTGCTCTTTTTTCACTCAACAACTGCACAAAAAAACAATTAATTAATCTTTTTTAAAATGCTGAAAAGATACAGTTTATTATTAAATCTATGCCTTAGTGAGATCAATCTTATTCTTACTTAATTATTCATGGGAACAGAAACTTTGACCTTTTGCATTACACTCCATGTCCATAGCCAAGTTCCAATAAAAAAGTTTTATTCCGAACAAAAATGCTGCTTCTTGAGAACAGAGCAAACATGCTGAGAAAGCAGCGCCAGCTTTTCCAACAGCAAAATGTTGGGATAAATAAAACATATGTTTTATTGCTGTTGCTCACCTGTGCTGGGGTAGTGGCTGTGTTTATCCTGTGTGTGTGTGTGTGTGTGTATATATAATATATTTGATTTATACTAGGGACCCTTGATCTGCTCACATGGCCATGTCTAGTCAAATGTCATTGTCAACATCATTCACCTACATTACACATACATGACACTGTGGATCAAGGAATGTTAAAATTCCCCATGACCAATCCAGCTTGTGCTGTACTATAAACTGTAACGTTAATATAAGATACATCACTGATCTAGATTCAAATCCACAGTTAACAATGTAAATTCTTGCTTGGTGGGCAAATAACTAGCTGCTTTCACTGAAATGTGTTTGTTTGGAGATTAGTTGGGAGTTTAGTGTAAAAATACCAAAGAGCAAGACAACTATTTCCAATGTGAATAAACTTCCATGGGTTCATGCTAAAGAAGCTGGAGCAGCTCCAGCCCGTAAGCTAGTAACATCAGCATTTGTTTAGGGAAATATGACGTTTATATGGAGATATTTTAGTTTGAAAACTAGTGTGAATACATCCAGCATGCTGAGAGGTGGAAATACAGCTCTGTCATATAGGTGACTTGTTAAATCAGCACCTGCAAATACTTTACATAAGAGTAGCCCAAAGACTAAAAGTGATAACAGAGAAGAAGGTCACTTTCATGATGCGTGATGACCAATTATAGTCTTTAGTGGAACATAGTGGATTTCTTAGCCTGTTGAAACATTTAGAGTCCAAGTAGTGTCCACCATTGATAAAGTCCCAGAGGCTGCATTTAAATTCACTGTATTTGTGTATATTTTTGCTCTTCTAATAAGACATCCAGAGGTAATACAACAAGATTAATTTCCAATTTGTTGTCTAATGACCTTTGACATATCAATGTACAAATATAAGGAACAGGTACCACCCCTATGATGCCACTTTTTTATTTTACAATTCAGATATTGCGATTTGTAGTACTTCTTAAGCACTAAAGCATGCTCATGTTCAGACTCTACTCAACCAATACCACTCTACTGAAGAAAACACAAAAAAAGGACATCAAATTGTGTGAGTGAGCTATTTCCTCTCATATCAGTTCTGATATCAAGCGACTTGTATACTGCTCTTTATTCACAGTAGCCAAGACCAGCAAAATATGTTATCTGCTGGGTGCATCAGATTGTTTTGTAAGAAGAAAATCCATAAATATTGAATAAACACATAGTTTCTCTTCTGGAAATGTAGTTTATGTCTGGTTACTATTTACAAAACTGTGTAAGAGGTCCCTAGTTTTTAAGAGAAGGACACAGAATCTAATATAAAAGTTGTGTCAGGTTTGAGAGACATTCTCCTCGGTTTTCAATCTGGGGTTAATTTAATATTAATGGAAATATTATGAAAAACAAGTCTGAATACGCTTCTATGCACAAATTTAACAACTAGAACATGTGAATAGGCCAAGGAAGCATGGCTATGTATGAATCATTCGAATAGATTAAAATGACCTTCAAGCACCCTGCCAAAATTCAGTAGGAAATACTCCCTCTGTATTTAACTTAACCCAACAGGGTATTTATTATAGGAGTGACACACAGCCACCCAATCATTTTCTTTTTGAATAGCCAGCATACATTAATTACACAGAATATCTTGTCTGAGATCTGCCCCAAGCAGCGCTGCGATACAGCTAATGGTGCTTAGATCTAAGCACAGTTCCAGAAGGCATGACATAACACATCAGCTTTGGTGTGCCGCAAGGTCCCAGCGTGGGCCCCCTGTAAAAAAACTTCCCTGTGACTCATGTGCCAGCAAGGGAGGAAAAAAACCTTAATAAGTCAAAGAGGACCCTACTTTATCCTTCCCATCAAACCCTCCCTCCAGCTTTTGCACGGGAGCATGCGGAGCCCCGGCACTGTGGGCATCCTAATGATGCTGTGAGAAAACCAGCTCTATTTTTTTTACTCACACAAACCAGCAGAGTGCAGCAAAAACTGCCATTCCTCTCAGCTCAGCTCCCAGCCTGTGTGGCAGAAGGAAAAATGCCCTTGTTTGAAATTAGCCTTCCTCATTTCACACTGCTCCTTAGCACCAATATTTTCATCACAGTTTCCAAAAGATTGTTGATCGTATCTGAAAAGCATTCAGAACGATGAGATGTAGCTAATGCTGCAGAGTGAAAGAGCAGATGGTTTTTAAACAGAATCAGACAAATTGTAAGGTCTCGATTGCATGGCTGGCCTCGTCAAAACTTTTTCTTTATTTCACAGGGTGATTATAAGATTAAACCACACTCAAAATGTATAAGAACTCTCTAGAAACCCTTACACCCTCACAATGTAAATCAAGCCTATTGTTGAGAAAGAGTAATTGTGAATTCATGACTGATTGAATGCATAACTGTGTAATGACCAAGTTGCAGCTGTAAGGGGCTTTATTCGGAATGCAAAAGTACTGGTTATGCAGAAGAAGGTTCAAAGAACTAGACTAGTTACAGATGGAAAAAAATAGCAGCCTTATTTAAGAGGAGAGCCTATTCAACATAATGTGAGTATAATTATACCTCTTTAGTTGCTTTTAGACCTACCATAGTTTGGTTCAGACTTTCATAGCAGATTTTGAGAACCACAGTCGGAACCAAAGGACTAAAATTTGCTCTAAGCAAAGGAAGGTGTCTCAGGCACGGTTCAGTTTGTCTGAAGTGTGAAAACAATGTTTTGGGACAATTACTGGAACTCAGGCTATCATCACCTCTTAAACAACGGAAGAAGAATAAGAACTGGTGTTGTGCCGAAATTGGCTCCCCTTCACGTGCACTAGTGTTATGCAATAGTATGGGTGCAACAGATTAAGCTGTGGATTCCTGTGTCTACTGTACCTGTAGATTAACCCGATCTGGCATATTCTGTTGTGCAACATGTGTGCACTTGAAGGCAGCCAGATTCTGGCAGGATGCAAAATTCCTCACAACACTTTGAAAAGCAACTTGCCCAACTGACAACATGCTAACAGCCAAATATTCCTCTTCCACAAACCAATCAGTCTTAAATGTACAGAACAGTAGTTTAAATAGGTGATAAAAACAGGATGTAGCAAAGTTCTTTAGTTGGCTCAATAAAACTGCAGTGCAAAACTAAAATAAACCAGACCAATTATACAATGTATCAAAAACATAAACCTAGGTTTAGACTTCCTGGAGTTCCAGGTGTGAAAGCGCCATTACTTAACTTAACCGCTGCCACACAGTCACCCGTAAAACAACTTGAAAACAATTAGTCATCTAGTTTGCTCACTTTAATTAACGTACAAACACCTGGCTTTAATTTGTGTAATATATGCATGTCCCTATTAATATGCAGTACTGTTGTGGTGTTTTAGCAGCCAACACTGAGAATTTTACAGTAGCATACAAATGCAAATACCCACTCAGTTTGTTTAATAGCATAACCTACAGCTGCTTACTGAGATTATGTCTCGATGATGGGAAAGGTCTACAGTCTGATCAGATCAGGCTACTGTAACTCAGAGGGGTTTGGGGAAGCAGGCAGCCTTGACAGATGCTGAGATTGAGATAAATCCATCTGCTTAATGTTTACTGACAGCGAATGAGTTCATGCCATGCTTTAAATGAAGCAGAACTGATGAATGTAATTTACACCAAATGTTCACCTTCATCAGTTACAAAGACAAATACATGCTGTACATGTAGCTATAGTGGATATCTGTCTCCTCCCATCAATTAAACCAATTATTAAAAAGCAAGGTCTTGCCACGGGTTGTAATGACATTTTAAAATGTTCCTCTAAGACGAAAAAAGCAGGTTATGAAAACCCCTAGTAAAATGTAGCAGTTAACATCTTACACAAATAAAAACAATAATAATAGCCTACTGCACCTTCAACATAATTAGTAACAAAATTGGCTAGTTAGTTAACTGAGGAACAAAATGGTCCCCCTGGGGGCTTTCCAAACTTATTTTACACTGCCTAATGACCACAATAAATACCCTAAAAGCTTTTTCCTTCTTTAACGAGCTAACTACTTATCCCAGAGCTTCTCAAAACAATATGTGACTACAAAAATGCTGCTCCATACATGTAAACAGCCTTTACCTGAAACAGAAATATTTACTTTTATTTTATTCATCAGCTCTGACATTTGTACTAGGAATAAAGTCTTTCTGGCTACTCATCTTACCAGGACCACACACCTGTAATATAATTTGACTGATTTATAAATACTTTACCTCTCTCTTATCTATAATTACAATTATAAAAAATGCATAAACATATCACCTTGGTGACAGGTAACAATATATGGAAATAGCATTTTGAATCAAAAGACCTGTATCGTGATATGTATCGTTGTATCAGCCCTAGTAAAAATTGCAGTTCCAGGTATCTAAATTTTAGCAAATTCTGCCTATTAAAAATCTAGTCTTGGTGTTAGTTTAAAATGGTAATACTAATACTATTACTGAACATATCTGAAATGCACATTTTTACTTTTTTACAAAACTACATGGGTCATGGGTTATTTCTGATTTCTGGGTTATTTCTTAGAAGCTAAACACAAAAACAGAAATTTAGGTCCAAATTTAAAATATTTATTTTCTTCTAATTTGGTATTATACAGAACAAATTACATTTTTTTCTGCTCTCACTTTGAAATCTAAATTTCAAGTAAATTAAAAATATTTATATTTTATTATTATTTTATTTATATATTTAATATATTTTTATTTTAATTTATTATCTAATTGTCCATTTTATATCTTGTTGTATGTTGTGTTTTCCCATTAGATTGGTGAGAAAATCAGAAAATCAAGTAAATATTTTTCTGTCTTTTTTAAACTTTTAACAAATATATATATATATTTTTTTTTTTTCGAAATTTGTTCTGGAACAGTTAAGAAAATTTTACTGATAAATGTTACATTGACCTAGCTAACCTAGCTACATGGCTAAGAAGTATCTTAAATTAGCATTTGTACTAAATGTATTTTTGTACTAGCTAGCTAAGTTACTCAGAATTAATGTATGCACATATGGACCTGGACTGTTAATCAGTATTAATTAGCTACAGTGGCGATATCTGAAATTGCAGAAGGCTATTTGAGGCTTGTACCACTGGTGTCATTTTAGGTTAACTATGAGGATTTACCATGAAAGCTACAATAATAGCTACTACCCCTTTAAAACAATTAGCACTAGCTAACCTAGCACCTAAATTAGCTAACCTAATTAGCTGAGTGTGGGCTTTTTAAAACTTGTTTTTCTTCTCTTTCACAACCTAATGACTACAGTAAACAGTCTGTAAGCCTTCTGTAACTCTCCTTCATTAACTAACTGCTTATACAAGAGCTTCTCAAAACAAAACTATATAACCTTTTAAAGCTGAATATGTAAATTAACTATATCGCGCGAAGCGGCGGTTAAATTCAGCCTACCTGCTTCACGTTTGCCCCCGCAGCACACACATCCTCTCCCCGGCCCCTCCGCTCCTCCACCCTGGCTCATACACAGCTGAGGGCACCACAGCCGACCACAGCGGGTCTCCTACAGGACCCCGGGAGAGCGCTCGCCGTGTTTACTCTTCTTTTTCAGACTTTAAATCCAGAATATTCCGCCAAAGTTGTGGAGAGCTCGCCGCGCCGCGCCGCCGCTGAAGGCAGTCCTGAGGAGACTGCGCGCGCGACCGTGTGTGAGGCTGGAGCACGAGCCCAGCGAATTAGGCGCGAGCCAATGGCGTGGAGCGTAACGAGCGCTCGAGCTTCGTGTGAAGCCACACACACACACACACACACACACACACACACACACACACACACACACACACAGATAGAGCGCACACACAAATAGCCTGCACACACGCACACACACATTCACTCAGACACACACACACAGAGCTGGAAGCCTTTCGTTATATTGTCACAGCCAAATCCCCAGTGCTGAATTTACACCTACCGCGTTCTGAGGTGTTTTCGTCCAGCTGGACACAAATAACCACTTTAATAGTGAACAGCAGAGTTAAAGCAGCAGTCCAAAATATTTTATCTTTTCTAAAACTGATAGTCTAGTATTCATGAGTTGGGTGGAAACAAAATATTGATAATATCACCCAGCTGGCACACAACCGATCTTCAACGTTAAATATGGTTAAAGTAAATGGTAATGTAATGTCCCTAAACTGTCTCTTTTTGGGCTGTTTGAATGAGAGAAATATGATCAGAATTATGTTAATTAACACTGTAACATAGAAGCATAGAACTATTATTTAATTAAAATATTTTTTTAAGAACAGCTAAACACAATGCTGCAAGTCCAACGTGGAGGAGTTCACGTGAGAGAGAGAGAGAGAGAGAGAGATTAGCATGTTCTGGTGTATGAGCTACTCACAGGTAAAGGTTCTCAAATACTGTATCTCTTGATACAGTTTCAAGCGCAAGTGAAAACAGTGCTTACAAATAAATTAGTTTTTTCACTTTCAGTTTTCGTTATTTGGTTCATTTTCGTTAACAATAATAATTGGTTACTTAGCAACATTGTGATTATCACACCAGAGCTTTATTTAAAAATGAAAATATAATTAAAAAACAGATGCCTATATCTCAGACTATTTTCTGTAGCCCGACCCGCCCCGGCACGAGGAATGTGGTGGCCCGAACCGACCCGATTTTGGGTCAGATCAGGTTAGGGCAGAATTGCCTGCAGTTGTTATTTTTGCTTCTGAGTGTAGATGGGGGTGGTTTTGACAGTTTGGGGTGGGGTCAGGGTCATCCCCATCAGCAAATGCCATTGGCTGATATCTCCAGGATTTGTGACGGACAGCGTACTACCAACAGCTGGAGGTGGGCCAGAAAGAAGGACAGCAGGAGAGTTATCTAGCTAGCTATGCCAACCTCAAAAAAAAGCTCTTCGACGTTGTTTGCCCAGGTTCAGCACATGCAGGGACCCCACTCTCCAGCGCTGTTTGCCCGGGTTCAGCGCCTGGAGTGGCACGCTTTCCAGAGGCTCGTTCCATAGCAGTGGGCCTAAATTCAATTCAGTTTTATTTATATACCACTTTTTACAACAAAAGTTGTCACAAAGCAGCTTTACAGAGAAAAACAGGTCCACGCCTCTTATGAGCAGCAGCACAGAGATGCCAATTATTGTGGTGACACAGTGGCAAGAAAAAAACTCCCTTACATTAAGAGGAAGGAACCTTAGGAGGAACCAAGACTCAGAGGAACAAATAACAAACAACAAACAAATAACAGAACAAAACAACAGTACAGAGAGAGATAATGTGGAGTTATAGCTAATGTAACAGGTACTAACTTATGAATGTAAAATGGGCACATAATGGAGAGATATGGATGATGGTATGATATAGATGAGCACATAATTGATGATAAAGAGCTATGGCTGATATAAAAACAAATTCTGAGTGTGTTAATGTTGATCAGTGTATGGTTGTAGAGCAGTGTTTAGTCTAAGATGTTTGAAGGTAATTGTTGAAAAAGGGCTAATTGCTTTTCATAAAACTACCCTAAAACAATCGTCAGGAAAGAAACATAAAACACACTGTTAAACTTTTTGTGTAACTTTCTTTTACAGATATTAAATGCATTGGACATCCTATTACTATCACCACCACTGTGAGCAATTTGTTGTTTGCTATTTTTTGCAAGGCCGCAAAATTTAGTTTACTACCCCAGGGACAGTCACAAGCTATCAGGGGCCTTCACATTTAAAAACTAGCAAATATATAGTCATATTTTCTGCCACAGTACAGGTTTGGCCTTGTTTCTTGCTCTTGTTCTTTCTTGATTATATATAATAACATATTTTTTTTGTCTTTCCCTCTGTAAACAGTAGTTAGTTTGTAGGAGGATAATTGATGACTGAGATTAGGCTTGTCACGGTAGAAAATACATTCAAACATTTTTCGTGAATAAAAAATAAACATTACATCACATTCATTTTTCACTAATTAACAGTTCCCACTCTTTTTGAAAAGATTTAGTGCACACGTTCTTGTTGAATGTGGTTAGAAAGCTGCTATCAACAATGAACTTTTTCACCTCGGTTCTTCTGTCCTCTGAGGCTGTGGGATGAGGTTGTGATTTGTGCTGGTCTGTGCAGCCCACCAAAGTGCTTAGCTCTTAGCTTTGACATAATGCTAGGAGCTAGGAGGACTGGCAGTTGCAAGAACAAAAAAAAATTGGTGCACCATGCTCCCTAAGGTACTTATACATCATTAGTGGAGCTACTCAGATGGGGGAGATATAATTCTAATGTGTCCAACCTGATGTTGGAAGGGGACCAAAATCTGAACAGCCATTGAATCATGTTTTCGTTTGGGGGGCTGGTACTCACTCCTCAATGTGTAGATGTAATATGTTTTATTAGTAGAAATGTGCACATTTGTATCAAGTTAATTCAGTGGATTAGGTTTTGTTGAGTAGCTGATGAGTTGAAGCAGGTGTGTTAAGAGCACTAAAGCACTAAGGTGTGTATGGTGGAGCTAAGAAGACAGTAGATTTGAATGATTTAATCTTCTAGTAGATAGCATCTATCTGAAATTAGCCTGGCTCACTCGACGTGACCAAACGCAGGCTGTCTGCTGTGGGCTTCATTTAACACCGTGTGTTATTCGCTTGGCACTGATGACTGATTAATTTGGCACTGATGGTACTTGTTGTTTTAAATAAAAACTGGCATGGTTCCTTGAATCATTGTCTTCAGGCATTGCTTTTCCCTGAGAGTCCTGAATTATCTGCCAGAAAGTCCTACAATTTAAATGATTAGCACACACTTTACCTCTCAGCTGATGTACTTAGTAAACCTCTCACTGCTAAAGAGGCTTAAATACAGAAACTTTCTTCAGTAAACCAGTCTGCGCCTCTTCTTATTCTGTGACATTGATTGCTAACAGCAGTCAAAAAGTTCAGATACTCCTCCTTGTGAGGAAGGTAATGAGAAAAGGCTCAGCCAACTAGTGCTTACACGTCACTAATGAGCACTTACCAAAGCCATTTCACCCCTGACCCTCCCCTGTACCTCCTTTCAGGAACACAGAGCTTTTGACCCATGAAATGGAGGTAGTGATCTTCACTTAATGTGCTGTAAGCTTAGTCCACAATCCAACATGAGTAATGTACAACATTCTGCGATCGAAAGACTCAGATATTGCAGTTCGCGCTTAATCTGTGGCCTGCAGCATAATCAATCAATAGTTACCCAGTGTGTAAAGCAGGCCTTTGATTAATATGAAAGTGTTGTGTATGTTTGAAGAAGAAATAGCATTTAAAAAAGTCTTACATCAACCTGTACTACATTTACTGTTTGTCGTTATCCCAAGACTTTTCTCATCAACATTTATTTAATTACTTCTTCTTTTCTAGTATACTTTATTGTGTTACATCACTTTACACTAGAATCTAACAGGGCCTAACACACTTTAATACCTATAATAAATGCTGAATGTATTACATAGTACTGCAGTTCTTGGGTAGGCAAAACAGGGTCATACATGGTAAATCCAGCAGAGAAAGGGCAAGGGCAAAAGAGTGGTCAAAAAATACAAAAATAGTTCAGCAACGGAATTAAACAATATAGAGGGCAATGCAAAAAAAAAATGGTAGCAAAGGTATTCATATTCATACCACTTGAACTTTTTCACATTTTGTTACCTTATCATCACAATCTTTAATGCATTTTATTGTGATTTTAAATGATAGACCAACACAAAGTAGCACATAACTATGAAGCAGAATGATGTTCAAATTTTTAATTATATAAAAATTTCTAAATAAAGTCTGGTGCAATCTACTGCTCAGAAGTCACTTAATTAGTTAGCTGTATGTAATTTAGTCTCAGTATGAATACACCTGTTCTCAGTGGTTTGTTAAAGAACACTACTGAACAAACAGCATCATGAAGGCCAAGGAATTCACCAGACAGACATGCTACAAGCCATGTAGGGGACACAGTAAACATGTGGAAGAAGGTGCTGTGGTCAAATAAGACCAAAGTTTATTAACACTCCTCATCACCCTGAACAAACTATCCTTCCTGTGAAACATGGTGGTGGCAGCATCATGCTGTGGGGATGCTTCTCTTCAGCACAGACAGGGAAGTGTCTGGACTGGTCAAAGTTGTTGGGAAGATGGAGGAAGCTAAATACAGGACAATCTTGAAAGAAAACTTGTTGGAGGCTACACAAGACTTGAGCCCAGGAGAGAGACTTAACTTCCAGCAAGACAATGACCCAAAACATACAGTCAGAGCTACAATGGAATGATTTAGATAAAGATAAAGAATATTCATGTGTTAGAATGACCCAGTCATGTAACATGTAACAGTCTCTAATTGCAGTGAAGGGAGCCTCTATTAAGGATTGATATGAGAGGGGGGGATTATTATTTTAAGCCATACTTTTGATATATTTTTTAATTAATTAAAGACTATTATTAGTGTTAAAATGTCTTTATTTTAAAACCTATCTAACTGTTGTCCTTCTTGCTGCGTCACAGTGCTGTTAGCCAATCACAGGCGGATCACCAGAGCACTTTTTTTTTTTTTTTTTTTTTTTTTTTTTTACAAAAAACAGCTCACATTGCATTTATTTATTCTAGAGACCACAACCAGACATAAAAAATAAACTATGAAATGATACCTTAAAGGGATATAAATATATTTTTTTACTGTAAATGGGTTTGGTTTGGTTGGGATTTTATTTTTAGCTTTCCAAAATAGGGTTAAAACTAGAAAAATAATTATTTAAAAAGCGTCTGTCATCAGATTTCTTTTTACAGGGATATAAATATATACATACATACATATATATATATATATATATCATTTTAAGTTTTATCCTCAACTGTAAAAAAAAATACATGTGTCATACAGTCAAAAGTGCAGAAACATTTGATACCTATGACTACATGTTTGTCATACAAGGACATGTTATATAAAAGGGAATGAGTGACTGGACTGTTCACAAAATGTACAATATGAGAATATTTTCATGTATTTTAGACAAGGCCAGTCAATGCTGACAGAGTGCAACCCTTCTACTTAAATCAGAATAAAATAGCATTCAACAGTGTTTTCTTCCAAGGACCCCTGCCATACTTCACCCTGAGGAGTGTTCTACAGACTTATACAGTGTTCAGTGTGAATATTGAAAGTGTAACACCTGCCTCATCTTTTTCCTGCTTCACCAACTCAAAATCTCAAAAATTAAGGCAGTTCTTTGGATCAATACCCAACGTGTTTCACATTCTTGTTCTGTTCCCTGTCGCTTCCCTTCTGTGCCCGTGTGGCTCTCTTTGTTTGTTTGCTTACCTTTCCTCCTCCATGTCTGTGTCATTCCCCACGTGGTCCTGTGTGTTCCTTTTGTGTCTCCACCTTTAGTGTTTTCCCCTGTGCTCATTTGTACCACCTCCCACTCCCCACTTGTTACCTGTCCCCAGGTGTTTCTTGTTTCATCCATTAATTTGTTATAATTCTCTTCATGTGCTCAGTGTGTCAATGTTTCTTTATTTTTTGCTTTGTTTGTTTATTTGTGTTCATTTCAATAAATACTAGCCTTTGCGTCCGCTCTTCGTGTCCTCTTCCTGCTCCACACCTGACAACATGCCATGGTTCCACAAAAATACCTTAAAATGGATTACTTTTAAGGAAGCATTTTTTCTTCATTAATTGATAAAGTGTGAACCTTTTAACTTCTTTTACCTTTGGAAAAACCTCCATAATATAATGTAAATGTTCAATCAGAGTTTTTTCCTGAGGTTTTTCTCCAACTTTTAAGTAACATGTTTTATATTTTAGATTCTTTAAAATACGCATCTCTTGCTTAGATGACAGCTTTGCACTTCTTGGCTGGATTTTCTCAGTCAGCTTTATGAGGTAGAGTCACCTGGAATGGTCAGCTTTTAGTTAACAGCTGTGCTGAACTCGTCAAGAGTTTTATACTTGAATTTCTTGTCCTCCTAATATGTTTGAGAGCATCAGTTGTGAAGTTCAGGTAGAGCTTGTATACAGAGAAATAACTTGTTCTAATCCATATTATGGCAAGAACTACTCAAGTAACTAAAGAAAAAAATTTAAGTCAATGCGAAAACTTGAAAGAAATTGAAGAAAATGCATTCACAAAGATCATCAGAACGTTATGATGAAACTGGCACTCATCAGGACCGCCCCAGGAAAGGAAGAGAACAAGTTCATCAGAGTTACCAGCCTCAGAAACCGCAAGTTAACAGCACTACATTTTGGTTTGTTTCACACTTTTAAGTTTACTACAGGATTCCTCATGTGCTCCTTCATAGTCTGGATGACTTTAGCAATACTTTTCATTGTAGAAAAAATAGCTAACTTGTATGTTAATATGTTAAATCTGCTAACCTTAGGTCTCTCCCTGTTAACATTAGCCAGCTCTCTGCTAATGTTAGCTAGCTCTATGCTAACCTTAGTTATCTCCCCGTTAATATTAGCCAGCCTGCAGCTAATGTTAGCTAGCTGTCTGCTAACCTTAGTTCTCTCCCTGGTAACTCAATGCTAATGTTAGTATGTGCTTTTCCACTGGCATTAAACTAAAAATGTAATACATACAGCAAATGTACAGTAAATTTAAGACAATTTAAGACCTTAATTATCAAAATTTTAATTTAAGAAATTTTAAGACTTTTTAAGGACCTGCGGGAACCCTGTAGGAGGACCAGAGATGGCTACTCGAAAACAGTGTTTTCAGTTGCCCAAACATACTGAACATATGAGGCAAGCACTCCTGGGTCCAGAAAAAAAGTTCAGTGTGAAAACTTCCCTTGAACTCTTCCATCATACGTAGGATCTTTCTCTACGACTGGATAGAGCAGGGTAAATTTTACTGGGAAAAAATCGTGGCATACTTAACTCTGCAAACTGTATTAGATTTGTTTACTCTCTTCATTAAACTCTGAGTATTTGCAGCCTAATCTTGCCAAAAGAGCAAGCATTTATACTGTATGAGAATGATCTATGTCTCTACTTTGAAACCCACAAAGGCAAATAATAAGGCTGTCACATATTAAATCTACACTATTATTCTACTCTTTTCACTCCTTTCTACTCGTTTTCTATTAAATCTGTTTTTTTTTAAACATACCAAGACAACTCAGGGAATAATTCACACCAACTGTTTTGCATCTAAATGTCCCTGGTTGCTCTGTCATCTATGTAAACTAACGTAAAATGTCTAAATAAACAGAATATAAAATTATGCTAGAGGAAGTTAAGGATGGCTTTTTTAGTATTATTCTACTGCACTTACCACAGTCTTGTATTTTGCCTCTTCTTTCTTTTTTTTCTTCCAAAAGAAAAACTACTCGTCCATTTTCAATGTCAGGATTGCATAGTGAGGACGCGGAGGCAGACGCAAATGCACGTTATTTACTAAACTGAAAGTCAAAAAATGAACATTAAACCAAAAACTAGATAACACTGACTATGTATACACGGAAGAAGACAGGAAACAGGAAACACTTGGGGGAGGAGTTACAAAGAGACATGTGGGAGCACTGAAAACAGGGGTGACATGGAAAACAAAGACACAGAAGGGAAGGACACGGAACACAGCGAGAATGTGCAATTCATGCATACCATGTGCAATGGGAGTGAGTTGTAACCAGAGACTGTAAAAAAGATGGACGCCGTGTCGGCATTCATTTAATGAAAATGAAGCCAAAATCTTCCGGCATGTTGGTGATCCTGAGTCTGCGCAGTAGTGACCAGAGGAGGGAGAAAGACTGTGGAGAGACAGCCTACTCATTTGAATAAACCCGCCCCTGAGGGGCTGCCTCGAGGTCACAGGCTGCAGAGCTGACGGTCTGTTATTGGCCCGGCCCATAACCAGCCCTTTTAAAATAACCACACCTTTTTTGAATAGAAAAAAAAGTGATTGAAAGTTGTCTGTTTTGCTATTAAAACCTATGGGGATGGGTGGGGTTACACAGCTTTCTGAAACCGAACAGCAGGGGGCGCCCGACCTGTGGTGGCTTCACTTTTGAGAGACGATGCTCTGGCCAGCTATACACAGTCTATGGTTGTAACACACAAACCAGACTTTTACATCAACAATAAACAGAAAACAAAATAAAATAAAAACATTGCTGTTCCCATGAATGACCTGCTCACACACCTTCACAGCATGAACGTGCAGGTCAGTGCTGCGCTGTTAAAATAGCAATCTGCTAAAATGCATCTGGCTCTTAAATGGAAAGGCAAGTGAGATACTGAAAGGTTTATTTCACATTACACAAAAGAAACACCCATGATTAAATAAGAGAATTAGTAAAAGTACTTTTGTGCATTTTGAGCTGAACCAGGCATATTTTTTGCATTCTCATGATACCAAATACTCACGACACACCCTAAATCAAGCTGCACAGTGCACCGTTGATGGCTCGCCTAAAATCGCTAAAATAGGGCCCCAGGTCTGCTCTGCAAACAGTCACTGCACATTCACTCCACATTTTTTTTGCAAAAGAATGATAAACAAGTGCTGAAACAAAGGGGTTATATATACATAGAAGAAGATAGGAAACAGAAAAACCCCTGGGGACAGATAACAAAGGGGCGGAGTTACAAATAACACACATGACACATGACAAATGACGTTCCCATAATTTGACCTGCTTGTTCACTTGCACAGCAATAATGCGCAGGTCAGTTTCCTCTGCTGAGAAGCGCAGAAGTGCTGCGCTGTTAAAATAGCAATCCGCCAAAGTCAGAGCACACCTGGCTGGAATGGCAAGTGAAACCATGATTGGTTTATTTCAAGTTACACCAAAATATTTTTCTAAGAGTGTACTGGATTCTGGAATGTGAGCAAAGGTGAACAATCACACAGTGAACCTAAGGTGTTGTTACTTTGGTTAAAAATTGGAGACCTTCATAAAAGATTTATTAACTTGGAAAAATTTACTGAAATACTGAAGTTGAGCAGAAGTACAGAAGAACCAGATTAAAAATATAACATAACTCATTACATAACATCATGTAGCAGTAGCAGTATTGCCTCTTTGAACAGAAACTCCAAAATCATTTTGATAGTACGCTGACTTGAAAAAGGGAGAACAATCCTACATCAATGCTATACCAGATTTGACAAAGTGCTTTGTGCACTATGCAATGAGGACAAGGACAACTGCACAAGGACAGTGAGCAGTGTGTGAAGCTGTGTAACCTGAGGCATATTTGTGTAAAATCCTGTAATATCCCTCTACCACAACAGTCCACATGACTCTTTCACTTTTAGTGATGTTTCTGTATCTCTGAGCTTGTCCAGGTGTAAAATGCATGTGTAAAGTGTGTCCTTTTAAAGCTGTGTTAAGTATACGAGCGTCTGTAGTAGAATCTGGAACACCTTACTTTTAAAGGTAATGGCAAGTGACACACTGACCCATGATTAATTAAGAAAATTAGTACATGCCTTTTGGGCAGATTTTTTGTGCCCTCAAGGTACCAAAGACACACGGACACACCCTAAATCAAGCTGCGGGATCTGCCAATAGGCCCCTAAGTGTGCCTGCATGTTAGGGGAGTCAGATTTTGGCACAACATCAATTATGGTTCATCTGCCTGCAGTTGGTCTGAAAATCTAAACCATCCAGAAAAGTGTTTGAACTCACGAACCGGACCATGGTTCAGAGCATCCAGACCGAGACTAGCTTATTTGGTTGGACCAAACCCTGATTCTTCTTGGTCACGTCCCTTTTCACATCTGCTGTTTTAGTTCGGTTAATAGTTTTAACATTTTGCTTGTGTAAATGAACTTTTCATGAGCACAAATGTGAAACGAGCGAGCTAAAAAAAGGGAAACGTGTGCGCGCTGAAGAAAATGTTGCTCTCGAGTTTCATTTTTCTTCTCTCAGGTGCATTTTTTCCTCGCGCGCTGTGTGAATTACCTGCAGCAGCAGTTTGTGCTTGACTCAAACTGACTGACTTTTTGCGCTCGAGTTTTAAAAGGGGTGGTTTTGACAGTTTGGGGGTGGGGCCGGTGTCGCGTCCCTAAGCAAACGCTATTGGCTGATATCTCCAGGGTTTGTGAGGGACTGCCTACCTCCACTAGCCGGAGGAGGGCGGGAAAAGAAGGACGGCAGGAGAGTTAGCTAGCTGGCTATGCTAACATCAAAACAACCCGCTCTCGAGCAGACCCAGGCAGACAGAACCAGCGCGCTGGAAAGCGGGATGTTTGGATGTTACACTGTAAAACATTTTAAGTTGGTTAAACTCAGCAACATAAGTTCCCCTGCTGCCTTAAAAAGCTGAGTTAACTCAACTTGATGAAAACATTTGTATGAACTCAAGATGTTAAGTTAAACAAGTTGTTCAAATACTCATTACTTATTGTTTCAACTTGATGCACTGAGTTAAAACAACTCAAGTGTTTAATTTGTCCTTTTTTAAAAAAAATTCTGTTTAGTCAAATAAACTAACAATTCAGCTTTATTTTAACACACACTTTCAAGTTAGTAAAACTTCAGTAATATTCACACAACTTATTATTTTAAGTTAACCATAAGTATTAGAAACATTTTTAACATTATTATTTAACTGCCAATACTGACAGTATATTGCTGGGGCAGAATAAGAGTAAACTCAGTAAAGAGTGAACTCTGTAGCTCAAAGCCAGCATACTGTGATCACTACAAACACAACAAAGTTAATGTGCTCTTACAGCCTACAACACTGAGGCCTGGCAATCAACACATATATTATATTACTGCACGCCCAGGATCAGGTAGCTTTGTACAACAGACAACACAAAGATGGTAAGTAAGAGAGAGGCCACACCCAATATGCAAATATTGGCCTGGCAATCAACGTATATATTATAATTAGTGCACGCCCAGAATAAGGTAGCTTTGGGCAACAGACAACACAAAGATGGTAAGTAAGGGAGCGGCTACACCCAATATGCAGATATATGGTACCAGGAACCAATAGGAAAGCTGTATGAACCAACACTGTAGAAAGAGCTAAAAGTTGGTTGAAATCACATTTTTTCATTGGCTCAACAAACCTTTTTAAGTTTTCCGGTTGAAAACAATGGAGTTGTACTGGCCGGTGAGTTCACTCAACTTAATAACATTAGTTCTTCTGACTAAAACACAGAATTACTTTTTGGAGTGTTGGTGACTCACGCAGCTGAAAGTAATCCCCTTTAGTTTTTTGGTCCTTGTTATTATTAACTGCTATGCGTCGGTTAAAAAGTGTTTAGCCCAATGTGCCCACGGTTTTAAAGTTGTAAAAAGTACTCCAGTCTTTTCTAACTTGCTGCCTATCACTCTACCTCTCTGCATTTTCAAATCTTCACACTTTCATTTTTTTTAACCTAGCTTAAAAACTATTAAAAACGTAAGTTGAATAAACTTGGGTAAATTTGAATAACTCACAGGAAGTTAAGACAATATGTTATTTTAAGTTATTTTTATGTAAAACGAAGGAACTTGAGTTCAATATACTAAACTTGTCATGGCAATTGGAATTGAAAAGAACAAATAAGTTCACATAACTTAATGTGGCTGTAATGTTTTACAGTGTAGCATCCTTCTATCTCCACCCTGACTCCGCCCCCAAACTGTCAAAACCACCCCTTTCAAAACTCGAGCGCAAAACACTCAGTCGAGCACAAAAACACCCGAAAGGAGAAAAATGAAGCTCAAGATCAACATTTGCTTTAGTGCACACACAATTCTCTTTTTTTCTCATGAGAAGTTAATTTACACACACAAAATTTTAAAACACGCTGGTTAATTTTTTTTACCTGGTATTTTTGCGCCCCCCGACTTGTATTTTTGCACCCTCGACTTTTGACATTGATGTGACGCCATAGGAACGTTGATGTGACGCCATAAGAATCATTGATATTCATGACATGGTCTCACTTTTGATTGGCTAACAGCACTGCAGTGGGCGGTTGTAAGCCAAGACAAGGCCACAAATCCAAATTTACGGCTTTTCCTGATTCACTCGTTTTTCTGTCTATGTTCTTTTATTGGCTAATGCAGGCAATAGGGGTAGGCGAAAAGTTTAATGTTTTTAAATTAAAATTAAATTAAATTTTAAATTAAATTAAACCACCTAAATCTGTTTCTCTATTTCTATTAAAACATTCCCTACACATTTTAAACCTCATCTTTTTATAAACCACTGTTTAACCATTTCCATTTTATGAATTTGCCATACAGAATGAGACCAGAGTTTGCCATTCTTACTGTGTGGGGCGCACACAAGGGAGGACTCTCTGGAAAGCTGTCAGCCAAACAGTTCAGAGACAGTGGGTGGAGCAGGTAGTGGCCCATTTAATGAGGACTAAAGTCATTGTCCTGCTTTGCTGTCAAACACCTTCTGCTTTAATGATCAATCAGGTCTGAACATAAAAAAAACAACATTTTTTATATTTAAGCATTAGTTGAATTTTAGTTTTTTTATGCCTATACAGTTTTTTTCAATACTGTATTTCAATAATGTACAGTTATTTAAACCCTTTAAAGCCATACCTTTTATTGAATTTCCTCTGTAGTGGACAACAGGACTTATTACTTTCCACTTATATCTGAGACCCAGCCTTTAGAATATAAAGTGCTGCGTGAAGCCGAAAGTAAGACAGGGTAACGGAACCCAGACAGTAGCATGAAGCTGAGACCATCATCTTACACAAAACACATGCATTGCCAAGATAGCAATGCACGTCTGACAGCTGACTGATGTCAGGGTTTTAGTCAGACAGTGGCACACCTGTGTTTTACATTGCCAAGATAGCAAAAGGCAAAAAAATTCCCTGAACACACCTCACTTCCAGACTACCATGCTCATTGGCTTATATTGGCTTGTAAACTCTGTCACAATTTAAATGGCGCAGGCACGTGGGGTAAAAATATACTGTTTGTGGGGTGTACGATAGCAATGAGAATCGTGACATGACTTGTGCAGGGTGTAAGATAGGGCCCTTGGTCTTCCTTTCCTGAAAACTCCTGATGACGGCCAGTTTTGTCATAATGTTTTTGATGGTCTTTGTGACTGTACTTGAGGAGACTGCACTTAAAATGGTTCAGCTTGACTGACCTTCATTTCTTAAAGTATTTTTTTTCTTTACTTAGTTAAAAAGTTCTTGCTAAAATATGGATTAAAACATTACTCAAGTAGAGCTATTCACTGTATAACAACTCTACCTCTTGACAATTTTACAACTGATGATCTCAAACACATTATGAGAGCAAGAAATTAAAGTAGTTAACTCTTGACAACCCTTGTAAAAGAAAAGTGCATTTAAGTACTTAACATGGAAAAGTACATATGTTTAGCAATAAAATGAATATGTATTTAAATACATACTAAATGTACTATTTTTACACAAATTATGGCAACGTAAGTATATTTTTGTAATTAATCAGTTATATTTAAATACAGCATGAAAGCATTTGATCTGGCGTTTGAGTGCTTTTTTCGTAAGATGTCTCCAAACTTAAGTACAGGTTTTTTTTAAAAAATTTTTTATATATATATATATACACTTGAAATATATTGTAAATGTACTACTTTGCATATTGATGCACATATTGTGTACACCTTAATGCTAAAGGGGGGAAAAACTACACTAAAGTGCACTTTAAGCAGTATTTAATGCCAAGACAAATATGTTTTCTATCAATTTATTTTTTATTTAAAGCATATTTCTTAAAATTAAATTTTGTTCACAAGGGAGGTTCAGCACAGCTGTTTACTAAAAGCTAATCATTCCAGGTGACACTTCCTCATAAAACTGACTGGGAAAATTCAGCCAAGATGTGCAAAACGCTACATAATTTGGTTTACTTTAGTATTAATCTACAAAACAAAACATTTTAAAATATTGAAAAAACAATTACTTTAAGGAGTGTCCAAACTTTTGACTCGCAGTAGGGGTGTGTTTAAAAAAAAAACAATTCTTCGATTTAAATCGATTTTCTTTTATATGATCCGATATCGATTAATATAAACCTGAATCGATCTTTACAACTAGCCCATTTTCCCTGTATATGAGTACAGTTTTAACGTCACAGGAGAGACACAGGAGAAGGAGAGACGACACTCAGGAGTGCGGGGAGTTCAGTACAAATGTAAGTCATTTTCTTCTGTATTTCCACTCACTACTGTCTGTGTTTATCAAACTAGTACATTTAACACTGTTTTAAGTTGTTTTCCAATGTTGTTTTCACCTTACTTTTACTTTATTTAAAATAAGACCTGACCGGCTGAATCCACCGTTAGCTTAGCAGGTTAGCCTTATCACCGGCTAGGCTAATCCTCCTTTAGCCAGTTTTCCTAGCACTACATGCAGCCGGCGCGCTAAGCTAACCCCTGCTGTGGCGCTAGCAGCGTCAGGCAGCCGTACAGTGTAACAGGTTTAACTGTTAGACAGAATAACTGTAGATTAATCTGTAACTGAGTGATTTAATGTGTAAACAGTGGAATTATGGTCGTGTTCTCCATGAAGCGCTGTTACTAACTCACATTATTTTGTCCCCAGGGAACATGAGGCTCGTATAACAGGGGAGAAGGGCTCTGCTTAGACCAGCTGTTTTTTCCTTTGAATTTAATATTTTTTTCTCTCTTTACATTATTGAACTGGAAATGGGTAAATTTCACACTTTTATTTGCAAATAAATAAATTTATGAATGCATGTTGTGTCCAAAGCCTCGTTAATGTTCTAAAAGCACGTTATGTTTTACCCACATATGAACATTTGAGTGAACCTGTATAGAGATGTGAAGGTTGGTGTCGCAATTAAATAAGCTACATTAAATGATGTCAAAAAACGAATTTAACTGTTTTGTTAAGTCTATATAATATAAACACTAATATTGTAATAATGGAAGTTTAAGTGTTCCTTGTTTAATTACATGCATGTCATAATCAAACTACAATTTTTATTGTAACTGAAATTTCCCTAAATGAATCAATTTTGAATCAAATCAGGAACTGGGAAACTGGGAAATCAGTAATGATACCCACCCCTAACTGTCAGTGACAATAA
Source organism: Astyanax mexicanus (assembly GCF_023375975.1). Taxonomy (NCBI): domain Eukaryota; kingdom Metazoa; phylum Chordata; class Actinopteri; order Characiformes; family Acestrorhamphidae; genus Astyanax; species Astyanax mexicanus. The sequence goes on along the minus strand of NC_064420.1, from coordinate 28,529,149 downwards.
ACTCTTGAATATAGAATCTTGGTTCTTGAATTTGGCCGGCTCATTGGGGCTGGGGCCTACATTTCAGCAAACCTGCTTCGTGGCACATCTGTCATAAAATCCACTTTACAAATAAATTGGATTTGAATTGAAACGAACTATTAGATCATACAGACTGACTGCCTCCTGAGGCATATTTAAGCCCAGTTATCGCACTGCAGCAGTCTTGTAAGCACAGGAGGAGTGACAGTTGAACAGTATATTTCAGCATGCATGTCTAAACCCGTACTCAGTCTCTTTAAGGCTGAATAATTCAACGTGAGAGACCTTTCAGACGCCGCTGATAAAATGATAACTACAGCCCTTCTCATGTCTGTTCAATAGGATTGATTCTGCTCGCTCCCCCTTTGTGTCTCCGAGTCTCTCCCTCCCGCATTCAACCCTCAGACAGAACATTTAATGACAGTTCCTGTAAAACCAAATGACATGAGAGCTGAATTATAATTTCTCTCACCTTTATTATTTCAACATATAATTTCTGAGCACTGACATTCCATAAAGACCAGCAATATCCTCACAAAAGTCGAAAGTCACCTTTTATCACTCCTCTAAAGTACGAGTTCAATCAGAAGGAGTGTAGGGACTCGTCAGCGGATGAGTTTTCAAAAGAAATGTAGAAATGTAATAGACCAGCTCATCAAAGCCTAAGCAGCCTTGATGCGCTCTCATATACGCAAGACTTTCAAAAACGACTCAAAGCAGCCAAGAGGGGATTGATTCACCTCACATATTTAGGATTTCTGCTCATTGTGGCGTTATATTTCTTTGAATTCTCTCAAAGTTTCAGTCAGGCAGCTAACAAACCTTGTTCCTGTCAAGGTGTATCTCACAGATGTCTTATAAAAACTGTATGTTGAATAATGTTTAAAAAAATAATGAACAACAGTTTTGCCTCCTTGGTTTTTGATGGACATCCAGGTGAAAATACTCTCTACACTGGTAATTTAGCTGTTTAACCAGCCCAGCTGGCCAGCAACATCAATAGAAGTTAATTTCAGGTTGAATGTATGACCACTATTTCCCAGAATGCACCTGTGTCTAACCTCCCAGACATGCTGGATCACGTGACGCTTCAGCGTTCCAGCTCACATGACTTTTGTGATTGCCATTTCCTGTCTCCCTGTGTATAAATACCCCGTTTCTGTTTGGTCATCCAGGTAAAAATACTCTCAATACTGGTTGTCTAGCTGTTTAACCAGCCCAGCTGGCCAGCAACATCAATAGACGTTAATTTCAGATTGAATGTATGACTACTATTTCCCAGAATGCACCTGTGTCTAACCTCCCAGACATGCTGTATCACGTGACGCTTCGGCTTACATGACTTTTGTGATTGCCATTTCCCGTCTCCCTTTGTATAAATACCCCGTTTCTGTTCCCCGTTGCCGAGTATTGTATCTTAACTCTTAGCTCTTCCACTGTGCATTTCTTTTGTATTTTTGCTACTTTGTTATCGACCTTGTTTTGTTACTTTGACTACTCTTTTGCATTGCCCTTCTGTTTCAGTATGACCTTATTGTATTTTCTCTCTGGTATGTTGTATCTTGCTGCCCTATTTGGTTATTTATCATGATGGTTCCACTTAACTCAACTTTATGTTAAGTATCTGTGCATGTCTATGTCTACATGTTTACTCATTCTGCAAACACACCAAAGACATTTGACTAATTACAAATGCATATTTCATAACTAAACAACTTAGAGAGCATGTGTACAAATATATATATTTTTCTATGTTTATTTTAACATACTTTACTAATCTTTTATTTGGGAGCTTTGAGGCAGCCATCCTCTTCTCAAGATGCAATCAGGAAGTAAACAGCTCTGGTCATGTGACAATTTACTAAAAAAAAAAATAATACTGCCCACATTTCATTGAAACATTGTAATATTTCAATATTTCCTTATAGAGTATTGGGAAATTCACCAGTAACATTTTTAGAGGCTTATAATTAATTAATTTTTTTTCGGTCACAATTGTGACCGATGGGTTGAAATGGGCAATGAAAGCACTAAAATGTGCAGGGCAGGTATCTCCAGCACCAGGTTTGAGAAATGCTGAACTAGTAGACCTAGTAGCAAAACAGTTCCAAGGCTAATTAATAATTTACCGCTTAAATCCTTAACAGATACAATCAAGCACACCCACTGTATCTGCCCAAGACTGTGATGGTAATGATTTTACTCTGGAGAAAACGTAATGTAAACAGATCCACAACAAGGCCTAGAGCTACAACAAGGCCTAGTCCTTAATGTAACACCAATAAACAAACTGCTACACATGAACCAGTAACTGACGCACGTCGACTCATAAATTCACACTTCTCAATTCACTGCCGCGAGATCGGAAAACATAAACTTCAGTGAAATGCTTTTATCACAGCACAGCATAATTCATATTAAGTGTCTGACACTTGCCATATCCTTGCTAATTAATACCTTACAGTGTGTCATTATCAACCTTTTGCCAATGAGGCTCATATGAGGGTGATTAAATCTCACAAATCTGCACAAGCACATTAATTACAGTGTGAAGCTAATTACCCCCGAGAATACATTACATGGTACATCTATTTTAATCAAGGAGAATGCCTTCCAAAATATGAGTTGTTAATGCCATATGCACTAAACAATGATTAAGTTCCTCAGGTTTAGAAGAATCAATCAAATGCCATACATCAAAGCCCAACGAGGAGATACTGGGCAATCAAAGAAGATAAACTGGAAGAGAAATGCAGTTTACTTATATGCTTGTAAACATACAGGCCCTGTTTATATTTGAACATAAAATATGACTCCAGTCTGAATGTTTTATTATAATGTCAGTCATAATACTCAAAAGCCAAATGTAATTTGGACTGTGATCAGAATGAGTGTGGCCTTGATCTTATGGTAGTCAGGAAGGCGTTGTGTTTAGATCTGTGCTTTTGTGTAAATGAGATGCAGAGAGCTTGGTTTATAAATTGGTTGTTTGGATTTCAGCAATTTCAGTTAAATATATCATATAGCAGATGAACACAGTAATATTTGAGAAGTGAAATGAACTTTATATAATTTTTTAATTGATTTGAATACTTTAAGCACTAATTATTGGAACAGAAAATGTGTTTGGTAAGCTCATTGACACTTGACCTACATACACAAGTGAATCCAATTATGAGAAAGGGTTAAGGTGGTTTTCTCCTCTTTGCATCTTTTCTGAAGAGTGGCAACATGGGAGCCTCAAAACACAACTCTCAAATGAGCGCAAACAAAGATTTTTCAACATCATGGTTTAGAGGAAGGATACAAATAGCTATCTCTGAGACTTTAGCTGTCAGTTTCCACTGTGAGGAACATAGTGAGGAAATGGAAGACCACAGGCACAGTTATAGTTAAAGCCTGAGGTGTCAGACCAAGAAAAATCTCAGATAAGCAGAGGCGAAGGATGGTGAGAACAGTCATAGTCAACCCACAGACCAGCTCCAAAGACCTACAACATAATCTTACTGCAGATGTTGTCTCTGTGCATCGTTCAACTATTCAGTGCACTTTGCACAAGGAGAGGCTGTATGGGAGATTAATTAATGCAGAAGAAGCCTTTTCTGAGCACACGCCACAAACAGAGTCGCTTGAGGTATGCTAAAGCTAAAGTACATTTGCACAAGACAGCTTCATTTTGAAATAAGGTGCTGTGGACTAATGAATCTAAAATTGAGTTATTTGGAGGGCCGTATGCATTCTAAGCATTCCAAGATAAACACTTGCTACCCACAGTAAAATTTGGTGGTGGTTCCATTATGGTGTGGGGCTGTGTGGTCAGTGCAGGTACTGGGAATCTTGTTAAAGTTGAGACTCTTTGGATTTCAGTCAATATCAGCAGATTTTTGAGAACAATGTTTAGGAATCAGTAAGAAAGTTGAAGTTGTGCCGGGGCTGGATACTTCAACAAGACAACGACCCTAAACTCTGCTCAAAATCTACTAAAGCATTAATGCAGAGAAACAAGTACAACATTCTGGAATGATCATCTCAGTCCCCAGACCTGAATATTATTGAAAATCTGTGGTGTGATTTAAAGAGTACTGTTCATGCTCAGAAACCATCAAACCTGACTGAACTGGAGATGTTTAGATGTTTAAAGAAGAATGGTCCAAATAACCTTCAACCAGAAGCCAGACTATCATTGGAAGCTATAGGAAGAGTTTAGAGGCTGTTTTTTTCTGCAAAAGGAGAATCTATTTTTTTCATACCACTGTATATACAGTATTTATGGACACTATCCACAAAAAAACTTTTTTTGGTTAAACAAATACATTTGCCAACTACAAAGCCATATACATGTTTTTCAAATATAAGGGTTACAGACCAGACAGCTGAAGAGCAGTAGACTGTGTGTGATGGGCAGCATGCAATTTTACCAACAAACCTGGTTTCAGCTTTGACCTATATTTTTGTTTTTATGCTGGTCTTGGAGAACTGCCTATTTTGACAGCAAGGGTCCTGACTAACATGCAAATTGACCAATTACAGTCCATATATAGGAAGACTATTGTGCAAGCAAAAAATTGGCTCAATGTCCAGCTCAGGCAGCTGTTTACAATCCAGGAAAAATGTGGGGTGTGGAGAAAACATGGAGGCATCTGCTTTTTCTGGTCACCTGAGCAACCATAGTGCTGCTAATGGTGCTAATACAGGCGCTACTGCAAACATGAAGATATCAGAATAGCAAAGTCTTCATCTTCTCAATTATACATTGATAAACCAACGAAATGAGTAACTCTGAATGGTCCAGCGGGCTAAACGCTGCCACTATGATCAGGAGGTCGCTGTTTCGAATCCTTGTCATGTAGCTTGCTGTCGGATACTGGAGCCCTGAGAGAGCACAATTGGCCTTGCTTTCTCTGAGTGGGTAGATGGCGCTCTCTCCCCACATCACTACAAAATGGTGATGCCGCTCAGCACTCAGTGTCTGTGAGCTGATGTGTCGCAACTATGTCGCTGTGCTTTTTTTCCGAGCGTGCTGTGATGCTTCTCGGCAATACTGCATCAGCAACAGTTTGAAAAGAGGCGGTAGATGACTTCACATGTACTGGAGGAGGCATGTGCTAGTATTCACCCTCCTTATGTTGTGGCATCACTAGTGATAGGGGGAGTGCTGATGTTTGGATTGGGTTATTGGCTGTGTAAATTGGGGAGAAAAGGGGAAAAAAATAGAATAGAACTGAACCATGTTTTAAAAGTACTTTTAGCATGGTGCAACTCCTTCTCGCAAAAAAAAAAAAAAAATCCTTACTGTCACTTTAAATTCAAAGTAAGTGCCACTAAGATGGCATAGTGGATAACACCATACCTGCAACAATACACACTTCAGGATATTTGATTCCAACTATTTGTACAGTAATGAGAAAACCTAGAAATGCCATTACATATATAGGTTTCTTTTGAGGTATATAGGCATATTAATATTTGATTTTCTTTTAAACAAAATATATGTATAAAAATGATGTTATTGCATAAATAAAATAGTTAGAACACCCAGTATCTTAAAAGCTGCTATTACATAATTTCTTTAATTATCTACAAGGACACTATCTCCATTGCCCGTACACTAAAGGACTATACTTTTATACATTTATACTTTATTTTTTATTGAAAAAAATATTTTTATCTGTATCTTCTTTTGTAACTTTTGTGTTTTTCTGTTATCCTTCTTTTGAAACTTCTTTTCTTTTTGAAACTTCTTCTGTATATATATACTGGATGTGTAGATTTTCCCTCTGGGATTAATAAACTGTCCGTTTGTCTGTCCATCTGTCTCTGATATTGACTCTGGCAGCATCTATCGAATGGTAGATGCATGCACTGTGGTGCGGTGGATCAACCTGCAGATTCCTTTATGACATTTTAAGGTTGTTTTTTTTTTTAGGGAGATCTTGTTATGCATCTTGTGGTCTGCTCTTGGCCTTACAGTTAGTATGATGGTTTGAGCTGCCCATGTTTTCAGTTATTTAAAATATTCTGTACTTGTAAATCATTGACAGTGTAAAGAATCATGAGTCAATTGTTCTGAGATTTTTTTTAAATCCCTTCCCACACTCACATTCATCTGCAACATTCTTTCTGAATGCCTAAGAGAGATCTTTGGATCTTACCATGATGAAACCACTCACACTTTAACGATCAAGAAAACATGGCAAGATCCGAAGAGCTCTCCAAGGCCTTTAGAAAGAGGTTGTAGAACCACAGGAGAGAAGACATTTAAAAAAGAGCTCAGCCATGCCATGCCACATTTTTTCGTTATATGAATTGCTTTGCATAATAATTCCACTTTGAATGTTATGGTCATGTGAATAAAATAGATAAGGTAGATTTAATTTATTTAATATTCTCTTTGATTTCATTTAAGTAAAATACAGATTTGAAATACTCATAGAAAATTCGATTTGAAACAAAATGCTAGAGAGAGAACAGTATTGAGAGTGCAGCGAACACAGAGTTAGCATTTCAGAAAAGAATGCTTGTTCTTACAGCCTACAACATAGAGGCCAGACAGTTTATCATAATATATGACCAATACATTTACCAAAGGCAGCCTTGGGAAATCACCACACTGATGGTGAGTGTAAGAAACTGGCAGACACACCCATTATTCAATTAGATTGTGCCAGAAGCCAATGAAAAAAAAAAAACATATTATGCAGCTTTATACAACAGCGTCAGGCCGCAGATCTCATTTGTCAGTCCACCTCTTCTACGACACCTAGCTCGTCCCTGAGTCCCGGAAACGACGTCACCACAGTTTTTTTTCACATGCTTCAAAATAAAAGTCAACTTGGCCGACTGCTCATTGTACGAAACCACGGTTATAACAAGCAACAATAGTTTAATGAACTTTATACTTTACAAATATATTTTATACTTTTTGGGTTTGGGGTGCCTAGGAGATTCTAGGTTTGACTGAGATGTAACGTTTTTGTGGAATTTGAATATTAATATATCTGGTTAGCGAACTAAATACCTAGGAGATTCTAGGTTTGACTGAGATGTAGGCAATAGGTTTGTGTTGTAATATAAAAATCGGCTAACTTAGCTAGTTGTTTTGATTGCTAGTAACCTGTTACATTTTCTAATAGCATGCTTGTCTGTGTTTTAATAACACTATAAAATTGCTTATTTTCAGAAAGATGCAATAAAGTATGCACAATAAACAAGCGGAAAAATAATTCAAGCAGCGACTTTATTAAAAAACAACAACAATAAATGAACAGAGGACAATTAAATGTAATAAAAGCAAGCATTCTTTTTTTTTTAAGAAACTACAGAAGGAAAACCAAATCTAAATAGGAAAACAATGTTAAAAAATAAATAAATAAAATACAGAGATAAAAAATAAATACAAAAAGAAGCAGAAAAAAAAGACACTAAACAAAATAAAATTAAATATAATAATAATAATAATAATAATAATAAACAATGGTAGAGAGGTAGAGAAAGAGAAGATTAATTAGGATTAGGATAGCATTGTAGGATAGGATTATGCTGGATAGCCATGTTTTGACGCTAACATTAATGCTAACCTGGCAAAAGTAACTTTCTGGAATGAAAATGCACCAATTACTTCACCAACTAAGTCAAAGTATATCAAAGACAGCCAGCTGGTTACGTTACTCAATGCCAGACCTATCATAATGTGTTTACTGTATAAGTTAACTAACTATATATATATATATATATATATATATATATATATATATATATATATATATATATATATATATATATATATATGTGTGTGTGTGTGTGTGTGTGTAACTTATATGTATTAACTGAAACTAGCTAAACAGCGTCTAGCGATCTTGCTTCGGATAATATTATAGCTAAGTTACCTAAATTATCAGTATACCAAGATAATGTTAGCTGATAACTTAGACATCACGTCTAAAACTGTCGTTTGCAACATACCGTCAATTAAATGCTCTGTTGGATCAAAAATGTTGATAACTGATCTAAAACAATAATAATACAAGTTCCCCACGCTTCGTGCACAAATAACACTGAATTTCAGGCTCAATACTACCCCATACCACTAGATGGCGATACTGGAAACAATGCCACCTCCTCTGTGGTGCCTCATGTAGGTACCACAGGAGAGGTAGGGCTCAGAAATGAGATCTGCGCGCAGACCCTTCTCGCTTTATACAAGAGTTTCAGTTTAGTTCTCTAGCAGTATAAACATTAGCTGCTAACCGTGCTAAGCGCTAGTTTTTTGGCCATACAGAGGTGAGTATTATCGGCTTGTAGCCTGGCGCTAACCCTGGATTATCATTAGCTGCTAACCGTGCTAAGTGCTAGCTCTTTCGCTGTTCAGAGGTGAGTATACCAGACTGTAGCCTGCAAGTTTACTATGTTAAAACAAGCTATGTGGGACAAACTGCTAACGAATATCACCCTGGCTTACCAAAACACTCAGGGTTGTGCTAGCAGTTAGCCGCTAATGCTAATGCTCCAGCTTTAGTGGAAATCTGGAAATAAGCTTGCTGTAAATAAGTGGAGACACTTTACTCACCCAAATAAACAGTTTTCAGGAGAGAAATATGCGAAGATAAGAATTACAGTTTTGTTTACTTAATTTAGCTTAGCTTTACAGGACCTGCTGCATTAGAAGGAAAACTTGGTGACACCCTGTTCGTACTACTAGTTGCATAAAAGTAAGTGTTGCATAAAATGCGCCTTATAATCTGGTGCACCTTATGCATGAAAATAGACCAGAAAATAGACGTTTATTTATAGTGTGCCTTAAAATCAGATGCTCCTTATAGTGTGAAAAATACAGTCATTTAAAATAGTTGAGTAATTTTTGGAAATATTAAATTTTACATTAAATAGACTTAATTAGTTTGAAGTCAATTAATAATTGTCCAACCTATAGTTATGACACCTTACATCCAGATATTGAGCATTAGTTGGTGGTTGTGAAGACACTCCACACACATATATTTTTTTTTTCCAGATTGTGAATTTTATTAGAGCCACTGCATGACATTCTGTCTGATAGCCAAAGCAGTACAGACAGACAGACAGCCATGTGTCCTTGATTTTGTGCACAGCAGCTGAATTTGACTAGCACATAAAAGCAGGAGGGACATTGTGAGGGGGACAAGAGAGAGAGAGAGAGAGAGAGAGAGAGGGAGGGATTATAGATGGCACAGAAATTAAATTTTAGGCCCCTCTCTCCAACTGAGGTCGCCATCTGCCACTTATTTGAGGATCTGAGATCGAATTAAAGTGAAGCCTGCAGTGAACAAATGGGGCTCCTCCTAATTCAGAACAGCTGAAGCAAGTCCATCCGAAAAGGGCAGAGCCTCTAAGCAGATGCAGCGGAGATGAGTATAATGAAGAGATACAGATCTCTTAAAAGAGACACATCCACAAACCAGACAAGGACAAGAGTAAGGCAAAGTCAAGAAGTACAGAAAACAGTGGATTTAATACATCAAAGCAGATGTAATGAACCCTAATCTGTAACTACAATATGGATGATCCAGCACAGACACACAGACGGCTCTTTAACTGATTTTTTTTTTTTTTTTTTGCTAAGTGGATTCACAGCCCAATATGGTGTTACAGTACATCCTGGGCCTGGTGATCGCTGATGATTTGATTTTATCCGCTCTTTCCTGCTGCTTCACATATTGCAGTGCCGGATTTGGTTTTATGAACACGACATACAGATGTGGACCACTGCATGGTCTGCTGAAAGAGCTGCTTCCAATTTCAGACAGTTTGCACTTACCATCATTTCTTTCTCTCCCTGTGGAGGCTTTGTACCTTATATGAACCTGTGGTTATGTTCTGAGCAGAGGTTGTGGTTGAAGAAAGTGTCTGTGTGTGTGTAAGTGTGTGTGTGTGTGTGTGTGTGTGTGTGTGTAAGTGTGTGTGTGTATGAGAGAGCAAGAGAAACAGAGAAAGGGAGGGAGATAGAGAGAGATTTACAGGAGATGTCCAGAGAGTCCGGCTCAGGCCAGGCGAGGGCCGCCCAGTCTCACAGCAGTAATATGACAGCATTTTTCATCCGGACTCTAAAACGTGGAGCAATCAATATTTAATCAAAGGTAGATCATGTAGCCTACAAGATAGAATATATTTACCTTCCCAGCCATAAACAGCCACCGAGCTGCATTCAAATAGCTGTGAAGAGGCGAAGAAAAGAAGGAGAAAAGCATGAGAAAAAAAACTAAAGTAGAGAAAAGCAGAAAAAGAAGGAGAAAAACAGAAACACGGAAAAAAGCATAAGAAAAGCAGGAAAAAAGCAGAGAAAGAAAAGAAGGAGAAAAGCAGAGAACAGCATGAGAAAAGCAGAGAGAAAAGCTGAGAAAACAATAAAAAGGAAAAGAAGGAGAAAAGCAAAGAAAAGCGTGAGAAACACATGAGAATAGATAAGAAAAACAGAAGAAAGGCAGTGAAAAGCAGAGAAAAGCAAGAGAATAGTAGTGAAAAGCAGAAAACAGCAGGAGAAAAGCAGAATAAGGCTGAGAAGAGCAAAAGAAGCAGAAGCAAATAATCTAATAAGAAAAGCAGGAGAAAAGCAGAGAAAAAAAAGAGAAAAAGCAGAAGAAAGGCAGACAAAAGCAGAGATAAAAGGAGAGAAAAAAAAGAAAAAAAAGGAGAAAAGTAGGAGAAAGCAGAGAGAAGCAAAGAAAAGCAGAGGAAAAGTAGAGAAACGCATGAGCCGGAGAAATACAGTGGAAAGCATGAAAGATACAGAAAAAGTGTTGAAAAGCAGTGAAAAGAAGAGAAGAGCAGAGAAAAGCATGATAAGAGCAGTGAAAAGTAGAGAAAAGCAGAAGAAAAGTTGAGAAAAGCAGAGAAAGGCATGATAAGAGCAGTAAAAAAGTAGAGAACAGCAGGAGAAAGTAGAGAAAAGCAGAAGAAACGTTGAGAAAAGCAGAGAAAGGCATGAGAAATGCAGTGGAAAACAGGAGAAAGGCAAAAGAAAGGCAGAAAAAATATGTGAAAAGCAGAGAACAGAAATCAAGGCCACATCACAAAAAAAACCCACAAATTCTTTCCTCTTGTTCTCTCAGATTCTCTCGTCTTGTTCTGAATGGTGAATTGTTTCATTTGCATACAATACACAGGGTCAGCGTATAATGTAATTATAGGACTGGGCACGGACGCTCGTTTTTGAAAATTATTCATAATAGCAGGGACCAGTGGCCCGCGTTGATGACTACGTAGCCGGCGTGGCAGAAGGTGGATCTAATTAGGCCGCTCCTCGCCCCGCTCGTTTGGACTGCCTCTCCACGGGTCCCCTGCGACCCGCCGAGCCGGGGTAATGGGCTCAGTTGTGGATTAATGCGGGATGTCTCGGCTAGATATACTCGGATACTGTCACACCGCACTTAGTCTTCAACCCACAGGATGCCTGGAGAGTCTGAATGACTCTATCAGCACAGGATGCCATCTATAACGCTAAGCGCAGTTGATAATCCCCTGGCCTGCTAGTGCCACAGATAATGGGAAACATGTCTGCTAATTAAAATGCAAATGTGGCCCTGCAACAGGATGCCATATATCTTCCACGTGCTATTATCCACATGCATGTTTAATGAAGTGAGATGTAGACCCTTTTCCTTAGAGTAACCAGGGTATCGGTAGATAATCTGTGAGAAATGTTGCACACGGAGACGGTGGGCTGAGAACGTGTGAATTGGACTTGAGTCTATGTTTATGGGGCGTTCTGTATCACGGTATTACTGCATAATTGAAGAGGGAGGGAGGGGGGGAGGGGGGCAGATACATGGGATGTACAGGATGTCAGTCGTCATCCTTGAAATAAGACTTTAGCTCTGCAAAAAATGCTCAGCAACAAATATTAACAAATCTTTCAAGTGAAAACAAAACATAAAAAAACATTTATCATGTCCCATGACTTTTGTCATGTCGCATGTAGGCTAAAAACACAAGAATTTCTGGTCTTACCTACTTACAATTACACTTATAAAGTGCCTTTTTACCCTTCAAGGCACCCAAGGACACTTTTAATTACATTCTATACATTCTATAAAAAATCACTTATGCTCATCATCACACTCCACTCAATCTACCTGGAGGACTGCATCAGGCAGTTGACCAAGAACAGACTGCAAATCTGGGCATACAGTCACACATACACACACACCAGGGCAATTTAGAGTATCCAATTTACCTGAAACTCCACCCAGATGGGGACTTGAACCCAAGACCCCAGCGCTGGAAGGCGAACGCACTAACCACTAAGCTACCGTGCCACCCTGTGGGTGGTAATACTCTCTGTGCATGTTCCCATTACACGTCCCTATAATTTAAAAACCGTTAAATTCCAGCACAGCTTCAGAAATGGAATATTAGACCCATCTGGCACCCTCTATTAGGCCTCACTCGAACTCCAATAGTATGCGTCAGCTTGCCATGAGCATGCTGGCCAGCCCCCTCACTCACCTCACTCACAAGATAACACCTCACAATTGATACAATTGATGTTTGGGCGCGCTCAAGCTGTGCCCTGAGGTAACACTTCAGGGGACAAAATCAGTTTACTTACTGCTGTCCCATGACTTTTGGCATGCAACTATATTTTACTATAGATGATCTTTAACATAAATTACAGGAATGTATTATTACTTTTGCTTAGGCCTGCCTCCATCATTCAATTCATAGAGATTCTAAGAGTAAATTAAACAATTTTTTTTTTTACGAAATAAGATAAATAAAACAGAGACAAGAAATTCACAAGGACACCTACAGCTCTGGAAGAAAAATAACAGACCATTTAAAAATGATGAGTTTCTTTGATTTTACCAAATTGAAAACCTCTGGAATGTAATCAAGAGGAAGATGGATGATCACAAGCCATCAAACCAAGGTGAACTGCTTGAAGTTTTGCACCAGGAGTAAAGGCATTAGGTTATTTAAAAGCAGTGTGTAAGACTGGTGGAGGAGAACAAGCCAAGATGCATAAAAATTGTGAATAAAATCCAGGGTTATTCCACCAAATATTGATTTCTAAACTCTTAAACCTTTATAAATATAAACTTGTTTTCATTGCATTATTTGAGAATAAAAAAACAATGTTCATTTTTCTCAAACATATACCTACAAATAGGAAAATCACAGAAACTGTTTCAGAAACTGAAGTGATCTCTTAGTTTTTTCCAGAGCTGTATATATTTTTAATTATAGCCGGGCTAACTGTTGCACTCCCTGAAAGGACATCCATGAGACAACATGAGTTGTTGTTTTGCTGTTGAGAGGAGCTAAAGCTGGGAATTAGGTGGACTAGAGCTTAGATTGGGCCAAAAAAGCCTTTGCTATATTTTAGCTTTATATAAAATAAAAAGCAGCAGGCTACAGAGCTAGTGCTTAGCACGGTTAGCAGCTAATGCTAATACCGCTGAAAGATTAACTGATACTACATAATAAATATGGTGCAAGGGATTTTAAGTCGCACTGACGATTTTTGGGAAAATGTAAGAATTTTAAATGCTCCTTATAGTGTGATTTGACCAAGTCTGGTGCAGCCATACTTTCTGTATATTTAAAGTGTCTGTGTTTCAGTTAAAATGGCTATTTTTGTCGTGCTCTGCAGTGCTGCATATTTTTGCAAACACAAGTGATACGAGGTCTGATGTCCTCAGAGTGAAGCCGAACCCTCTCACTGTATCATTCACATGGTTCTGCTGAATGTCAGTGACATCACCACGGATATAGTCACTTATATAAATCCAAAGTTAAGAGATCCCAGATTAACGGGGAGCAAATGTATTATTTTAGTTGATGTAATAGGTTTATTTTCCCTGGTCTGGTTATGTAACGCACACTGTTTGGATGAGAGTGCTTGCAGCTTGATTTGCTGGTGAACTTGTCTGGGCAGCAGCAGCAGCAGCAGCAGCAGCAAGGAAAGACTTTCTTTTTTCTTTCCATCCCTCCTTCCTTCTGAGAACAGCATGAGTCACTCATAGAGAGGGGATAGAATATACCGCTCTATATCCTTAAGGAACCTTTTCCATATTTCAAAGAGCCGGATTAAAAAGCGGTGATTCAGTCGTTTGAAACAGCATGCCAATAATGTAGAAGGTGCTACTTGAGTTTCCCCGGGTCTCTGACACTGAATATTTCCCGTTCTTTATTAGTGATGAGAGCGAACAGAACAGACATCCTCGGCTCGTGTTCAATAACGTTTTATCAAAGCATTCCTTGGACGTGTGTCAAGACTGAGATATTCAGGGTCATATAGGGAAAGAACAGAGAGACGTCTAGCTGTCGAGATGTGCAAATGAAAGCTGCTCTCAGGCAATTTGCAGATTTATCATGTCTGGCTTGGGAAAAGCATGTGCCCTTAAAGCAGAGGGGTACAGGCAGGGGTGATTTTCATGCTTAAACACACTTTATTCAACTCAACAGTTAATGACCCGCTTTAGCTGGTGTGTCAGGGCAGAAATAAGCAAACTGTGCTGGATTTGTTCCCCCGGCTCCCCCTCCCTGCCTTCAACCCAGCATGATTAGCTCTGCAGCCGCACAATCACTGGAGTGAGTCAGTGATGAACTCCAGGGCCTTTGACTTTTCTAACTCACAGAACTATAATGATTGTACTGATTAAGGTTAACTATAGAGTTTTCTATATCTGGACATCTGTAAACAACACAAATTAGCCATGAAGCGGCTAAAATTAAAGAAGGGAAAGGAAAACCATGTATCTTTATTTTATTTGTTGTTGATGAAAACAGGTGGTTAGCTTTCACACTGTATTCAAATTTCATGATGAATGGACTAATCAAAAAAGTAACAAAAAGGCTTTGAATGTGGAATAGAGTGGATTTTCATACTGATTTTATAGCACCCTGAAGTTGGAGTATCATTCAAAAGATTAAAAGAAGCTAGAAGAAAATAAGTTCTGTCATTCAAATGTTGGCCCAGTGGTGGAGACCCTTATCCACCGTTCAACCCAACACCAAGAAGACGGACAACTCTCCACTTGCAGGAGCCCCACAACCAAACAAATCACAATCAAATTAACTACTACAAACACACAAGAACATAACCCCCCCCAGCAAAAAACCCAACATAAAACACCTTAATAACCACAACATATGTATGCTGGGTAAATATAGTAATATGTGGTTTATGGCTCAGCATAGATTAGCCAATAAGACTATAAAAGTCAATATTTGACTTAGATGTGCCACTCAGGGCTCTGCTGGCCAATAAAAAATGGCCAGGTGAAAGCTAGAGTAAAGTTTAGTGCTGTAAAAAATATATGACATACAGTATCAAACAAATCTCCGGATTATAAATGCATACAGAATATATTTGCCAATGTTAACTCAACATTATGAGTTTTAAATGACCACCTAACGCCATGCTTACACCCTGCACAGGGTGCATTGTAATGTTCATTGCTATCCTACACCCCACAAACAGTCTATGTTCATGCCTTGCACCTGCATCTATCTTGAAAAGAGGTATGTTCAGGTTCATTTCTGGCACATTGCTATCTTGGCAATGGAAAACACAGGTGTGCCACTGACTGATTAGAAACTAAACAACAGTTAATCCTTAGGTTATTGCTAAATTGGTAATGCAGGTGCACCGTGCACGCTCAGGGTGTGTACACCCCGCTTGTTATGCACATTCGGACATGCAGCAGTGCACAATGCCAATTTTTACAGCAAATTAAAATAATGCACCTTTACAGTATGAATGAGCAGGTCAGTTTCCTCCATTAAAATACCAATCCGCCCTTCTGCAATAGAAGTGCACCTGGCTCTTAAAAGAAATGGCAAGTGACACACTGTTGGGTTTATTTCACGTCCCACACACAAAAAAACAAGATTATTTAAGAGAATTAGTACACGTATTTCCGTTCTTACAATAACAAAGACACACTGAATATCCTTAAATCAAGCTGCGCGGTGCACGATTTACAGCTCACCTAGAGATCACTAAAATAGGGGCATAATAGTGTTAAGTTGTAACACTCACACTGTTAATTTACCATTAATAGTGTTGATTTAACGCTGGGAAATCTACTGTGGATTGTTGCAGAAGATAAATTCAGCTATGCAGATCTGTTGAGATTACTAAACCACACTGTTT
The DNA here is from genome assembly GCF_023375975.1 of Astyanax mexicanus. Classification (NCBI taxonomy): domain Eukaryota; kingdom Metazoa; phylum Chordata; class Actinopteri; order Characiformes; family Acestrorhamphidae; genus Astyanax; species Astyanax mexicanus. Next base: position 28,512,993 of record NC_064420.1, on the reverse strand, counting down.
GCACTGCTTTGGTATCAATGTCGGCGTCAGTAAATGGCCTTTGGCACTCTTTTTTGTACCCCTGAACTTCCTTCACTATAAAATTAATGAGGTTGTTTGTGTCATTGTAACTAATAATAAGAGAGTCCAGACTGAGATGCATCTGTTCATTAGAATGCCTGTTGTTGTTTTGTCTCTTGACTATTTGCACAAGATCTGTGCATACATGTTTCAAGAAAAAAAATGACAGACCACTTAAAAATTATGAGTTTTTTTATTTTACCAAATTAAAAACCTCTGGAATGTAATCAAGAGGAAGATGGATGATCACAAGCCATCAAACCAAGCTGAACTTTTTGCTTGAATTTTTGCACCAGGAGTAAAGGCATAAAGTTATCCAAAAGCAGTGTGTAAGACTGGTGGAGGAAAATATATGCCAAGATACATGACAACTGTGATTAAAAACCAGGGTTATTCCACCAAATATTGATTTCTGAACTCTTAAAACTTTATGAATATGAACTTGTTTTCTTTGCTCTGCATCTTTTTTTTTCCTATTCTCAATTTGGGGGAAATGTTGTCTGTAATAAAACCACAATGTTCATTTTACTCAAACTTAAACCTATAAATAGTGAAATCTGATAAACTGATTCAGAAACTGCAGTGGTCTCTTTTTTTCCAGAGATGTATATGTATGTTAACCAAATTTTTCATAGCTTTGACGATTCTGTTCTTACCATTCTTATTCCTGTTTTTACTGTCATTCTTTTAGATTTTGTAAAACCCCATCTCTCTCACTCCAGTTCATCCCAAAAGTATTGGATGGAGCTCTACAATTTCAAAGAATAGAGTCCTACTGCTCCACAGCCTAAAGCTCAGGGGTTTCATACTCTTTAGCCGATGCTCCACAATGGACATGGCGACCTTCGGATGTTGGGATCACGTGAAGCTTCTCCAGGGAGTTCCAGAATATTTCCATTGGCGACATGTTTCTTTGAAGATTATACAACATCTGTGTCCCCAGTAGAACACCTCCATTAACAATGAGTACACATTAAAGTCCCTGGATACTTTTGGGAATAGGATTTATACCATGTATAAGGTCTGTTCTCCAGAAATTTCCATACATTCTTTGGTACGCTTCCATTTTTTTTCTGCCACAGCCTTTCCTCTTTATCTTGAAATGCCCTCCATCATCTTGTCTTTGCTCCAGGGAACCGAATGCTGTTTCTTCCCTTTTGAAGCCATGGTTCATTGACTGTCATAAGTAGTATTATTTATTTCCTGGACGCAGTTTGACAGAGGCCCTTCATTTGAGGCTTCTACCTTTGGCTGCAGACACCCTTAGGCTAATCTCTTAGCATGGAAATGCGCGGCATGCTTCGCCTACAAAGGAACTGATTTGACCTGCATTTCTCCTTGGGTTTTTAAAAGGCTCCTTTCACCAGATCAGCAGTGCTGTCAATCCACCATTCAATATGGCACTAATGTGAACAGATCCTGCCCTGCTTCAGCTTGGTCACTGCGGCAGGTCAGTAAACCAAATGAAAGCATGTCACGTCAAAGAAAGCATGCCTGTACTCAACTAAACTCTAATCTTTAGTGTAAATCCTTTTTCTAAATTACAGTTAATGTGCCCATTTAATGCTTTCGTTAAAAACTCTGAATGTTTCTTTTTACAGCCACTAAACCCTAAACCATATGATTTTCTATTAATAGCTGAAATGTGTTCCTTTAAAGTAATTTTTATAAACATTTCCTAATCTTCAAAAAACGCTTTTCTGCCTCTGCAGTTCCCTCACAGGTTTAACTGTGCTATAGGCGTGGATCATACCTGTCAAGTCTCCCGTTTTGGCCGGGAAACTACCGTATTTTACTGCTCATTCCTGCCGTCCTCCCATATGAATAATTTCCTGTAAATTTTCCGTTTTTCATTAACATAAAAAAATATTAGGAGACAGGCGCTGTGTGAATGGAAAATCTCTTAACCAATCATGGAGCCAGATCAAGGAGAAAGTACCGCCTTTCAGGAGAAACAGCCAATCAGCTTGCTGGTTTTGTGGCGTGAGGAGGAGGGTCAGTGTGGGAATCGTCAGTTGTTAGAATTTGTTGAAATCTCAAGTACTGTGGTGTAATTTATTATTTAGAAGGGGTAGAAGAGATGGTTGAGCTGGAGAGAGAGAAAATGTGGATATTAACAGAACTGATCAGGAGTGGACTGATCAAAGAAAGAAGTATTAATTCAAGATTATTAATTGTGTCCATTATTACATTGTTACATGGAATCCATTGTTGATGTACTGTTTTGCATACTTTATTATGGAATGGATTCACTGATGGAATATATCTGGTCCATGTCTATATGTCTATATGTAAAAGCTCATAATACTATTTTTAGGTCACCAACAGTCATTTTGCAGAATTTGTGATCCCCTTGTTCAATTTTAAATCCATTAAATAAAAGAAATATGAAGTAAATAAAAAATTGAGGGTTTTATGTAAATATCTAGAAAAGGGTTTTATTTAGGCTCTATAATAAGAATTACATATGCGGGAATGTCCAAAACATTTTAGTGTCTATAAAGGTAGGCGTGTCAGATTCTAAACATCTAATTGTAGTTTGTAAGTGGTTCACAGGTGGTTATGTTAGATTTTTTGTAAACCTGTATTACAATATAAGGGATACTGAACCTCGGTTAGGCTAGTGGGATGGCTCGAAGCAGGTGGCGGAAAATTTCCCTTATTTTTTAGTCCAAAACTTGACAGGTATGGGATGAAGTTTCTGTGTACTTTGGTACGCAGGCCCATCACAATATGCAAATCAGTCTATCAGTAATACTGCCACCCTGCTGACTGCGTCCAACCTAGCTCAGCTCTCCCTTCTGCCCTACTTCTAAACCCATACATCACCCAGTGCCCCTCCCAAACTACCCCTCTCATTTTTTAGCCCTTTTCAAATTTGAAGGGAGTTTAAAATTCAGGGGTTTAGTGCCCCTATTAATACCAAGAACACAAAGAACACAAAGAATAGAATTATGTTTTGGGAAGAAGGATCTCAAGAAGTTACCTTTCAGTGTTTTCTTTAATAACATTCAGTATATTTTACATTTACTTGATGCAGCATAAAATTGGCAGTTTGGCAACTTTGATACTGTTTAATTATTAACTGAACTAATGTACAAATGTAGCCGGCCCAATGCAAAATATGTAGTTAGACCAATTTAGGTGTATTTGGTTTACAAATACTCAACTTATTTCCTTTAATCGGACCAAAATTCTATGGTTATCCGCAGAACCTAAAATATGCATCTCACAGAACTTCAATTAGACCAACTAAAAAATAGGTGCAAAAATATTCTGAAAATATTTTAATAATTTAAAAGAAAATTCTTAAGGACTACTGCTTTAAAATACAAGAACATATAATTGGGCTCTATACATCATCTTTTTTCAATGCGTCAGCCATATTGCTAATGATTACTGGGAATTTTCATGTGGTTTCTTCAAGAATCACTAAAGTAGACGATGCATCCTTGGTTTTTAGAGCAGAGCAATAACAAATTCAGAGACTTAATTTGTTCTTCGTGAATATGTTCTTGAGTATTAGAGTGCAACTTAGTGAGCGGAAGATGATATCAGACAAGAACACAAGGATGCAAAAAAAACCCCAACACAAGAACACATACAGAGCAATGGCCACTGTCTTTTGTTTTTCTGTCTTTTGTTGAGACTCATTTTTAATACGCCTAATTGTTGAAGGTCCCTGAAAAGAACCAAAGCCCGGGGAAGCGTTGAGATACCTTAATCATCCGAAACATTATAGACTACAAGCTTAATGTTAAAAAAGAAAGAAAGGAAAAAAAAACACAACCACCACACTGTCTAAACCATTAGAGGCAGGAAATGATACATGCACTCAACTCAAAACATTTAAGGCTTCTTTGTCTGCAGTTCATTCTTTTCTAAACGGAAATTACAAAGTCTAAAGTACTTAGGCCGGGAACGTGCATAAAATATTAATCCCGCTGCTATTAGAAGCATGTAGCCAGTGTGTCTGTGCAGGCTTAAGCATTCATTAAATAAAAGCTGCGCTTATGGAATAGCCTTCTGTAGGCCTCTTTAGTGGGGACTAATGTTTCAGAGCTCCAGTTCCCAAGTGATTATATTATGATTTTCAGTTCTGTCGAGGAGACATAATTAATATTCCATTGTCCTCTTGAACAATAGCCATTTTGTTCGACTTGGCAGCGAAAAACAAAGGCTTTAGTTCTTCGTTTTTCCTTTTTAACTTTCTTGACGCTACCTCTGATACTTTGGCTCTTCCTACATTCGAGCCACACGGTGTGTTAAAAACAAATATACCTAATTGTACTTTAAAACATATTGAGAAATGTCTACGTATGCTGTACAGATTTATGTGCTTAGTTAAAATATATTAAAAGTACATTCATATTATGCTTTCATCAAATGTTTGAAAATAAACTTTGATCATACTTTTTAAGAAGTATAATATAGTGTATTTTAAATAAATAAGACTACTATGAAATACACTTTAACTACAGTTTAATGTAATTCAATATACTTCTAAAATACTTATTTCCAAATATACTTTTGTACATTTTTTGAGCAAAGTGTGTTAAAATCAACTGTTACAGTAGTTCACTTAAAGTACAATGTACTGTATTATGTAACTTTTTAGAAAGTAAATGAAATTACTACATTGGAAAATTGTTTTAAATATGTAGGTATTACGTTAATATAATAAAACAGTTAAAATGTATTTCAATGCTCTGTAATTATAATTAGAAAAATATAAATATAAGTAAATTAAAGGACACAGTATTAAATAATGCATTTAATAATAATAATAATAATAATAATAATAATAATAATAAATAACAATGTAAATAAATAATAATTATAATAATTATAATAATTATAATAATAATAATTTAAATACATAGCAATTTATTTGTCAAATAAATAACAATTTATTATTTATTTGACATTTATTATTTGTAACAGTGTTAAATAACACATTTATTATAAAAAATAAATAAAATAAGTAATAATAATAATAATAATAATAATGTATTATTTATTATAAATGTATTATTTATTTGACATTTAAATAAATAAAAAATGTAAAGTAATTTGTAACACACTAAAAATTGTAGTACAGTATATTAAAATATATTTTTATACCCAACAAAGTATACTAGAAGTGTTCTACTTACAAAAGACAGGAACAAGAAGCATATTTGTGCTCTAATGTAAATATATCACAAATATTTAACATCAATTCTTAGTACATTTCTAATATATCTGGTGTATAATAGTGATACAGTTGTAATCCTCATTAAATGTATTATAGTTTTACTGTAAGCAATTTTTTTAAAATATGGGGTTACATACATGAAGTAGTATGTTTACATGTCACTTAAGTATATTTAAAATAGTTTCATTTTATTAGAGTTAAGTACACTTTGCTCAATTTAAGTAAGACTTTTGTACTATTTTTATACAATTAAAGTATAATAAATACAAAAAAAGTTGTTCCATTTTAGCACTCTTTAAATATACTGATTATTAATGTGGCTACAAGAACACTTTAGTGCACTACAGCATAATAGTGCTCAGTATACTTTAATCTACTTTTTTTTCACTAGGGGTGTGCTGTCTTGTGCTGTCAAGCTCAGAAGGGCTGGCTGTCAGGTATTTCAACATGTCAGTTGTTGTCACGAAATGAAATCCTGACAACCACCTACAGATACGCTGCCATGAAAGTAGCGTTCATGACCTTCTATTCTCCCGGTTTGACACCGCGCCTCTGCCAAGACCTACCGCGATCCAAGCTGCTGCCGTCATATTCCGAGCCCAACAGTATGATCGATCAACATTCACAAACCATCTGGATGGTGGGATTTGAGGATTAAAGGGTTCCATCAACCATATTTAACCAGGAGAGCAGCGAAATCAATTAATCAATGCGCAGAAGACCCAGAAAACGCATTGAGACTAATGCACTCTGTCATTTTATCACCAGTATATTATTTCTAACCACAACACGAGCACTGATATGATTGGTTATGCAGCGCTCGCTTGCAGAACCCACATGAATCACTGGCCGTGTGGTGTAAAAAAAACCTTTCGAAATGCTCTTTTTCTGGCACGTTAATAATTAATAATAGCTGACTATTTAATGTTCTTTTTGTATCCATGACAGTATAATGTTTGTAATTGCACTCTTAAGATGCACTATATGTCTAACAGTTTGAAGTGAATTTATTCCACTTCAAGGTGTACCCATCACTGACACAGACAAGCACTTACATACAAACACACATAATGAAGATTTTTGCATAATCTTCATAGAACAACAGATAACAGAATGTGGCATTTTAGAGAAAATGATATATGGATCTCAACATTTTTATATAAAAAAAAAAATCAAATCTAATCATCTCATACATTTGCAATCAGCCCCTGCAAAATCAAAAACTAAAACAAAATTGCAATGTCATGTTTCAATGTTATGTAAAACTATTGTGTTTTATTTTGTTCGTCTTTCAAAAGTAATAAAGTAGTAAAACATTTAAAAAAGTATTTTTTTTTATGAAAAACGAGTGAATTATCCTTATTGAATCATTACCTTTTAGATGTAAGGAACACCATAGCACTAAATATTGATAAAATAATTAGCAATTGAGTTAGTAATTAAATATTCACAAAATATTGACTAAATATTAGATTAAATGTTAAAAATCTTGATAGGATTTTTTGGGGGTTTCAGACATCTTTTGGATAATTAAATAAACACCTGTTCTGTGAAGGCCTCAGTGGTTTGTTAGAGAACACTATTGAACAAACAGCAATCAGCATGAAGACCAAGGAACTCATCAGACAGATTAGAGATACAGTTGTGGAGAAGCTTAAAGCAGGGTTAGCTTATGAAAAAACACATCCCAAGCTTTGAGAACTGTTCAATGCATCATCCATAAATGGAAAAAGTATTCAACAACTGCAAACCTACCAAGACATGGCTGTTTCCCCAAACTGACAGCTCGAACAGGGAAAGCACTGGTCGGAGAATCAGCAAAGAGACCCATGGTCACTCTGGAGGAGCTGCAGAAATGTACAGCTCAGGTGGGAGAATCTGTTCACAAGACAACTATAAGTTGTGCGCTCCACAAATCTGTATGCCTTAATGTAAGAGTGGCAAGAAGAAAAACATTGTTGAAAAAAGACATAAGAAGTGCTTTTTGCAGTTTCCCTGCTTGTCTCCCTTAACATGCCATCCCCACTGTAAAACATGGTGGTGGTAGCATCATGCTGTTGAGATGCTTCTCTTCAGCAGGGACAGGGAAGCTGGTCAGAGATGCTGGGAAGATGGATGGAGCTAAATCCAGGGCAATCCTGAACGAAAACTTGTTGAAGGCTGTAAAAAACTTAAGACTAGGAAGGAGATTCACCTTCCAGCAAGACGATGACCCTAAACATACAGCCAGAGCTACAGTGGAATGGTTTAGATCAAAGAATACTTGTGTTAGAATGGTCCAGTCAAAGTCCTAAACTAAATTCCATTAACCTTCTGTGACAAGACATGAAAATCGCTGTTTACAGACTCTCCTCGTCCAACCTGGCTGAGCTTGAGCTAATTTGTAAATAAGAATGGGACAAAAATGTCAAGAAGTCTCTAGATGTGCAAAGCTGGTAGAGACATACCCTAAAAGATTTGCAGCTGTAATTTCAGTAAAAGGTGCCTCTACTAAGCAGAGGGGGTGAATACTTTTTCATGTCTATACTTTTTATTTAATTACATTTTTGAAAACCACATATTGTTTTGGTTCCACTTCACAGATATATGCTACTTTGTGTTGGTCTTTCATTTAAAATCACAATAAAATACGTTTAAATTTGTGGCTGTAAGTTGACAAAATGTAAAAGATTTAAGGGGTATGAATACTTTATGAACTTTTTTGAAACATTACTGAAATCTCCCCTTAAAACTACCTCCATGTAATGCAAAGCTTTTTTAGTAAAGAAATGCATATTTCTAGAACTGTTTACCCAAGCCAAGAACCATTTAGTAAGCAATTTATATCGTGATTTACACAATCAGCTGGCGTCTTTCCAAGCATCCTAACATCCTGCTCTCAAGCAACGTGTTTTGTGTGCAACAGGCCGCAGAATTAGGTAGGTAATCATGCAGTATTTAACACGCTGGCTGCAGTGTGTGAATAGAGGAGCTCATGGCGGTCTGACTCTGCAGCCTTGTTCCCCTGCATTCTGAGTGAGCGTGGGGGAACTCCTTTGATGTGTGTCAGAAGGCGCTGACAGTAAGCTTTGATAGTGACGAGCCCAAATGATCCACCCCCCATGGGTGGCACGCATGGAGGAGCCCACGATAAAAAGGCAACATGAAAAAAAAAAAGAATGTCAAAAGAGCTCACAAATGTCAAAAATGACATAATGAGGACAATGGGGTTCATTTGTTATGCTGCTTCGGCGAGAAGTTGAATTACAGAAGAAAAAAGTTACTTGAAGGAACTGTTTGCGTGTTATATTGCCGGGTTTATTTACTGTGAGCTCTGACTAATACAGTAGCTGCGCTCTGAAGACTAGGCTGCAGTCGAGATGGGCTACAGTTCTCTGCCACGTCATATAGTAAACTGATACTGTAAACTGAAGGACTCTTTGTATTAACCCTTCGAACCCTACGGACGGATTTTCTATCCAAAATCGCACCTTGTGTTCTCAGCTTAATTACTCAGGAATCCTTGCACACATCAACATAATCCATATATGGTTAGAAAGGGCGGAACTTACTCTTTCTAAAAATATCAATGCCATCCCGGTGTGGTAAAGCTAAATCTACAAGAAACTCATTCAGAAAAACACCTACAAAAGTGAGATCTCCTTCCTCAACCAATATTATTTACCTTTAGTGCTTCAAACTTATTTATATGATGTTTCAAACCCAATAATATCAGTAAACGACTCAAATTTGTCCACAGAAAAAGTGTGAACTAGCTGCTTTACTCAAACTAAAGCTAGGTATGCTGTGTGCACTTTATTAAATTTTTATTTTACTTGCACATTTTTACTAAGCAGTTATTTTGCACTAAACATTTTTATTTATTTAGACTAAAAAGTTTACATTTTTGTATATAGTTTTCTTTGTGTCTCCTGATTAAAATACTAAAAGGCATAGGCTGCTCTGAGTGTCAGGTGGTTTTTACTAATCTACATGTATCCTAGAGGTGTGATTATCAAGAAAAATAACTCCGCCTGATGCTCTCTCTCCATGTATTTTGTCAGTAATAAGTAATAAGCCATTTAATGAACTATCATCAATATTCTTATGCTTTTAACTCATAAACACTCTAGTCTATCCATTTTTGAAAAGATATCTTAGGTGTGAAAACATTTAAATGCTATACATTCAAAAATAAGTAAAAAAAAAATAAAATAAAAAACAGGCGCTTGGTACAATTTTGAACAAAACATGATCAGTTCCAGGAAAATATAACAATTCTGCTTCCTTTTACATTTTAAATTATTAGATTTGTGAGCAGCCGTATGGCTTCTGGGCTAAAAGAGATCAGGGCTTGTGTCTGTCTGATATAATTACTATGTTATAAGACCTGAAAGAGGAACTGACAAAAACAAAGACAAAAAAACACACCAAAACAGCCTAGGGTTCAAAGGGTTAAGGATGCAATGCTACAGTGTTTTGGGGTCATGATGATTCAGTTTTGATATATCAATATTATCTTAGCTCTAACATGCAGCAATGTGCGACTACTCACACTTTAATAATATAAATAATAATAATAACTTTACATTTATAATGCGCTTTTCTAAAGACCCAAAGCGCTACATAAAATTAGTAAAATAAACAACAACAAAATAAACAAAAACACTTAACCACTCTTAAATGTTAAAGAAAAAAGATGAGTTTTAAGTAATTTTTTAAAACAGTCCAAGGTAGGAGCACTTTTAATGACCTCAGGGAGAGCATTCCACAATCGTGGCGCTCTAAAAGAAAATGCTCTCTCTCCCATCCTTTTGAGCTTACAGATAGGCTCCTGTAATGTCCAAGGGCTAACAGAGCGAAGATTGCGTGAGGGAGTGTAAAACTTCACCAGATCACAAAGATAGACCGGAGCAGTCCCATGTACCACCTTAAAAGTTAGAATAAGAGTCTTAAAATCAATTCGTACTCGGACAGGGAGCCAGTGAAGTTTCTTTAGTACAGGAGTGATGTGTTCACGTAGTGAGGTATTGGTCAACATTCTGGCAGCACAATTCTGAACATACTGCAGCTTCTGGAGAGATTTCCTTGGTAAAGCAGAGTAAAGCGAGTTGCAGTAGTCCAGTCTACATGTAATAAACGCATGTACCAGTTTTTCGGCATCAGATGGGGAAAGAAAAGGTCTGAGCCTAGCAATATTTCTAAGATAATAAAAGGAAACTTTACAAATGTTCTTGATGTGAGTCTCAAAATTTAACTCACTATCAAAAATAATGCCTAAATTACGCACCTGTGAAGTGGGCAATATCCGAATACCATCAATAATAATATTAAAATTCCTGATCTTAAGCAAAGCAGATGGACTACCAATTAAAATAACCTCAGTCTTAGAGCAATTTAACTGGAGGAAATTCTGTTGCATCCAAATTTTTATCTCATGTAGACACACTGAGAGCAACTCACATGCAGGTGCCAAATCACTCTTGCAGCTAAAATAAACCTGAGCATCATCAGCATAAAGATGAAAATTCAAACCATATTTCCTAAAAATGTGCCCAAGTGGCAACAAATAAATACTAAAAAGTAAAGGCCCAAGAATGGAGCCCTGAGGAACCCCTTGACCAACCTGAACAATGTGAGATTTATTCCTACCTAACGTCACAAACTGATTTCTACCAGAGAGATATGACTGAAACCAGGAGAGCACAGTACCCGATATACCCAGCCACGTTTCCATCCGATCCAACAAAATCGAGTGGCATACTGTATCAAAGGCCGCAGTAAGGTCCAACAAAATAAGGATATTAATATAACCCTCATCCGCTGAAACAAGAAGGTCATTGACAACCCTCACCAGTGCAGTTTCAGTACTATGTCCTGCTCTAAATCCCGACTGAAACGGTTCAAGAAGTTTAGACTGCAAAACGTGCTCTTGAACCTGAGCAGAAACAACACGTTCTAAAACCTTGGCTAAAAATGGAAGGTTCGAGACAGGGCGGTAGTTAGAAAGGTCCTCAGCTGCACTGCCAGGTTTTTTAAGAACAGGAAAGACAGCAGCTAGTTTCAGCTCAGAAGGGACAAGGCCAGTGGTGAGAGATAAGTTTACCAGGTTACTGATAAGAGGACTAAAAACATCCAGACATTCCTTAATCAGATGAGTAGGAATAGGATCAAGAATGCAGGTAGAGGAACTCATTTTAGAAATGACTTTAAGAACATAACACGTAGTAACAGAACTAAAACTATTAAAAGTTGATAGCGGAGAACAAACAGGATTAATAACAATAGGATCAGTAGGAGAAGCAGAACGAATAGAGTCATTAATGTGTGACAGTTTACTAGTAAAGTAGGTAAGAAATTCATTACAGTGATCTACAGTTGAGAAGACTGGGGAGTTTCTTGGATTAAGCAATTTATTGATTGTACTAAAAAGCCTTCTTGGATTACCTGAGTCTTCATTAATTAGCTGCGAATAGTAAAACGCCCTAGCAGACTTACAAGCAGAATGATAATCCAACTGATGTTGATCATATAATTGTTTATGGACAATGAGTCCCGTTTTTTTATACTGACGCTCAAGTTGTCGCCCCTTCACTTTAAGCAAACGAAGTTCTGGAGAATACCAGGGACAGGGCTTTCTAAAAGAAATAACACGCTCTCTTAGGGGAGCAAACTTATCCAACAAGCTTGTTAATTCACTGTTATATGTACTGACACAGTTGAAAGGACTCAATTCAGCAACAGAACGAGAAAAGTGTTTCATATCAATAGCTTTAATATTTCTATAATTGAAAACTCTTTTACACGCTGAAGGGGGATGAGGCAAATGAACACTAAAAGTAATAAGTTTATGATCAGAAAAGCTCATATAAGTACCTTCCAAATCACCAATAATAATACCTGATGTACAGACCAAATCCAAAGTATGGCCCTTATTATGGGTGGCAAAGTTAACGTGTTGAGTAAGGTTAAAACAATCAATAATTTCAATAAAACGTGAAGCAATGTGACAGGAAGGACTGTCAACATGAATATTGACATCACCAATCAATAGGATTGCTGAACATATAGGACTTAAAAGAGTTAAAAACTCAGCCAGCTCTGAGAAAAAATCAGGATTATATTTTGGAGGGCGATAAAGAGCAACAACCAGAACCGAGGGAGCACTACCAATTTTAAAAACTAAACACTCAAAAGATGTTACAGAAGGAGTAGGGACTTCGACTACTGGCAAACCAGCTCTGTAAATGACTGCAAGGCCACCTCCTTGGCCAGTAAGACGTGGTTTATTAAAATATGAAAAGCCAGATGGAGTGCTCAAGTTAAGGGCTAAATAATCATTAGAATGAAGCCATGTTTCCGAAACACAAATTATATCCAAGTGTCTATCAAGTATGACATCACTCAAAAGAGCACTTTTATTATTGAGGGAACGAACATTAAGGTGTGCTACTTTTACCATATCAGGGGATGAGCGATTAAGAGGGCGAACAACTGGTGGATAAAGCAGATTGGATCTATTGACACCTCTAAAAGCACTATGGCGCTTTAAGTTCCTGAATGACCAAATAGACTTGATTGGAAAATGAGAAACATGAACAAAATGGGGGTCATCATTATCAGTATGCCTATGACCCTTAAATCTAGGTGACCTCAGTCATGCATTAAGAACACAACTAATGTTGCCAGATAACATTGCTGAACCTACACCATTTGGGTGTATACCATCCTTCCTAAAAAAAACTTGGCCGTTGCCAAAAGGTGTCAAAGTTGTCAATAAAAACTAGATCAACGGTTTTACACCATGCTTTGAGCCACAAATTTAAAGCAGTTAATCTACTAAAAGACTCAATTCCTTTTCTGAAGCGAGGGATTGGACCAGAGAACATTATCTTTTTACCAAAAGACCTCAGTGTACTTAATAAAATGTTAAAATCTTGCTTTAGAGTTTCAGTTTCTCTTAATGAAATATCGTTAGTGCCTACATGAACAATAATAGTATCAGCATCATGTTTATCTAATAGAGTAGGTATCTGAGAATTAATGTCAGATACTCGTGCACCAGGAAAGCACTCTACAACCGTATTCTTAACTTGAACGTTCCTAACGATGGAGTCACCAACAATAAGGGTGGGTGGATAAGGCTCAATACAAACTGTATTACCTTCCAGCTCCTCCAATACAGTAAAAGGATTACTATCACTGAAGTTTAAGACAATATTAATTGTAAAAAAGGCCCAGTTGAAGTAAAATCCCACATTTTTTTGTAAAAAAAAATTTTACTTATGGCCCAGTCTCACACTCTGTGCAAGACACGTCGCAATGCCTTCTGCAAGTCTCGTTAAAATAATAACAGGGCTTATGAATATACCCCACCCTGGGTGGCATATTGCTATCTTGGCAACGGAAATCAAAGGTGCGCCACTGACTGATTGGAAAACCCTGGCAACAGTCATGCATCAAAACACGTACACTTGTTACATTAACAATAAACAGAACACACAATAAAATAACATTGCTGTTCCCATCACTGACCCGCAGTTTTCTCTGTTTTTTGTCCTTTTACATTGTAATGTTACATTACATTTGGTCCCATTTAAAAAAACTTTTTTAAAAAACATATTGGAATAAATGATCAGATTGATCAAAATTACAATATAAACTGCCCACTCAAATAAACATCTTAAAACACTGCATTATTTTTATTTTGGACAAGCTATTTGAATTGTATATATTATAACAGATTTAAGGATTAAGGGGAAAATGCTCCTTTCCCTCCAAGCTTCTTAAACTGGCAGCCCAATAAACTCATCTACTTTCCCCTTTTAAAGCAGCAGTCTGTATTATTTTGTTTCTAAATTGAAAGCAGAAGCATTTCTGAGTAGAGAAAGAACAGAATATTGTGTTTAATGGTACCAGTGTGCTGAAACGTCCATCCCTGCTAAGTCTAATATTTTCATTCTAAAAACTGGGGTGTCAGGTCGCTTTTAGCAGGACTTCTTCTGTTCACGTCACTCGTCTTTATGTACTTACGTCACACGTACATCCTCTAAAATAGGATCCGGCTCAGTTTTAATGAACGTGAGTGGTTGTTGGAGCAATGGAGACTTCAGAAGGGGAAACTCAGAGTTCAGTAACTCATTCACTCACAGTAAAACCAGAGTGTGTTGAAGTGAAGTCTCTGACTGAGCGCTCTCTGTCTCTCTCTATCTCTCTCTGACTGAACATAACCTGGAATCGGATCCATTCCCTCTGAAAGGAGGCCGCATCACACCCGCCCAGTTTAAAATGATTCTTTCATAAGCTTGCTGCAATTATCTATTCTCACCAGAGAGGGCCCTAAATCCCCAAACTTACGGACATCAGCTTTAATATTCCGACTTCTCCGAATCTCATGACTTTTCCTACTGTTCCCAAGCTACTTTATTTTTTAAACCAGCCATGACCCAGCACTGTCTGCAGTACGAATCATTATTTGTGTACATTGCGTATTTAATTGAAAGTGTGGCTCATAGTCAGGTGCGACCTGTATATGTACAATTTTTTTTTATTAGTGGGTGCAGCTTACATTCAGGTCCGCTCAATAGCCCAAAATTATGGTAAACATGATTATTATTTAATCGGTAAACATATTATTATTCAAACTGTTCTAACTATCGCCCAAATCACATAATGTGTGCCGTGTGCACAAAAACCACGTATTAAACATTAAAGCTTTGTCTCCGGTAAGCCAGATAAGGACCAGGACCAGACAGAGACAGTTGTGGGCAAAATCAAACTCTTTATTGTCTTATCAGGCAATCAGCAAGCTCTAATTAAAGTGTTCTTTTTGAAAACAGTCCAGGTCCTGGTCGCAGTGCTGCTTTAATACCTGTCTCTGAGTGAGTGTCTTCATGTGCTTTCATCAGCAGCAAGCAGCCAAAATCAGCCCTGCTCCCTGGACATTTGGCAGAGTCTTCCATCCAAAACAGTGGTACAGGAGGAGAGCGTTAGGAAAGTCCCTGTGTCTCGTTTTGTTGGAAGATGTCCCGAAACATTTGGATTCACCTGGGTGTATCAAACTTAACAGGGCGCACTGAACAGTTTAATAAAATACAAAAAAAGAGTTGCATCCCTACTTTGTATAGAGTCGAGAAATGCAGCTGATGTTTGGAGAAATACGGATGTTATGAAGGACGCAACTGATGTATCCTTTGCGGCCCTTAGTTAGCCACAGTTCTCAGTGCATGTACAATGACAGAAAAAAAAGAAAAACATCATCACACTCCAATGGAAAAAAATGTGATTTCACACAACTTTTAATATACAACACCATACAATGTTCTTTCTACAGTGTTGATTCATACAACTTTCCCATAAGGCTCCTGGCACCATATATTTGCATATTGGGTATGGCCTCTCCCTTATTTACCATCTTTGTGTTGTCTGTTGCCCAAAGCTACCTTATCCTAGGCATATAATAGTGGAGTGCATGTGTTGTTTGCCAGGCCTCAGTGTTGTAGGCTATAAGAGCAAAACACCTTTGATATGTGTTCATTATGTTGGTTTGGAGCTGCAGAGTTAATTTTGGTACGGTCACAGTTTTTCTATATATGTTTATATGTATTTTTTGAGTAGCTAAATATCTTGAGCCCCCAATACTTGGAAAAACAGTTTAGGTAATTGAGCTACTGTTGTATAAACAAAACTAAGTTAAGTTTAATAAACTTAGCTGCTTCAAGTAATCATCTACCTTTGACTCAGTTATGTTAAATCAACTAAAACTGTATATATTTACACTTTAACAACTTAAATCAAAGCAATATGATAACATGAGTTAAGTTGAGCCAATACATACTTTTTTTCAGTGCAGTTGAACTGAACAAAAATAATGGAAAAACATTTTTTCAAAATGTTTAAAATTATTAATCAATTATTTCTGTGAAAAAATGAAAAAGCACTCAAGTTTGCATCACATGACGTTATGTGTGACATCACCACACATCATGCCTTGTTAGACTGTTTCATATGTGTGACCGACAGGCTACTGAAAAGAAGTCCTCATAGGACAGTCCTACCAATAAATCCAATAAATATCAAGCACCGCAAAAAAAAAAAACAACAAAAAAAAACCTTACAATTATTTCCCTTTTTTTTTTAAATTGCAGATGAACTGCCTCAACTAACATTATTAAGATTGTTGGTAAAAGTTGGTCTAATAGAACAATGTGTGGCAAAATCTGTAAATTGTGGTTCAGTCCTAGTTGAGGCCAAGCCAAATTCTTCGCACATGCTCAGTTCAACTCCTTTGCTAAACAGGGTCTACTAAGCAATTCTGCAGGGGTTTTCAACTGATATTGATTACGCAGTTGTTTTGTGTGCACTTCACCCATCATCATCCATTTGGAGAGAAACTTACAACTTTCCTATTGGTTCTTGGCAACATCTATTTGCATATTGGGTGTGTCCTCCCATCTCTCACTCACCATCTGTGTGTAGTCATTCTCCACAGGCTATCATTTATTGATGTTTGTGGCTATTTAATGTAATTGTTAACTGATTTGCTGCAGTGTTGCAGGCTCTAAGAGCTAGTTACTATGGGTTGTGTTGCTGAATGTGTCTTTATGCTGGCAAAGACCTTCTGGTGACATTTGTTTTACTCTGAGCTTATATGATTAACAGTAAGTCAGAGATGTGTTGGTTGAGTAGTCATGTTATATTTAAAGCTGTATGTTTAGTAAGGGCAATAAAAAATCCTTTTTAGTTCATTAAATAACTTTCTATATTTTCTTCTGTTCTCTTAATCAAATGTTTTTGTTTAACATGAAAATAAACTAAACATGAATTTGATGGTTCCTATCTTAACATAAAGTTCTTAATAACTATGATTAATATACAAAATAACCAGTACTATGGGAACAAGCAAATCTAAGCAAATAACAAACATTAAAAAAAATTCTTATTGTATCATGTTGCCACAAAATTGTGAGTTTTTTTCAACAATTCCTTTTTTTACAGTGTTGCTTCATACTGTCTGCAACAAATAAACTCCAAAGGAAATGTAAGATTTTCCATTTCCATTTGTCCCAACATTTTCTGATTTGTGGTTGTAGTATGTTGGTATGCGCTTTGGCTATGCTGTTAGCTTTAGTGTGTCTTCCTATCAAATAATAAAATAACAATAAAAAGCACACCAGGTGTACTTTTAGCAAGTGATAAACCACTGCTACGTGCTCTCTTGCATGCTCTGCTACTTAAGGTTGTGTCAGCACTGAACAGAGAGGAGAAATATTAGCAGATAAGGACTATGATGGGTGTGAGGTCACAATCTTTTGTCAGAATATCTGCGCATTGATTTGTAGTCGCTGGCAACCTGCAGATGACAGCAATTGTTAACCCAGAAAAGTAGCAATTCAGCTAGCCGCATGCAATTTAGCTTCGCGCGCTTGTCTTTTTTCTTCCGCACCACTGTTACAGAGCCATATTTATAAATCACACAATACGCTGTGGGAAAACTACACAATGCTACAGCTCCTGATATATATCCCCAGAGTACAGCCATTTTTGTCTCACAGCAAGCGACCAGGGATGAAATAACTGAACCACAGCTGTCAGAATGATTAATGCAGGCTGATAATGATGATATAATTAGCTTTGTTTATATGTATGATTCTTACTCTATGCACCATAATGGAAATGGATTGAGACTGCAGCCACTAACTCACATGGCTGCAATCGCAAATCCATTTTTTCACCCTCGGCCACTGTTCTGATTTGTGTCAGTGGCCTATCGACTACATCTCCTCTGTGAAAGGAAAAAAAAAAGATCCTCTATTGGGTCATAAGTGTTTGGTCAGCAAATCTTTCTGACACTTTTTGGCCTCTCTCTTGGCTGCTTCACATTAGCATTAAGTTTCTTTGGCAGAAGAAACAACCACCCATGGTGAATCGCTCAAATGCCACACTGCTGCTCCTTGAACATTAATAGCATTGACTAAACGCCCAAAATCTGTTTATAAAACAAGAAAGTTTGGCAGTAAGTATTTGCAATGATAGGATACTTGAATAATTGGATAATGATTAAAGTTTTTAAATGCTTCACTGAATGAAAACAAATACATTTTTAAACTCGAATGAATTTAAATAATGTCTGTTTTACGTAAAATGTAATATTTCTAAACATTACTCAACTATTTTGAGTTAGCTGAACATTTGTGTGCACACATATACGTTCAAACTGAGATCTTTGCGTTGAAGCAACTGGCAAAAACTAGATCAAATCTATTTAAATTGAGACACAAATGCTTAAATTAAGCAAAACAATCTTCCAATGGGGTAAGCAAAATTTTCTTATAAAGTATTTTTAAAATAAGCAATGACAAAGCCTCAAAATAAGTGTAGTAAGACTCAAATCAAGCAAAAAGGTTTTATTTTCTAGCTTAAATTTCTACACCTGCGATGGATTGGCGGCCTGTCCAGGGTGTATCCTGCCTTCCGCCCGATGCCTGCTGGGATAGGCTCCAGCACCCCCCCGCGACCCTTCACGGATAAAGCGGTTGACAATGAGATGAGATGAGATGAGAAATTTCTACACAAGTATACGAATAACTTGACTGGTGAATTTTTGTGCTTATTTTGAATTCAAATTCCTTAAAATAAGGCGAAAGATCTAAGTAAGACTGGATAAGATAATTATTCCTAAAACGATCTTACATTTACAATGCTTAGTAAGACTAAACATTCTTATCAGAGCAAGAAATAAGATTTATTGCTTTGAAACTAGATCATTTCACTTGCTAAGATTTTGTTTTTTGCAGTGTATTTGCATACTGGGTGTGTCCTCCATTTTCTGACTCTCACCATCAGTGTGTAGTGATTTCCGCCAGGCTACCTTAGGTAAACTTGTCTATCTTACATTGTGATTAGCTATTTAGACTCTGTGTTGTTGGTTAAAAGAAGCTTAATTCTTTTGCAGCAACAAATTATCTTAAGTTATTCATCTGGACTTAACTTTTGTGCACCAAAACTTAAAATTGTTGTTGTTACAGTAGTGTTTAAATTGGCTGAAACAAAAATATAGATTTTCACTACAAACTATAACAAAGTAGTTGCCAAAACATTGTTATCCTTATTAAGCGCCTTGTTAAAAGTTGGTCTAACTAAAAAACCTGTTGTCAAAATAAAAAAAATGTAGTTGAACTCTAGTTGAGGCCAAGCCAACTACTCTGCATTACTTTGCACATGCTCAGTTTGACTTTTTAGTTAAACTGGGTCTACTGAGCAGTTCTGCAGACGTTTTCACCTGTCTTTGACCATGCATTTCACTTTGTGTGCATTTCATTCATTTTGAGGAATCTTTTCCCATTGCCTCTCGGCAACATCTCTATGCCCCTCCCAAACTACCCCTTTCATTTTTTAGCCTTTTTTTCAGGATGAATGCAGCAATAATCATGGAAAAATCATCTCAGAAAGCTTGATAGATATAAGCTTGGCGTGAGAAGAACAGAAATGCACTGTAGTCCATTGCAGTGTGTCCATCTTCTACATCTTTTTAAACTCTGTGTAAATTATTCATCTTTTAATCCTAATACAGGAAATATTGCAAATAACCCTGTGGAATTCCACAAAAATGTCTTGTTATACACAGCAAATTTCTGGAGTTGGAGAACCTGGAATTAAACATAAAATGTGTGAATGTGTTAAATTGTGTGAGTTTGTTCTCCAACTTAAACTACAAGTTGAGTTGAGGGGAACTCTTTGGTGGTGTTGTATTTCAGAGTTTATTCCAAGGTGTTGAGGAGCGTGACTGAACTCTCTAATGGGGGTGCCCCCCAATCCCAGTTTACCATCAGTGTGAAGTCTTGCCCACCAGGGCTCCTTCCATGGGGTATTTTGTCATATTTTATTTATTGGCTGTTTGCCTAGCTGATGTGTTGTTGGCTATAAGAGCAAGTTATCATTTGTAGTGCCGTTAAGTGTGTAAAAGTGCTGGCAATGCACTGAGAACTGCAATGCAATGAAAAAATATATTCTGGCATAGACTTGTTGAGTATGAAATTATGATAATTATGCTTTTTTGTTGTTTTTTTCTAAAATATTTGTTTTATTACACAATTTTTTTTGCGTTATTTGTTAAAACTGTGAAGGAAAACTGCTGAGAACTGTATTTTACTCGAGATTATTAGATTATTATTAGATTTAACTCCGGAACAGAGTTACTTTAACTCATAGAGTCATAGAGTTTATTCGATGGTTACACATATACACTTAAACTGAGTTGATATTAACTCTCAGGGAGTAGGATCTAAGCAATTTATCTAAATGCTAAAATTTGTTAGCTAGACAACTGGATCAGAATATCTCCAAAACAAAACAGGTCGTGTTGGGAATTTCCAGTGTGCAGTTGTCAGTACCTACACTGTAAGAAATACTCATAATTTACTCATAATTTACCATAGAAAAAATTGAGGTACACTGTAAACCCAGAAGTTGTTTGAACTCAAATAAATAAATAAATTAAGTCTGTTTTACATAAAATTGGAGATTTCTAAACAACACTCAACTATTTTGAGTTAGATTAACATTTGTGGGCACATATACACTAAAACTGAGATCTTTGAGTCGAATCAACTTATAATAACTGAGTTTAGTCTGTTGCCATTAACAGCTTCTGTCACAATCTATTAGCATACTGGGTGTGTCCAACAGTTTCTGACAGACTCTCACCATCAGTGTGTAGTGATTCACCCGGGGCTACCTTAGGTAAACTTGTAGATCACCTATTATAATTAAATTCTTGGTCTCTGTGTTGTAGGTTATAGAACAAACATCATTTATTGAGCTGCAGCAACTCTGTGTTCTCACTGTGCTCTCAGTACTTTTAATTTTTTACTGTTTTCTTTCATCTACTTTTCTATGAGTATTTAAAAAAATAGTTGAATGAAACCATAAAGAAGACTGAATACAAGTTCAGGAAAGTATTAATTTGCAATATACATGTATATGCATTTGTTATGTTCACTGTAATTAAAAATTGTATTACATGAACTTAAAATTTATTAGGTAATCGGTTACAACAAAAGTTTTGAGTTTAGTCAACGTTTTGGGTTTTACAGTGCAAGAATTTGCACTCACTTTATTTTTTTTTTTTTTCATATTTTGAGTAAATATTATCTACATTGAACAATTATAAAAACTGTAAAAAGCAGCGTTAAAAGTGTATTTGACTAGTAGTTGAAGTAATGCAATATGTTGAAAGAGAACAAGGTCAAATCTAACAGCTCTGCTACTTAAATGAATTAAGTTATTGTAACTTAAATAACATAGAAATTCGGGAGCACTTAACCTGATAAGAAAAAACAAACTCAAAAATATTATTTGAGATACACACTCAGATCATTTTTATAAGATCGTTTTTTGGTTATAGTTTGAGTTAAGGTGGATTGATTGAGTTGAGCTACACTGACAGCAGTGATTCATTTCAGTAAAATATGGTAACATTTAGGGTGTGTCTTATGTTCGTTTAGGGCAGCATTAGTGAATAAAATACCTTTACTATTGGCTCCTGAGCCCATTTATTTGCATACTGGGTGTCACCCCCCACCTTTACTCACCATCCATGAGCAGCTATTCCCCCCAGGCTACCTTCCCTTATGTGTACTTTTAGAATATAAAAAGTCAGATGCTGGGTGTCAGTGTTTAAGGCTGTAAGAGCAAGTTACTCTTTTCGCTGCTTCAGAGAGGAGCCTTATGTTTGCTGAATGTTTGCAGTCACTCATGCAAGACTATGAAATTAATACCTGTTACAGGTTAAATTTAAGTTTAGTATTGTTAAGCTGTGATCCCAGTTCTGGTCATTTTTTAAAAACAGAACATTTAATCCATATTTTAGTCCTGGATTGTGTTCTTGCCAAAATTTAAAGGAACAGTTCATGTATTTGATTGGCCAGTTAATACCACAACTAGCAAAAATATTACAAATTCTGTACTGGATTCTGGATTAAAGGATTAGATGTAAAATAGTTCTTTGAGTAATGTCAACATAAATTATGTACAGTTAACTTAATTCCCTTAAGTAGTCTGTACTCAGTTTAGTGTCTTATTTAAGATCAAGACACACCCAGTATGCAAAAATAGTTTACAATGCACACAAAACTGGTGGTGTATCATTGAACCAGCTCAGCTCACTCACTTTCAGGTGTTTTATTAGAAAAATAATTAAATCCAACATGAGTAGTTTTTATTTGTGTCTGTTTGTGCTTTTTTTAAGCTTGCATGAGCCATTCAACTTATAATGATTTATAAAATAATTATTGTTGATATTGTTGAAATCTTCATTGAACTTAAACTTAAAAACCTTAGTTAAAAGGTTGACAACTCATGAACTCTAGTTAAAATCACAAAACTAAATTTGATGAGTTAATAAAAATATATAAATATTTTTTACAGTGCGCAGTATTTCCTAATGGAAGTTGGTTGTTGCATACTTTCTAGAACTCAATCCAGTCGAGCATCTGTGCTGGATAGTTTTCCTGGATATGCTGACTTACAATTTAGAGGACTTAAAGGATTTGCTGTTAACATCTTGGTGCCAGGTACCACAGGACACTTCCCGGGGTCTTGCGGAGGTCAAGGTTTGACAGGTCAGAGCTGTCTTCAAAGAAAAACTCCAGATTAGACCTGTTCCTTCAGCACCGTCAGACTCCTCCAGCTTCTACAGCGGCAGGAGTCCAGATTCTGAGTGGAGTGCAGTAAACCCAGGGTCACATCACTACTCACAGCAAGCTGAGCCACAGCCAAAGCAGTGACAATCAGGTCTAGGAAAGGGCAGCAGCAACAGTGCCTCCTGCAGGTCCTGAAACCCATATATCTCTATGTACTTTACTCTATACATGCTATACACTGACTCAGATAGAAATGTTGGATTGCAATGCTATTTTCAGAAGGAAGAAGAATACCAAATCCCAGAAAGTAGAAATATTTTTTTGAGCTATAGTATAATGCATACATAACACAATATGCCAGACGAGTCAGTAAATAGTTGTAGAGGTTCCTAATGGAGTCCTGCAATAATCCATCCCATGTAGCTTAAATATGTATATATATATATATATCTACACTAGTGCATCTCAAAACATTAGAATATCATTGAAAATTTACTTTTTTTCTGTAATTTAGTTCGAAATGTGAAGCTCATATAGTATATAGATGTATTACACACAGAGTTATCTATTTTAATCGTTTATTTATTTTATTACTGATGATCATGGCTTATAGTTAATGAAATCCCCAAAAAATCAGTATCTCAGGAAATTATAATATTATATAAGACCAACTGATAATTTTGGCAGTGTGGGCAGTGTGCCAAGTTCTGCTGGAAAATGAAATCCACATCTCCATAAAAGTTGTCAGCAGAGTGCTGTAAGATTTTCTGGGAACTATACTGACTTTAGACTTGATATAACACAGTGGATCAACACCAGCAGATGACATGACCCTTCAAACCATCAATGAGCATCAGTAAATTTTATGTTTTATTTATAAATCTAGTTATCTAATAGTTACCAAGTTAACAGTTTTATTAATGCAACTTTGAGCTTTTTGATTTTTGATTTGAGCTTACATAGTTCAGGCTACTTAAGGGAATTAAGTTAACTGTACTTAATTTGTGTTGACATTACTCGAAATTCTCTTTTTTTTTATCTGGGCCTTTAATCCAGAATCCAGTCCGAGATTATTGGTATATTTGATAGGAGTTGATAGGATCAAATACATGAACTTTTCCTTTAGATTTCAGCAAAAACAAAATTACAGAAGGGAACCTGGACTTTATAACATAGTTTTTCATGAGTTGATGTAACATTCTGGAAACATAAAGCTTCTCACCACAGGCATCAAGACTAAGGCCAAGCAACTATACCATCTTACACAAAAGCAGAAAAAAAAACAAAAAGTTCACATAAGGAAAGGTAGCCTGGGGGAAGAGCTGCTCATGGATGGTAAGCAAAGGTGAAGGTGACACCCAGTATGCAAATAAATGGACACGAGAGCCAATAGGAAAGGTGTTTTACTCATGAATGCTGCTCTATCCACCTTAACTCAAACTATGCCCAAAAGTGTGTATGTAAGTTAGTTTGATCTCATCAGGTTAAGTGTTCCCAAATGCCTGTGGTGTTTTAGTTACAATGACTTAATTCATCCAAGTAGTAAAGCAGTTAGATTTTACTTGATTATCATTTAAAATATTGCATTACTTCAACTACTACTCAAATACACTTATTTCAGTGTAGGGCTCTTGGTTGCAGGACCTTATTAACATTATGTCAGGCTGTTATGGTGCCTCTAATACAGACTAAAGGTGAGTTTGCATGACATCATTTCTTCTGGACTTGTGGTGCATGACAACAAACCATTCATCTTCGAGAAGATTTTTAATTATTAATCATTTATGATTCCTTGTATTTTCTGAGTACTTAAAATAATGAATTATGCACACATTCACAGAGGGCTAAACTATATATTCTGCACCTAAACCTGGCCTAATGATGCTTCTGGTTGGTGGGGAGGAACCAGTTTGGAAACGTGAACTGTGAAAAACGTTTCATCTCCCTCATTACCATGGCTGAGCTTACTATCCTTCTGTCTGTCACTTTTTTAGAATCGCTTTCCTTGTCATCTGAGCTGTCCTCATCCTCCTTTCAGAGTTTTTCTCTTTTAGTTTTATTCACAGCCTGTTCCATGTCTGTCAAGCTCTCTTTCTCACTGACCTTGTTTTGATTCCTTCAGTCCATTCCACCAAAGTTCAAAGCTGATGCCGACACAAAGACAAAAAAGTGCGAGTGTGAAACCAAAGTGGAGTCAAAACAAGTTCATCTGCTGTTTTGTATGAGTCTGCGATGTGACAGCCTGGATTTCTTTCTTCTCAGTCATGTGTTGTGTAGCTCAAATCTGCAAAAATGATTGAGGTCATATCCATTTATTGTATGACAAGTTTATAATGTAATTATATTAACGCTGTGCTGTCCACTGTGGGTGGTAATGCCTTACACGATATATTCCTAATACTGTGAGCCTTGAAATGAAAACTTAAGTCAGCATAACTTAGAATATTAAGTTATTACAACTTTTTAAGTTGAGTTTACTTAACTTTTAAGAAAAGAGGAATAAAAACTTGAGTTAGCATAAAGTAAACCATCAAATTATTACAGCTAAAGTAGAACTTGATTTATTTCTAAGGTAGCTCAGGGGGAATCACTACACACTGATGGTCAGTGTCTGTCAGAAACTGTTGGACACACCCAGTATGCAAATAGATTGTGATAGAAGCCAATGGAAAAGAAGCTGCCAATGGCAACAGACTAAACTCAGTTATTATAAGTTGGTTCAACTCAAAGGTCTCAGTTTGAATGTGTATATGTGCCCACAAACTAACTCAACTAACTCAAAATAGTTGAGTATTGTTTAGAAATGTCTAATTTTATGTAAAACAGACTTAAATAATTTGGGTTCAAACAACGTTTCATTCAGTCTGGTGCCCACTATTAGGCCTTACTCAAACTTATATAACTCATGTTGCCTTACTATGAGCACACTGACCAGTGTTTGAATTCACTCACAAGATAACACCTCACAACTTTAAAAATTGATTTTGTGTTTTAGTTAGAGGAGCTAATATTATTAAGTTGAGTGAACTTATCAGCCAGAACAACTCAATAAAATGAGTTCAGAGAACTTCAACCTGAAAATTTAAAAATGTTTGTTGAGCCAATAAACAAATGTGATTTCAATCAACTTCACTTTCTGCAGTGTTGGTTTATACAGCTTTCCTATAGGCTCCTGACACCATATATTTGTATATTGGGTGTGGCCTCTCCCTTACTTACTATCTTTGTGTTGTCTGTTGTCCAAAGTTACCTTATTCTAGGCATGCGTCATTGTAGTATATGTGATGGTTGTCAAGCCACAGTGTTGGTGGATATGCGAGCATAGTATGTTTATTCTGTGTTTCTGTTAAGCATGTTGGTTTACATGTGTATGTAAACATATATGTGCTATCATTTTTAGTAAACTTAATTATTTATTTCCTTGTTACTAAAAAAAAATAATTGTTCTGCTTTTGTGTGAACAGAACACAAACTTACTCAAGCAGTCATTTAGCTTTGACTCAGTTAACTTTATATTTATGTCTTAACTCAGTCAAAGCAAAATTATTATTTTGAGCTGTGGACTTTCCCAAGCCATTGCTAGAAATAACTTTATAAAGAAACTAAATAATGATATTCTGTGACATTTGTCTTTGTCTCTGTACATAATACATATTTGTGTATTTGCTGCAATCACAATCTAATAGTAATTCATGCAGTTAAGACTAGTTAGAATGTTTTTTTTAATGATTTATCCTGCACACATTTAATGCTTACAGAAAAAAAGGCAAAAAGCTGAACTCTCTAAAATGCTTTGGAATATTAATGCAGCAGTTTGTGGCCATAACCCCGGGCGCTCCAGTAACATATGAAGATCTGTATTGAGATTTATCTGGATGGATAAATGAGAAACTATTTTCAGGGGCCATTTATCAGTTGATGAAAACAAGCCCCAAACCCAACTAGAAGCAGGAAAACATATTGATCTTGAACTCAGAGCTGTGAATTTGATCTAAGACCAAACGCCAAAGATGGAATTTTAACACAATTGCGCACGAAAAAAACAAGAGGGGCTGTTTTGTAAGACTGAAGTTTGACTCCATAAAAAGTGACATAGAAAGGCTGTTGAGCAGCAGGAGATGGCTTTAGATGACTCAACCACTAACAGCAACCACAAACAAGCGCAAGAGAGAGAGAGAGAGAGAGAGAGAGAGAGAGAATGAGAGAGAGAGAGAGAGAGAGAGCAAAACGAGAACAATAGAGAACAATATGACCATGCTGTGTTTTATAGTTGTTGGAGATCAGAGTTTCTTTGTTGTACATTACATTTCATCTTTATTATAAATTATCCTTCAGAACCATTTGCCAGCACATCAGTATGCCAGCACAATAGCAAAGGATCAGTTGTTTTGCTTCCCTAAAACACTAAAACTTCTTTTAGTGGATGATTCTTGATCATTATGAAATTATTAATTAATAAAGAAAACAAAAATAATAATTTTTGCAAGATACACTGTAAAAAGTGTATTGATTAGTAGTTAAAGTAATGCAATATTTTGAATAAGAACAAAGTAAAATCTAACTGCTCTACTACTTAAATTAATTAAGTTACTGTAACTTAAATACTACAGAAAATTGGAAACACTTAACCTTATAAGATTAAACTAAATAAAAAATAACGATAATTTGTATAATATTAACTTTTGGGCATAGTTTGAGTTAAAGTTGTATGATTTAGAGTTACCCTGATAGCAGTAAAATATGATAGCCTTTAGGGCAGGGGTCTCAAAGTACCGGCCCGCGACACGGTTTCATACGGCCCCTCACGGGTTAACAAAATAAGCATACATCTGGCCCGCAATTCAATTTAATTATTTATGCTTTATTATGTTCGTTTTCATATTGTATCTTAACTTGTATTTTGGTGTGTGTGTGTGTGGTTTTTGTTTTTTTTTTTGCTTACGCTGCGTTGCCTGCTTTAATAGTCTTCAGTAGCCTTCAACAGTCTAACCTTGCAGCCGTGGTGTGTCCACTAAACTCCGTAGTTATAAACATCATGAGGTTAGCAGCACGCTAACTGACCTGTTTATAATGTAATACGAGCAGTGACTCCGTGACGGCTGCTCTAAACTGCTGCTGTTAGCTGCTTGGGCTGAAAGATGAACTGTAGAGAGCTGTATTGGCCCTTTTCACAGAGCTTGATGACGTGTTTCCGGTTTCGTTTAGCAGGGTAAACACAGCGGCGCTACAATGGAGTTTACTAAGTCTCTGCACAATCTTCCACGGATTTCTTTCTCCGACATCTCCCGGATCATAAATGAGGTATCAGTAGCTAAAACATCCAAGGCTGAAAAGGCTTACAAGCTATTTTTCTAAGAATACATCTTCCATTTCGAGGGTAAGTAGTTATTTTATATAAGTAAGCGAGGCTTCCAATCCAGTTAGGTTAACTAAGCTAACTAGCGAGCTAGCTGATTTAGATAGATAACAGTGACAGTACGTAAAATAACGCCAAGTAGCTGTTTAGTTAATGTTTTCTTTTCTGTTTTAACAAGCTACTGCCCAGGATCTAATGTGCTTATTTTAGGCTTTGAGTTGGATAGAAGACAGAACTGTATTCCCCTTGTATATACAGTTTCAAACACGATGCCTGAGGGAGTTACAGTAAGGGCGAGGTGTCATCGGTCGATGAGGAAAAATGAGGAGCCCCACACAGTGCAGGTGTTTTAGATAGGAAGGTTAATCGACAGGGAGACACATTAATAGTAAATCACATTTAACCCTAGTTATCTTGTACGTAGGTGAAACAGTTCAGTTAAGCCTAGGATGATTCTATGTGTTGTAAGCTTCCCACTAGGTAGGTTAAGCCAGTGGCCAAAGTTAGTCATCTGTAGTGAAGCAAATCTACCAGCCACTTTTAGAATGTGAAGGTTAAATGTTAATTTTCCCATTTGTCCATCATATTAAATTTTTGGTTTTTAGGAGGTTAACTTATTCAGGTAGATTGTAAGTTCAGGGTCAGCCAAGAGGTTACAGATGTAGTAGTAATTGTGAATGGCTAAAATATAGATATGTACATTTGGTACTTTTTGTACTTTTTTAAAAGATGTTTTCAGAGCTGACAGTATGTCTGTGCTTTGCATTACAGGCAGTGTTGGGAAGTAACGGATTACATGTAACGGCGTTACGTAATCAGATTACAAATTATAAGTAACTGTAATCCATTACAGTTACTGCTTCAATAAATGGTAATCAGATTACAGTTACTCTGCTAAAATTAAAGGATTACATTGCGGTACTTTCCTATTTTTTTGCTCTTCCAACACTGACAAAACGCAAATAACATTTTGCGGTGAATCGCTCTGATATGACAGGGAACTGTCTGCCCCTTCTCCCATCTCGCGAGATACCCCTCGCTGCAGAACCACAAGTCCAGGGGGTGGGGCTGGATCTGATCCAAGGGGTGGAGCCTGACCTCCTGACCACCCATATCTTCTTTTCATTGGTTTTAAGTCATCGCATTTCAATTCGTCGTTAAACTTAACACGTGTCGCTTACGTTTCCCGACCAGGACTTTTATCTTATCAAATAAATCCTGGAAAATGTTATTTGCTACGTAGCACATTTAAATCACACAATACAGATTTAAAAGAAGGAACATGTCTGTGATTACAAACATAATAAAATGCTGTACATTTCCTATATAAATATTAACTATTTCATTTTTTATCTTTAATAAAAAGGGCCTAAAGACAAAATAAAAAATAAATAATTAAAATAAAGGATGCCAATGAGTGTCTTATCTACCAGCTACCATGTTCATTTATTATTACAGATATTAATACACAATCAAAATGGCGAACAAAAAACAGAGTTCTATAAAAAGAGTGTAACGATGTATAATTTTCCAAAGAGCTTGGAAAAATGCCCAGTACACTGAGAGTATAGAATGAGGATGTTGTTACTGCCAGATTGTTATTTATATTTTTTCTTTCTCCTCTTCCCCGTTCGTGATTGTTTACTTGACTCCGAAAGGCGAGTGAGTAAAACCGGATGGGGAAGAGTCTGATCTGCTTCAGACCAATGAAAACACGACGTAGGAAGAGTTGGATCAGATCCAGCCCCACCCCCTGGACTTGTGGTTCTGCAGCGAGGGGTACTTGCATCTCGCTGCACACACACACACACAGGGAGGAGGGGCAGACAGCGGCTGCGCACACACAACGAGACGAAATGAATTGACATTTTGGTCAACGAATAAAAACGAGACGAAAATGTTTGGCAGGGACGAAATCCAATCAGAACTGATTTAGTTCTGTGAAAGGTAGTGACCAGTTAGGAAGAGATCCAATCACTGCTACTTTAGCGAAGGTGGAGAGGCGGGACAAGCGGGGTACTCATCCAATCAGTACCTGTTTTTCCTGCAGTAGCGCTGCGCGCTCAGTTACAAACCCGGGAATTAACCTGTCGATACTTACGGAGCTCGACTGGAAGTTAACTCGACAGTGTTCAGCAGGGAGAGAGAGAGAGGGGCGATATATTTCTCCTTTGACGTCGCAAAAAACAAGATAACGTGTAAACCGCGTGGAGCGACTCCATCTCCGGTAAAACACCACTAATCTTTCAGCTTCTGCAGACCAGAGTCCCACAGATCTCCATGCAGAGATCCGCGTTTTAATACTGATGTTATTTCATGAGCTGATGGGGTGTTTAACTCGGCAGTGCACTAAAACACAGAACTGATACAGAACTCACTCATTAAGATCAGATCATCTGTTTAGTCTCACAGTGGGAAAGATATAGCTAGTGTTAAAGCAGGAACAGGTCAGAAAGAACTCAATAATATAACGAAAATAAAACAATAAAATAAGTGAATCTATGAACCCAAAAGTCTGTGTAAAGTTCCTTACAGCACTTTCTCATAAGTTTCTCACTTTAACTCATGAAGTCTCTCAGTACATCCTGAGAGCATCTCTACAGCACAGTGTGTGAATGTGTGTTCATTTATAGACTGTAGCTCCAGTAGGTATGCTGGGTTACTGCTGGAGATAAAACTAGATCATTTAAAAGCTGTTTTTGCATCTACAGCTCTGTTCAAACTATAATTTAACTATTCAGTTGTTTTATGACCTAATTTCTAGAGCACAATTTCTAAATGTAAAATATATATAGTCACACACCTATAATAATAATAATAATAATAATAATAATAATAATAATAATATACATTAAATCATATATAAATATATTTCACATTCAAACATTAACAATATTACTCAATTGGTTATTAAACGTTTCATTTCGTATAAGTGTATAGTTAATAATTCAAGGGAACTGATGAAAAACATTTACACCCTTTACATTTTAGTCGACTAAATTTACTGTAATTTTAGTAGACTATATTCTTATGACATTAAGTTGACTAAAACTAAGTCGACTAAATTACTGAATTGTGACTAAAACTAAATGCTATTTTCGTCACAAAACTATGACTAAGACTAAATCAAAATTTGTTGTCAAAATTAACACTGGTGGCAAACCTGCAAGTAGATAGCTTACAGTTGTTGTTACATTGTTTGGTTTTAAATTGTTTTATCATCAATTTATAGAAGTGTTTCATAAAATTGTTTGATGAAATGGTTTCATAAGTATTTTTATAGAGTGATTGAAAAGGCTGTTTTATTTGTTTATCTATTTGTTAACTGGAAAGAAAAATAAAAGGATAATATGCAATATGTGGTTGCTACATTCATTCAGGCTTAAAAAATGACAATATTTAAAGTAATCCAAAGTAATCAGATTAAGTTACTCACTTGAAGTAATGTAACTGATTACGTTACAAATTACATTTTGAGTGATGTAATCAGTAATCTGTAAGGGATTACATTTTAAAAGTAACCTTCCCAACACTGATTACAGGTAACTCTTCATGCCACCCAGGTTCCGGTGGAGGTAATGAAGGTAGCTATCGTGCACATGTGTTGCGGGGAAGGCCTTTTGTAATCATACTGTGGCTCTGCTTTATCAGAGTGCCCATTACAGCACCATGGGCTTTAAAACAGTCCCTCTCCCAGTAGCCTGCACCAGCACCTTGCAAGGTATGACTCAAGAAGGATGGCATCATTTATTTTTTGTTCATACTCATTACTAGTATGAAACATTGTGATTAATTAAAAACATTAATTTTCAGGGAATACAACCCGAATCAACATGTGACATGGAAGTTCGTAAACCTAAATCCACCAGCAGAACAGGGGTGAAGTCCACACTTTATCAAGCGCATCCAGGTAAGCTGAAAACCGTGTTATGTGTAATATATATGGTGTTTAATACAAATAAATAAGCCATTGCGAAAACAGTCTTTTTTGTGGAGAGTACACATATAGTAGATCTGTAACAGGGATGAAGATCTGTTCATGGTAGACTCCAAATTTGGTCCTGTGCCTTATGGTTCGGTTTTGTCATACCAGTGCCCATCTGAAAGTGAAAGTGAGGTAATCAAGCACCCTGATGCCCCAAAATACCCTCAACTGCCAATAGAGAATTACATATTCCAGTCCAAATTTGATTTCACGCCCAACTACAAACAGAAATGTCACCTGGAAAGCCTGAAAGCACAAGCAGCCATGATAGAAGAGAGAACACGGCAGCAGTCTTCCTCACAGCTTTGGTTTGAGGTGCGTCGGCCCCGAATCACAGCAAGCAGATTTCGCGAGGTGTGCCATGTCTGTGGAAAATCTTCATCTCAAGCTCTGGCAACAAGAATACTTAAAGGTACGCCACAAACCAGGGACATGAAAAGAGGACAGGAACTAGAGTCTGATGTGTTAAAACAGTACTCTGATGCACGTAATGTGTCAGTACTACCATGTGGAGTCGTCATCCATCCAGATGCACCTTATCTTGGGGCAAGCCCAGATGCAAGGGTTTATGACCCTACAGCGTCACCACCATTTGGGCTGGCAGAAGTGAAGTGCTGCAATGTGGCATCAGTTCTGGAGGTTAAACACCTTAAAGTTGTTGCAGGTGAGGCAACACTGAAACCCTCTCACAAGTACTTCTGGCAGGTACAGGGGCAACTTGCCATAACTGGTCTTCAGTGGTGTGACTTCATCACAGATACTCATAATGATGTCACCATTCAGAGAATTTTGCGGGACCAGGGACTTATAACATCGATAAGAGAGAAGCTAGATACATTTTATCATCATGTATACATGGATGTCTACCTAAACATAAAAGATAAAGTGTAGATGCATACAAAGTTAAGATTGTTTAATTGGTTCTGTTGTAGTTTGTTGTTTTTTTGTGAAAATATGGAGTGTTCTTAATAAATTTATATTCTTTGCTTGAATTGTCTTTTTATGTAGCACAAAGCCAGCAGAGAAAACATTTCAGTTTTTTGACATTTTGTTTACTGTATTAATCTATTTGAATTGGGTGTCATGTAACTATTTTACATTTTAATTAACTTCAAAACTTAGGATATTTTGGGGTAAACATAATATTTTGTTTGTGCTTCAAAGAATGCATTAATTCTGACAAATGGCTATATTGTTTATAATCAGTATATTTAGAATACTGTATTTCCTGCAATGGTATGTCCAATGAATACAGTCGTAACCAAATAATCTATAACTTTGTCTACATATAAGACAAATACAAAGCACCAGGGACAAGAGAATTAAATGCATTTCATTTATTATATTTATAAACACTCATAAATTTGAAAAATCTAACAAAAATAATTGCCTTATGTAGCACTTTTCATTTCCATCGTTTAACAGAAGCAATGTCAATATAAAAACATTCTTTGGACAAAAAGACATCAGAAACACGAACAT
Organism: Astyanax mexicanus; assembly: GCF_023375975.1. NCBI lineage: Eukaryota > Metazoa > Chordata > Actinopteri > Characiformes > Acestrorhamphidae > Astyanax > Astyanax mexicanus. The sequence continues at coordinate 28,479,292 of NC_064420.1, read as the reverse complement.
TTAAGAGAAACTACAGTAGCTCGAGTGGGTAATTAAGAAATGTGGTAAGTAAAGGCTAAAACATTTAAGCAGAACTTTGTACAGAATTGATTAAAAAAAAACAGAAAAATCTGAAATTTGGACTAAACATTTCTGAAATATATAAAAACATTCAAACAGGTTTATCGTCCATGATATCCAGGGGACCCTGGTAGTTGGACATCAGGCAACAAACTGCCCAAAGTTGGTTGACTGAGCCTGTGAGGGAAAGTGGAACAACTCCGTCCCAGATGTGGTACTCCTTCACTCTGCGGATTGCCCTTTCCACCAGCACTCTTAGACGTGCTATTGCTTGGGTCTTCTCAGCATCTTCCTTGGTGAACTGCACAGACCTCTTGAAGGGGGGAATGATGAGGGTGGCCCCTACTTCTGCCAGCATCCCTTCTATCTGAAAGCCCTTGTCAGCCATCACTTTATCTCCTGGTTGCAGAAGCCTGATGAAGTTAGGCCTCCGGGTTAGTTCCTGATCTGAGATGGATCCGGTGTAAAGCTTGGAAACAAATGTGATAACGCCACAGGGAGCTACCCCAACCAATGATTTAAATGTTGTGTGATTTTTGTAATTTGAAAAGCTTTCAGATTGTAAGGTGAGTGATGTTGCTGTCTCACAGCGGACTTCTGTGCAGTCAATCAGCACACGGACCTCTGGGCAGTACTGGCGGAATTTTTTAGGCATGGTAGCTTGCACCTGCTGTCTGGTCATCCATGTAGGTAGGGAGCCCAAAACAAGGTAAAAATAACTGGTCCATGTTATGATGATGCGGCTTACTGTTGACAAACTGACCTTGAACATGGAAGCCAAAGCTTGTTCCTTGAGTCCAGCAGCAATACGACAAAGAAACAGGAAACATTCATCAATAAGGCCTAGTTTACGGTGAGCCTCCCTCTGTGCCTTGGTCCAGTAAACTATCCTTGAAGCTGATGGTGCAACAGACTCCCAGAACAACATGAAGACTTCTTCTGAGGGAAATCGTGTGAAGAAGCGGAACTCTTCATCAGTTGAGCAGAAATGGTTGTGTTTAGGCTGGTCTGCAAGGAGTGTAAGCTGTTTGATTTCATTCTCCAGCTCAACCACTTTTTGCTCAAGCTCCCTTATCCGTGCCGCTGCAGCGTCCACTTTGCCTATGACAAAAAAAAGAAAAGACATTAGCTTAAAGTTTTATATTGACGAATATCCTGACAAAATTGAAGTCAAACTCTGTAGGACCTTAATTGTACACCAATTATAAATTAGCTAAATTGGTATATTTTAACTGTGCAACATTTAGCTAACAAATACCGGTATTTTTTGGTATAATACATAAACCATGCTTGTGCTTGGAAGGATTTTAAACAACATATAATATCTCAGACATGAGATAGTAATTTAAGTAAACGTTGCAAATGAAGCCTTTATCAGGTAAGTATTGAATATTTAGCCTTTATTTAGGCAAGTATTGCATATTAAGACTTTATTCACATAAATATTGCATACTTAGACTTTATTCGGGTAAGTATTGCATATTACGACTTAATTCAGGTAAGTGTTGCATCATAAGACTATTCAGTCATGAATTGTAAGTTTAGACTTTATTCAAGTAAGTATAGCATATTAAGACTTTATTTAGGTATGAATTCTAAGGTTAGACATACTGTTATACAGTATGTATTGTATCTCCAATATGTTATTTTGGTAGGTATCGAATCTTAAGACTGTTACTCAGGTAATTATTAATTATTCGAATGGTTATTTAGGTAGCTGTCTTGTGTATTTATTGTGTAAATGGATATAAGAGTTGTAAAGTTACTCACCAGGGGATGGTGGACGGCAGTAATCATGCTCCGTAGCATTAGCGTTCGGCTCGGTTAGCATAGCTTCCAGGTCGTCCAGCTCGTCTCTCTGTCCCGCGGCAGCTTCTGTGTTTAAACCGAGACGAGTACTTGCCCTCTCGTAGGGTGTCAGACGATCCTCATGTCGACTCCCAAAATCATTCCAGGCGAATCGTGATGGAACTGATCCCTTCTTTAGTCTGGCCCTGCTTCCTCCCTCCTTTACATATAGCTCCTCCGGCCTGAAGTGCTGGCTACACACATATGTACTGCTGCGCAGAACCGTGAATGTGGCACTTTCCTCTCTCCTAATTGCTATAATCCATTTACCATGTAAACGTGTGTCCTTTGGGAAGTCGTGGAAACTTAAATTTGGATGTTTACGTTTGCTGTTTGAGCAAAAAGGCACGCTGCAGTAGCACTTGCTATGCTGCTCCATTTTGTCTCTACGTTCTACCCGCTCTGTTTACCCTGCTATTTTTTACTTCCGCATTCCAAACCCGGAAATGTGAAAAGGGCCCATTATCCGGTTAGTGGGGTTATTTTATTTCATACACAGAAGAACTTAAAAACTGTAAAAACACTCCAGACTGGCTCAGCTGAGCCCTGTAGCCCGTGGCTGGGCTGTAGCTCTGACTCAGTAAAGACTGCGGGCTTGTGCTTCTGCTGCTGCAGCTCCGACTAGTGGTTGGATGAGGAACTGCTAAATCTGAGGAAACGCTAAATCTGTCACATGTTCTTAACAGCTCACAATTTTTGATTTTATATTTATTAAGCCTTATTTCAGTATCATACGTTTTGATCAAAGTTAATATAACTTGTATTTGATGTAATTTCTATTCACTTGACTAGTTTGGTTCTTGATTGATGGAGTTTTTGGATTTCATAACATGACAAATTAAAAGGATTTATGTTAATAGAGCAACAAGCAAACTTTTTTTTCCATGCAACTGTAATATTTGATTGAATAAATAATATATTGAGAGTTATTTAACATTAAGGAGTAATTACATTCATTTTATATTACATCTGGTTACATTTTCTTATATTTATAAGTTACATCTGGCCCTCAGAGGACAGCCAATATGCCAATGTGGCCCTCGGCCAAAATGAGTTTGACACCCCTGCTTTAGGGTGTGTCTTATGTTTGTGTAGTGCAGCATTAATGAGTAAAGCACTTTCCTATTGGCTCCTGCGCCCATTTATTTGCATACTGGGTGTCACCCCCACCTTTAATTACTCACCATCCATGAGCAGCTATTCCCCCAAGACTACCTTCACAACTTCACAACAGTTGCTAATTCAAAATTATGAAATTAATGTCTATTTTGGTTTAGATTTAAGTTTTATGTTGTTAAGGTATGTTCCCAGTTTTAGGCACATTTTAAAATAAGAACTTTTAATCTGGATTCCAATTCTGGATTTAGTTTTTTGCTGGAATGTAAAAGAACTGTTCATATATATTGATTGGCCAGTTAATACCACAACTACCAAATATCACGTTAAAGATCCAGATGTAACAGAGTTCTTTGAGTAATGTCAACAAAAATTAAATTAAGTACATTTCACTTAATTCACTTAAAGCCCCACTAGGTAGGATTACAGTTGTAGAGTGTAATAAATGTTTCAGGCGGATTAGTTTCTCTTTCTCGTTTTCTGGCTTTCACAGACATATTCGTTCTCTTTCCAGCTTCTGCCAGAGGGTCTGTATGATAGTTTGTAAAGAATGAACCAGTAGTCCTTGTAGAACTGTTAGAAATAAAGGTCGGAAAGCAGGTCGCAGTTCACGCGAGCGTTGGTCGCGGCCGCCTCGGAAAACTTACAGAGTCTGGTTTGAGCTCAGAGGAGCTCCGGCACAGACACGAGGGCACCGCTATTCCTCCTATTACACCTCAATGCTGCGCTGATGTGAGTTTCAAGCTGTAATTTTACTTCTTTAAAAAGATCAAAAATCAATCCAAATCCTACCTATTGGGGCTTTAAGTAGTCCTTAAGTACTAAGTCTGAGCCTTATTTAAGCTCAAATCATTCAAATCATCAAGTTATTAAAAACTAAATTAATACATCTGGCTTGCTTTACATTTATGTTTCATTAATGTAAAGTTTTCAGACTCAAACATAAAAACACTTATGTGCTTCACAAGCTTGCACTGCTAACAACAGAAAGTCAGAAACACAGAAGAAGAAAAGCTTTGACTAGAAAAAAGGAACAAAAGTCAAACTGCAGTGAACATCAGTGATTATTTCAAGCTGTGTTACTTCCCTGAATGATTTAGCCAACATTGTGGCTGTGTTCAACTTTTTTCCAGCTATGAATCGAGTTCTGAGTTTGCGTGTCATATTGAGTTATGGAGATCTCCTGTTTGAACTCAGTGGGAAGATATTTTTTTATGAAAAGGTGCTTCATGTTTGGAGGGCTTTCTAGCTGCTTTTGAAAGGTGTTGGCATCTTTGTGGACGTTTTTTATGCTCGACATCAAACTTTGTGAGGCGTTAGCTTCCCCTGATAGATTGACATCCTCATGCTAGCAATGTACAGTCAGTTTGCCATTGGAAAAATTTTGAGAGAATTATAGACTGCATGGTTCATTTCATTAAGTCTTGTGTCATGATATTTAGGGTTTTTCTATTGTTTGGAGAGTGCAACATGATGAGTAAAACTCTCCCTGTTATGCACACTCACCCTCAATGTGTAGTCGTTTCTCGTAGGCTACCCTTTCTTTTGGTATTCTTTCTCAAGTATGTCTTATACACTGTAAAACCTGATAAGTTGACTAAACCCAAAACTTTTGTTGTAACTGATTTCCTTTAATAATTTTTAATAAATCCTTCCATAATTTTTAAGTTCATGTAACATAATGTTTAGGTACAACGAAACTTAAATACATGTACATATATATTTAAAATTAATATTTTCCTGAACTTGTATTTAGTCTTTTTTCTAGTTTCATTCAACTATTTTTTTTAAACATCCATAGAAAAGAAGATGAAAAAACAGTAAAGAATGAAAAGTACTGAGAGCACAGGGAGAACACAGAGTTACTGCAGCTCAGTAAATGATGTTTGTTCTACAGAGACCAAGTACTTAACCATAATATGTGATCTACAAGTTTACCTAAGGTAGCCCCGAGGGAATCACTACACACTGATGGTGAGTGTCTGAAACTGGAAGACACACCCAGTATGCAAATAGATTGTGACAGAAGCCAATGGAAAAGAAGCTGTTAATGGCAACAGACTAAACTCAGTTATTATAAGTTGATTCAACTCAAAGATCTCAGTTTGAATGTATATGTGCCCACAAATGTTCAACTAACTCAAAATAGTTGACTAATGTTTAGAAATCTCCAATTTTATGTGTTAAACAGACTACATTTATTTGAATTCAAACAACTTCTGGGTTTACAGTGTAGAATGGTTGATTATATGACCACAGTGTTGAAGACTGTAAGAGCAAGTTTTTGTGAACCTCTGCTGTTTGCAATAAGAAAGGAGAGCTCTTGAGCCAACTTAAATACATTGCTTTAATAGGTAACACATAATTGAATTAAGTTTTTTTTTAATCAAGTTAATAAGTTGAATAAACATATAATTATCTGTTTGTTTTAAGGCAACAGTTTGTGTTAATTCAACTTAAGATGTCTATACGACTTTTAAAAGATTCCGAAAAGCCTTTTAACAGACTGAAGTCTGACACCCTCTCACATCTAAAGACTAGTCACAGACTATTTAGTCGCAGGCTAAGAAACTGGGGGTCACTATTAACAAGACTGCAACTAGATTCTTCTGCAATTATTTCCCATCATGCTTCTGGTGGAGTTTAACAGAAAAAGAAGCTGTTTAACAGTGAAACAGAGGCACTTGGTTTCAGCTTCCTTGTTGTGTGCAATTAAAAAAACAGCCAAAAAGAAAAAAAAAAAGATATTGCAGAATGTGAACACGACCCTGTTTGAGTGAACGGAAACGTTCCCGTGTTTGCCTTGCGGCTTCCCGTAGCTCTCCTATTGGTTGTTGACATCGTTCACGTCACTATTTGCATTAGCCAAATCTCAGGACTTGCGATAATATTAAACACGGTTGATTTTATCGGAGCACCAGGATGTGAACCCGACTGACTAAAACTGTTAATTCTAACCACCTTACACTGAACGATAGAGATGATGCGACTGCAGCTCGACTCCAGCCAGACTTTCGTGATTTTACAACTGTGAAATCGTAAAGTATGATTTGAGTTTAAATAAGACACTGAGCTAAGTACAGACTACTCAAATTAATTAAGTTAACTGTACTTAATTCATGTTGATGTTACTCAAAGAACTCCTTTACATCTGAACACTTAATCCAGGATCCAGTCCTGAAATTGTAATATTCGGTGGGTGTGGTGCTAACTGACCAATCAAATACATTAACTGTTGCTTTAAATTTCAAATAATGACCGAAAGTGGGAACACAATTTACCAACATAAGACTTAAACCTCACACATAATAGACATTAATACCACAATTTTGCATTAGTGACTGCTGTAACATTCAGCAAACATTAGGACCAGTCTCTGCAGCAGAAAAATAGTAACTGGTTCCAACAGCCTTCAACACTGAGACCAAACAGCTGCAAAATCTTATATACTGAAAGTACAGCTAAGGGAAGGTAGCCTGGAGGGAATTGCTGCTCATGGATGGTGAGTAAAGGTGAAGGTGACACCCAGTATGCAAGTAAATGGACGCAGGAACCAATAGGAAAGGAGTTTTACTTATTTATGCTGCTCTACACAAACATAAGACACACCCTGAAGGTTACCATATTTTACTGAAATGAATCTCTCTAACTCATTTAAATCAATCCACCTTAACTCAAAAGTTGATCTTATACAAATGACCTGAGTGTGTATATAATTATTTTGAGTTAGTTTGATCTTATTAGGTTAAGTGTATTTAAGTTGCAATAACTTAGATTTTACCTTGTTCTCAATCAAAATATTGCATTACTTCAGCTACTATTCAAATACACTTTTTACAGTGGTGTGTTTTATTGTTGTATTGTTGGCTAAAGGCTGCAGTAGACACTCATGCACTAATGAAGAATAATGTGTTTGGAAAAGGTTGAGTCAGATTTGTAGTCATTGTAGTGAGGCCAGTGCTGCTATTTCGCTTTTGCAATGCATCTGAGCAGATCATAGCATGGTAGCAATTAGGCTTTTGTTGTATCTGTCAGCTTCTTTTGTAGCTTGCTCTAGTTGGTCCATCTTTCAGATGGTCTTTAGAAGGTCATTAGCAAGATTATTTGTGCTATAAGAAGACCAAAGCTATTTTCCAGCCTGATTAAGCTTTTAGTAGTGGCACATCCAGCTCGATTAAGCTAGTGGATCAGCTTGGCCTAGCAAAGATGGCTATTTAATCTGTTGTGATTAGCTAAAGCAATAGTCCAGCTCTTGCAGTGTTTAAACAGGAAACTGTTACATGCTACTGCATGCAACATTCTAGTTTCTCTTTGGTATAACTTTGATTTTTAAGAAATATTAAATTGCACCATAAACTAGAGCAAACTAGTTGCCTCAACTTACATTATTAAGTTTCTTGTTAAAAGTTGGACTAACTAAATCATTTGTGTTGCAAAATGTACAAATTGTAGTAGAATCCTAGTTGAGGCCAAGCCAACTATTCTGCACTACTGCACATGCTCAGTTTGACTTTTTAGTTAAATGGGGTCTACTGAGCAATTATGCAGGGGTTTTCATCTGGTGTTGTTCACTCTATTTGCATATTGGGCGTGTCCTCCCACCTCTCACTCGCCACCCTCACATCCTGCCTTTTCTTGTGATTCACATTTGCAATGATGATTAACTGCCTGTTCTCAGTGTTGAATGCTGTAAATACAAGTTATGTTGCTTTGTGTTAATCAGTGTGATTATATACTATGTTCAGTTGGTTGTTTTTGCATTACTGCAAATTTGCATGATTGACAATAAGATGTATGCATAGTAGTCATAAGTTCTTTATTGAAAATTGTCAGCAAAACTTACAAAAAACATTTTATAGAACCTAAATTAGACCCACTAATAACACATGAATTTATAAAAAATTGAAATTTTATGCATATGAAAAATGTATTATCTGAACTGAAGATTTCTAATAAGCACAACTGTCTTTTTTTCAAAACTTAAACATTTGAATTGGCTTCAAAATGTAAAAAAATCAATTGCAGTAAGTTGCCTTGAAATTTTAGGTTTTTCTCATCTTTTAAGTTTTTTACAGTGTGAATACTAATCCTGAAACAAAATAAAAAATAAAATGCTTCTTTAGTGAACTTTTGTTTACATTTCTCCCCTGTCTCTCTGCCTTCCTTGTCGTGACTTTAGCTCTCGTTTTTCCGCCCGTTCTTGAGCTCCCTATCTCCTTATATGGGCGTTTTTCCTGGCCATGTCCGAATTCACCAGCCAGTAGTGTATAGGACTGCGACCCTGGCGACAGGGGTTCGGTCCCTCATGAGGAGCGGTGTTTTTATTTTATTTTATTTTTTTTTCTTGGGTTTACCTGCTTTAAATTTTACTGTTCTGCAATTGGGTTCAACAACCCTCTGGGCTGGAGAGCTACTAGTCTGTAGCACTCTTTCCCATTACACATCATTTTCCAAAACAGATTTTTTTTTTATGGCCTGCCACATAATGGCTTGGAAAATATCTGGCCCACGGCCAAACTTAATTGCCAACCCCTGCCTTAGAATGTAATAGCGCTGGGTGGTATACCGGTTCACTCTGTATACCAGAGGGGAAATTAAAACCGCCATACTGCTAGAGACACTGTGGAACGCTGTGTAGAACAGCACTGCCAAAGAAGCAGATACATCTCGCTAGGTAACTCTAGCCAGATAGCATAACAAGCTAACACACCGGAGTGGCAGTAGTCAGCCCTGTGGAGTCAAACGCTCCATCCTGCCTAGAGAGAAATGAGAACAGCACTTTAACTGAGGAGCTTCTGCTGCTGTTCCTGAATGTATGAGTGTTTTTACCTGAGTAAAACAGAAAAGTAACAGCAAATAGCAATTATTTATTTAAAAATAAAAATTAAAAAGTTCAATTAATATAGTGCCTTCAGAAAGACGATTGATTAATAATGATATAACTTCATTAGTTTTAACTTTATTGAAGTCTTTATTCAAGTGTTCTTTATTTATTCAAATGTTTCTTTATTGTAAAAACATTTCTAAACACAAAGCATAGTCTCAGCGCTGGTAGAAGATCAGCTCCTGTATTAAATAATATTTTCCCTTCAACGTGATCAGCATTGTTCAGACTGCATAGAACACAATGCATCATAATCCTCAAAGCTAATACAGGAAAATCAAAGGGAAATTTCCACTTTGGTCTTCGGTTAATAATATTGAATCAGATGAGAAGTAGACTGTGGCCTGCTGTGTCTGGTCAATTGCATGGCAGCAGGGGTCTCATACATTTTGTAATATCGGAATAATGGCATTTAACCTCTGTGTCATCTCACACTTTCTAAGGAAAGCTATATTGATTGCTGGCATGTATCATACCAAAACATTTGTTCAGGGAAACGTGGAAGGACTGAATAATCCTATGGATAATAGATCACATGACGTATGGCTCAGAAACTGATTACAAACTGAGTTTTATTGGATAGTATGTTATGCTGTGTAGTATAATATTTTGTACTATATTATGGTACTGTGTTTTATGGGGTAGTATTATGCTGTGTACTATAATATTTTGTACTATATTATGGTACTGTGTTTTATGGGGTAGTATTTTAGAATTGTTTTTTATAGAGTAGTATTTTGTACTATTGTATTGTGCTATGTTTTATGGGGTACTATTCTACACTATAGTACTATTTTGTACTATAGTATGCTACTGTGTTTTAGGAAACAGCATTTTGTACTATAGTATGCTACTGTGATTCATGGAATAGCATTGTAAAAAGAGTTCTTAAAAAAAAAATCTTTCTTTTAAAGCTCCACTAGGTAGGATTGCGGTTTTGTGCTCGTGGGCTCCCCCTACAGTTGCAGAATGTAATAAATGTTTCAGGTGGATTAGTTTCTCTTTCTTGTTTTCTGGCTTTCACAGACATATTCGGTCTCTTTCCAGCTTCTGCCAGAGTGTCTGTATGTTAGTTTGTAAAGAATGAACCAGTAGTCCTTGTAGAACTGTTAGAACTAAAGGTTGGAAAGCAGGTCGCAGTTCTCGCGAGCGTTGGTCACGGCCGCTTCGGAAAACTTACAGAGTCTGGTTTGAGCTCAGAGAAGCTCCGGCACAGACACGAGAGCACCGCTATTCCTCCTATTACACCTCAATGCAGCGCTGCAGTGAGCTGTAATTTTACTACTTTAAGCCTCAGATTGAATGTTTTAAAGCTCACCTTCCGCGAAAATCCGATTTTTCTTGTTTTTTGTGGAATACAGTAGGTCTCTCCGAGTTGAATGTGTACACCTGCACATTAAACTGTTTTGCAGCCCCCATTGTCTGCAGGAGCTAAGCAAAGAAATCCCCCCTCCCCCCCTCCAAAAAACGGGTGAATTTTGAATTATCTTTCTGCCTACGTAGGCAGAAACTCACAGACCAGCCCACCTTGGCTCGAGAAACTCCCAGAGGCGGAGCTGAAGCGACGCAACATCACCGCTCATCAGTTAGGAGGTGGGAGGCAGTGAGCGGCAGAGCGGTGGAGGGGCGTCGCAGTGCTCCTAGCCAATCAGAGGAGAGATATTTGCATGCTGTTTGCATGTATGAATATTCATGAGCAAAGCTGGAATCCGGTCATTTTGGACACACCCCTAAAACAGTCCATTAAAAAAGAGCTATACAGAGACACCTGAGCACTTTTTTTTTACAAAAACGGCTCACATGTCATTCATTCATACTAGAGACCACAACTAGACATTTTAAAATGAAAGAAAAAATGACGGAAGGTGAGCTTTAAACAATAATTTAATAATTTTCTTTTTTTTAAATTATTTAAACAATTATTACATTCATTTCTTCTTTTTATTTATTTATAGTATTTTCAACCTACTACAATGACATTTTAAACTATAGTATTAACCTGTATTTTATGGAATAGTATTTTAGATTTTAGTACATAACAGAGATTTTATAGGATAGCATTTTAGACTATAGTTTGGTACTGCAAGGTAGTGGATTGCCTCTATAGACTACAATACCAGACAGCCTGTTTTATGAGATATAGCATTTTAGACCTTTAAACTGTATTATGGGATGGCATCTTCATACTGCAGTACAGAAGCAGTGTTTTAGTCTATAATATGAGGGCTGAGGTTTAGACCGTTCTACCCATATAAATATCAGTAGAATGAAGCAGAACGTGTCTAGGGAAGGAGCTTCTGAAGTGTCCTTGGTGGGATGGAGGGGATGGAGGGTCTCCAGGGCAGAAATATTGTAGATAGCACAGCCTGTGTGTTTTGAAGAGGTCTGCCAAGAATGCCAAAAATGGCAGCAATTATACAGCTCCCTGCCAGAAGCTCAAGGAAAACTGTCAATCAAATAAGCAGAACCTTAGTAGGTGTATGAAACTGTTTTCTGTCAAAGTGCTGCCAATTATGAAACACTTAGCTTTACCACATTACGTATTACTCACTCACAGTAGTGAGAGAAGCAAACATTTATGTTGAGAAGATTTCCTAATACAGTTAATACGTCCTTCGATAGGTGGCACACTGCTTTTTAACTCAAACCGAGCTTTATAAACACTCTGTGGGAGTGAGTATAGGTTTATCAAAATGGCTTTCTCCAGGGTGCCCCCTTATGATTCAGACCATTTTTAAATTAATGCACTGGATTAAACGCAATGTACAGTGTGTGAGTGCATCAGGAGTACAGTACAGTATAAATATATATAGATAATTATAGACTGTTTTTCTTTTATAAACTTTGGTGACATTTACTTTATGACATGCCATTGACTCATCTACAGCACATCTGTGCTGCCATATGTAAATGCATTTTTTGTACTGTTTTTTATTTATTTTAACACCATTTGATGTCATGCCATCTGTCTTCAACACTGTGCAAACCTTTCATGACCAAAAAACAAAATTTGACTAGCTTTTATATACAGTCATATGAAAAAGTTTGGGCACCCCTATTAATCTTAATCATTTTTAGTTCTAAATAGTTGGGTGTTTGCAACAGCCATTTCAGTTTGATATATCTAATAACTGATGGACACAGTAATATTTCAGGATTGAAATGAGGTTTATTGTACTTACAGAAAATGTGCAATATGCATTAAACCAAAATTTGACCGGTGCAAAAGTATGGGCACCCTTATCATTTTAATGATTTGAATACTCCTAACTACTTTTTACTGACTTACTGAAGCACAAAATTGGTTTGTTAACCTCATTGAGCTTTGAACTTCATAGCCAGGTGTATCCAATCATGAGAAAAGGTATTTAAGGTGGCCAATTGCAAGTTGTTCTCCTATTTGAATCTCCTCTGAGGAGTGGCATCATGGGCTCATCAAAACAACTCTCAAATGATCTAAAAACAAAGACTGTTCAACATAGTTGTTCAGGGAAAGGATACAAAAAGTTGTCTCAGAGATTTAACCTGTCAGTTTCCACTGTGAGGAACATAGTAAGGAAATGGAAGACCACGGGGACAGTTCTTGTTAAGCCCAGAAGTGGCAGGCCAAGAAAAATATCAGAAAGGCAGAGAAGAAGAATGGTGAGAACAGTCAAGGACAATCCACAAAAGGCAAAAGCATACCTCAGGCGACTCGGTTTGTGGCGTGCTTGCAGAAATGGCTTCTGTCGCATCACTCTCCCATACAGCTTCTCCTTGTGCAAAGTGTGCTGTATTGTTGACCGATGCACAGTGACACCATCTGCAGCAAGATGATGCTGCAGCTCTTTGGATGTGGTCTGTGGATTGTCCTTGACTGTTCTCACCATTCTTCTTCTCTGCCTTTCTGATATTTTTCTACAATAAACCTCATTTCAATCCTGAAATATTACTGTGTCCATCAGTTATTAGATATATCAAACTGAAATGGCTGGTGCAAACACCCAAATATTTAGAACTAAAAATGATTAAGATTAAAAGGGGTGCCCAAACTTTTTCATATGACTGTATGTACATGTGTGTAGATTAAAAGTGCTCTATATGATTCTGGAGACTGAATGATGAGATTTGAAGTTGACAGCAACACATATCTACCCCTCCTTTCAGTGCTTCTACTGAAGCTTCACTCCATAATTCATGCATGTGCACTGCCAGTGTAACTTGGCAAAAAAAAAAAGATCTTTAACTTTTTGTGGTTTCTTGGCCATCTCGCCTTGACAATATGTGTAGTTTAACATGCAGCAAGCTGACAGATACACAATCTCCCCTGTTGCAGGTTGACAAGGATATTGCTGTGTGCTGGTGTCAGTCTGAGCCACTTTGTTTGGTTTCTGATTTCTAGAACACCAAGACTTTTTTTCCAGTACGCAAACAGACTAAAGAGCTAGCAAATTTCCATTCAATATACTTTTACAAAGAGTATGGAAATTTTATACAGCACCTTTAATGCAATATTATGTAGAAAGTTTAGCTTAAAATAATAGCTTCAAAATTGTTTGGATGGTAAATTGACTTATAATGGGGTAAATTCAGTCCCTATTATTACTATTCCAGGCCCAGAATACCGCTACTGTACTACTGGCATCCTGCATGGACTGAGAACTGAGTCAAATTTATATAAATTCCTGACATATTACTTCACCTTGATAGTCGACATAGTCCTTTACAGCTTGTCAACAAATGCACGTGTACAGCTGTCCATAAAAAAAAGAGATCACTTAGCACACACACAGCCCCGCTCTTTAAACACACACACAGACGTGCGCTGCAGAGTGCAAACCTGACTTTTACCTCAACAATAAACAATAAAAATTACATTTTTGTCTTGTAAATAAGTTGCTGGTGTACACTAAAACAAAATATTTATGGGCTCAATTTAACTCAGCCAAGTTAAGTTATCATTTTGGTTTGACTCAGTTAAGTTATATATATATTAGGGGTGAAACCGATTACTCGAGTAATTCGATTTAAAAAATTGATCGATTCATTTTCTGTGCCTCGAGTAATCGTTTAATTCATTTTAAAACGCAGAGCAGGGAATTTAGTGTGGACTTTTAATGTAAAATAGCGCACTTAGCGTTACGTCTAGCGATAGCGTTTATTAACTTACTTAATACAGTCTTTATGTAATCAGTAAACTCAGCGCTGTGGAGTTTATAAATAAATACATGTTAAAGTTAGCTGGCCATGAACTTACTGTATTGTCATTTAACTAAGATGCACAATATAAAGCCAATGTTTATGCCTTTATTATTGATTAATGCCCTATATTTAATACTTACAAGAAATTCTATGTTGAAATAATTTAACTTAATTCATTAAATTATTAATTATTAAATTATTACTTGTGGTATTTATGTCTATTTTGTGTTTTATTTATTTCTATTTGGCATTGGAATGTGGAAATGTATGTTGTGAATTTAGAAATTAAATCAATTGGTCTTTCACTATTAAGTAAAATCTCTTATTTTTTGTTTTACCCAATTACTCAGTAAATCACATCGATTTCTAAAATAATCGATAGCTCAAACCTTAACATATAAAATATAAATATTTCATATATGTATATATATATGTATATATATGTATACATATATACATATATATACATATATATATACATACATAAAGGAACTGCCAATACTGACAGCATAGCACTGCAGCAAACCAACAAACTGTGATCACCAGTAACTCAAAATGAAGGTAACTTTCTCTCATAGCCTATAACACTGAGGCCTGACAATCAACACATTTTCTACACTAGTGCATGCCAAGGATAAGGTAGCTTTGGGCAACACAAAGATGGTAAATAAGGGAGAGGCCACTCCCAATATGCAAATATATGGTGCATTATGGGAAAGCTGTATGAACCAACACTGTAGAAAGAGCACTGACACTGTACTGTACTATATCTAAAACGTGGTTGAAATCCCATTTCTTTTCATTGGCTCAGCAAACACTTTCAGTTTTCAGATTGAGTTGTACTGGCCGGCAAGTTCACTCAGCTTGATAAAATTAGTTCTTCTGACTAAAACACACTAAATCACTTTATAGAGTAATATGAATTTTACCAGTCAGGTTGTAAGAAGCAGTAAAGCCACTCTGCTGAAGTACAGCATTATAAATGAGTTTCAGTGAGGTTTTCAGTGAGAAAGTGGTATTAGCATTAGCCGCTTAGCACAGTGCTAGCTTTTTCCCTATTGAGAGGTGAGTATATTGGACTGTAGTCTGCGTGTTTACCGTGTTAAAACAAGCAACGTGGGATGAACCACTTGCTGGGTTACCAAAACACTCATGGATCCTCAAGGTAGCGCTGTCGAGCAGCATTTATTAGCGCTAAGCACTGCTAACTGCACTAAAATACTAAAAATAAACAGAAAAATAAACAGAAGTGCTTTACTCACCCAAATAAACAGTTCTAGGAGAGAAGGCTTTGTGGATTAACATCCATCACTAGTTTGACTGAAAAAGAAAATGTTTTTTTTAAGTATTACAGTTTTGTTTACTATTACTATTCCGGTGCACCTTATGTATAAAAATGAAAATAGACATTTAATGGTAGTCTTTGAATGGTGTCTTGAAATCTGGTGCATCTTTTAGTCCAAAAAATAGAGTACTTCACCTTAATAGTCAACATAGTCATTTACAGCTTGTCAACAAACACGTGTACAGCAGTCTGTGGCTAAACTGACACATTCTTTTTAAACATTTTTCTTTGTCCTAAAAAAGGTTTTAATCTTAGTATTTCAGAGACTGAAAGATGGCTTGATATGACACCGGCGCTAATAATGAACATAAATATGAAGCCATTTCTTTAAAGGGCAGCAGTTCCGTGACAAATTGATGCTGCGCATGACTGTATCGTTAAGTGACTGTGATGTCAATTATCTCACAAAACGGCGTCTTCTAATGAGATGAAAAGCTCTCATGGCCTAAAGTCTTAGCTTGCAGTTGGACACTGGTATCTGTGCTGCATATGGCCTCTGTCTACAGAAAATCTCTGACACAAATCCATGATTTGCTAGACTAAGACCTCTTAGTGGTAAGCACACTAAGCCCCCCTGGGAGGCATAATGACTGATGCTTTTATAGAGACAGATGAACGTGGGATTCTTGTCTCTTTCCTGTGACAATAGTGTTCTTTTAGACTGAAATGTCAATAATTCCCAGATGATTTTGTCCTGTAGTCTTTTATTTATAAATGCCGATACTTGTTTGCACAGATGTACTCCTACTCTACATGCAGGCAGATTAGAAATGGCCTTTAAAAAACACGTGTGAAGCATTGCACGCTTAGAAACAAAAGGGCTACAAAAGGTTTTTTTTTTAAATGATGCCATAGAAGAACCACTTTTAGTTTGGATTGTCATGATAATAATAAAACAAAAACCTGAAAGTTTTAATAAACAATATTATTGTCATTTTAAGAACACTTTATGTCAATTAAATAATGATAAAAATGGGGTTACACCCTTTTAAAGGAATGTATTATCATATATTATGGAAAACATGCTGAGTTTAGGCACTGACAGCCCTTGACAGCAGAGCTTCAGACAGTATTTTCTTATTGGAACTGTGCAGTGTGTCACGGAAATCTGTGTGGGATGTATCCTTCGAATCTTTGAATCCTCCCACCATCATTCCCTCTAGTCACATTTCCACACTCAGGGTTGCCAGGTATGTACAACAGCACACAAATAGAGTGGTGTAGTCATAGTAACAGCTAAGAAG
Source organism: Astyanax mexicanus (assembly GCF_023375975.1). NCBI lineage: Eukaryota > Metazoa > Chordata > Actinopteri > Characiformes > Acestrorhamphidae > Astyanax > Astyanax mexicanus. The sequence continues at coordinate 28,462,614 of NC_064420.1, read as the reverse complement.
GCTATTTTTCTGCTGAACTGGTGATCACTGAGCTTCAGTAAGGTTGCAAACATATATATGGTATGTATATATACGTATATATAGTCACTGATCAGCTACAGAGTAAGACTCGTCGCAACCTGCCACTGTGTGACTGTGTGTCTGTGTATCTGGCAACCTGTGTGAGCTTTGTGTCTGGGGAGGGGCAAAAAAATCTAGCCAGTGTTTGGAAACTGGACTACTGTAGCCATTTCGCACACTCTAATCACTCTAATGTATTACCGATTGTTACTTTAAGAATTTTCAGACATTGAAATTGGAGTATTAAAAATATTTTTATATCATAAATAAATAAAATATAAAACAAAGATATAAAAAAACACTGTTTTGAAACAAAGTTCACATATTGGCCTATTGTAGTTCATGGGCTCTTCTCACTACAAAAACAATTGGCTATTTCAAGTTGACTGAGGTAATGTGTGTGTGTGTGTGTGTGGGAATAGAGGAAGTGTGAGATAAAGGGAGATAAAAATAATGAAGACTGTGAGAAAGATAAGAAGTTAAAAAAAAAAAGATTTTGATGTGAAATAAACCAATCAAGCCTTTCACTCTTCATTTCCTTTAAGAGCCAGGTGCATCACTTCTGCATGTCTCAGCACATGATAACGAAAAAAACAATGAACATCTGACGAACAGCTGGCTATTGTCAGGGTTCTAATCAGTTGGTGGCGCACCTGTGTTATCTGTTGCCAAGATAGATAGCAATTCTCAGGAAATTTACCTGAACACATCTCACTTCCAGACCACAACACCACATCAGCGTTAAAATACATACTTAAGCACCGTTGCTATTCAAACAATGCAGCCGCAAGACGGAAAAACAGACTGTTTGTGGGGTGTAAGATAGCAATCAGCGCCAAAACGCACCTTTCACACGGTGTAAGATAGGGCCCTGAGTGTGTGTGAATGTTTGTGAGAGCTTGACCATTTCCAAACATTCCCTGGATCAATCCCAGTATTCACAATTCCTGTGTAGAACTGTGTTTATTGAATCAATTCTTCAGTAAATCAGATGAACTTTGGGTGACTTTGAACAAATCCAAACACAAGTAGTTATAATGAATGTCACGGCTGCCTACGACGATAATTTCAATAATATTATGTTTCATAATGAGATTTTTTTTTTTTTATTATTTTTTATTTAGCCATATATTATTTTATTCTGTATAGCTGTAAAAGTTCTACAGTCAGGGTCTCTGGGGAAAAAAATGAAACCTTAAAAATAGCGTTACCATTTTCTCCCTAATGCTAATCATATATCAAGATTAGAAGGACAAATTACAATCACTGTGTGAAAGCACTGACATACAGTCTCCATCACAAGCCCACAACCAGTCATTAAACACAAAGGGCATGATGGTAAAATGACCAGGCCTGCTGTCACGGCTGATGAGCTGATTGGGTCTTGAGTTCAATATATAAAACCTGTTATCAAGTTTGTCGGGAGAACTGGATTGGCATTAGTTCTCTTTGAACTCTGAAAGCACTTAAGAAGAATAAGTCCAAAGTAGTTTTATACCCCAGGACTTAGTGGCAGTGAGTTTTTAATCCTACTGTCCAACTGTTCTTGAAAAAGCGCAGCACACCACAAGAGACTAAAGTGGTGGGTCTAATACTGCTGTAGTGATCTGATAAATAATTGGTGTTAATTGGTGTTTTTATTAGTCACTAATTTTTTAGATACACATTCAAACGCAGGGGGTCGTATGTTACACCCTGTACAAAGCACGTCACAATGCTTATTGCTATCTTACATACCGCCAACAGTCTATTTTCATGCCTTGCGATTCTGCAATGAGTGGTCTGGAAGTGAGGTGTGTCCAGATCAATTTCTGGCGTATTGTTATCTTGGCAATAGAAAGCACAGGTGCACCACTGACCAATTTGAACCCTGACAACAGTCAATTGTCAGACATTCATTGCTATCTTGGGAAAAAAGGCAAGTACACCTGCTTATTACACACAAACACACAAGGACATGCAGCAGTGCACCCAAGTTATACATCAACAATAAGCAGAATGCAAAATAAAAAATAACATTGCTTTTCCCATAAATTATCTACTCCCACACCTTCACTGTGTGAATGGTAAATGGTGCACAAAACACATCCTTAATAATTAAGAACATTACTACATGCCTTTTACACCTTTTGATACTTTTCCTGTTGTTATGATAGCAAAGAGACACTGACACGTCCTAAATCAAGCTGCGCCCTGCACGATTGACGGCTTGTCTACAGATAGCTAAAATAGGGCCCCATGGGCTTCTCAACACCTCTTTGTTTTCATGCTAAAGCTGCAGTTTACAAGTGCATAAACCAGATTTTTTTTTCTCGTAATTACATTATTCTAGTTCATGTGAAATAATTGTTCCATATGGTTGCCACATTTATTTAATCATCACATACTTTGTGATAATTATATTAACGTGAATATTAAAGTAGCATTCCATAATACTCTTTATTGTTCTTTACGGAGAAAAGGTTGTATTTATTATATTATTAATATTATTGCATTTATTATAACTTAGAAACAACTTCCTGCAGCTTAAACTATTTTTATTTTAAGATTTATGCAAAAAGTCCATGTTTAGGCAGTTTTGGTCATTTCTTTTTTATAAGGGATGGAAAAGAGTTTCTATATTTGTTTTAATCTGACAAAATAAATATTCAGAAATATGCATAAAGAAATGAGAACATTTTAAACAATAAATTGCAAAGCAGGTATAAGAGCAAATTAATTAATAATTAATTCTATCTTAATTCTAAATCTAAACACATACAGAAACCATGTCTGCATTTAAAACTGCAAAATGAATATTAATTTAATTAACTTACAGCCTGTACTAGTTCTGCCACATTTTATATATTGTATATATTAGGTTTTATCTTTACCCATATAATATGCAATTATATGGGATATTTTTATTCCTGTTGCACTTACACTCAGGTTCATAAGTGTTCAGACGGTGACCATTTTTGCATCTGCACAAAACAACAATGAATCTGAATTCAAGATGTAATTAAAGTGTAGACTTTCAGCTTTGACAAAAGTATTGCATTAGCTGTTAAAAAAATTACAGCTGTTTAAAAATTTGCTCCATTTAGGCTTAAAAGTAATTGGCCTATGAAGTAGTTTCATGGCCTGTTATAGCTTTTTATTTCACAATTTTATGCCAAATTAAGAAGATTAAGGAGAGAAACGTTAAGTTTAAGTGTTGAAATTGCATTTGATTGCTGTTCATTTGAACTACTAATACACTCTCAAAGAGGTGACCATGTAAGACGTGCAGTTGCTTTAGACTTTCAGCTCAGATTCAGATAGCAGTGAGCCTTGGGCATATGAATCAGGAAGCACATGGAGCAGATATAATTCAGACACTCATACTCACTTTGCACTTGCTTGTTTATTTACTACTAGACTGCGAGAACATGAACATCCAAAGCATGTTAGAAGCATTACTATATAAATTAAATGAGCAGATGCCTTTTGCATTCCGTTCTTTATGCAGTTACTATACATGTCTATGCAGTTATCTTATGTGTCCTTTAAAGAGACAGTTTATACATTAATGAATACTTGCTCATTACAAAGCAAAGGATGTCATCACTGACCAGCAGGCACCAAGTTTCAATTTGATGTCAGAAAGACTCTTAGGTTAGATAGATATGGAATTTTGGATGCTTAAGACTAAGACTATGGGCATTTTCACACCAGCTCTATTTAGTCTAGTTAAAGGGTCTTTGATTCATTTTCTCGGGGCAGGTGTGAAAACAGCAATTGCACCGAGACTCATGAGAGGAGGAGGTCTTGGTCCATTTCCAAATGAACTCCAGAAAGATTTGTTTAATGTTAGAATATTATCCAGTCCCAATCCTACCTGACTATCAAATATACTCCTCAGGTTTAAGCTAAACGGCTGTTCAGGAACAGTTTAACCTGATATATTACCCAGATAATTACCACAGCTAGCTATTAACAAGTCCTGCCTCTGTTGCTGCTACATGCTAAGCTGTTTACACACTGAATGCTGTACGTGCAGCGTTCACTGTTCACGTATGCTCAACTCTGCTTTCTGCACGGACATCCCATTGTAAACACTGTGTTTGAAAGCACGGCACGTTCACGTAAGCTACACGTTGCACTTATAAACATGCTGGTCTGGAACACAGAACTTTAGTTTTTCGCTCTGACCAATCAGAGGAGACGACGTGTGCTTGTGTGGTTTGTTAAGGTGCATTTTGGTGCGATTAGGTTTGTGCTTGTGCGAAAACAAATTAAAAGGAAAGGAAAAAAACGCTCCAAGTAAATAAATACATCAAGTTGGACCAGATTTGGACCAAAGAAACCAACTACAGGTGAAAACACCCTTAAACCAACAATGTGACAAATGTGAAATTCTAATATATCATATCAGATGTTTTAAATTATTAGTAATAAACAAACATAATTTAGGTGTATCATGATCTGTCATGGGCTTCAAATGGTCCAGCAGGCTAAGTGCTGCCTCTATGATCATGAGATTGTCGGTTCGAATCCTGTTCATGTACCTTGCCATCGGATACCGAAGACCTGGAAGAGCACACTTGGCCTTGCTCTTTCTGCGAGGGTAGATGGTGCTCTTTCCCCTTATAACTCCAATGGGTGATTTCCACAGCACAAGACGTCTGTGAGCTGATGTATCGGAACTGAGTCGCTGCGCTTTCCTCCGAGTGCGCTGTGATGCTACTGGGCAGTGATGCATCAGCAGCAGTTCGAAAAAGAGAGACAGTAGCTGACTTCACATGTATTGGAAGAGGCATGTGCTAGTCATCCCCCTCCTGGGGCTGACTAGGGGGGAGTCCTTATCAGTGGGTTGGGAACTGGCCTTGCAAATTGGAGGGAAAGTGGGGAAAAAATGTGAAATAAAATTACAAAAAATAAAACAGTACTCTGTCATGACTCGAATGGCAAATTGCACATGTATGTGCAGATTTATGACCTTCAGTTGTTTTCCTGCATGTGCAGCTAACTGTAATAGTCTTACGTTCTGTGATGAAGGATATTTCAGGCATTCACTTTTTCATACTGAAGGAGCGCATGCTTCACAGAAAGCCAGGGCTTCTGTAGTGCTTATTATGAGTGCATGAAACGTTCATGGAAGCAGCCGTCTTCTCTTGATGTGGAGAGCTTTTCCAGTTCCTTAAGGGAGATCCTCCTGCACTGTATCTGCACTGCTGGGTATTTTACCAGTATTCCATTCTGAGTACAATTCAGTCTGCACTAAATCTGTCACTACTGATTATATTAGTATCTTTTAATAAAGAAGACTAATCAATTAATCAGCAGTTTTAATGGGCTTAAGTGAACAAGAAGAAACCCTACGGAGCCTTTTTTTCTCCCCAGAAAAAAGCTTATTAGCTGAGCCAATAAACATGTGAAGTCAGCCAATGCTATTTTTTGACCACCCACCCAGGCAACTATCACTAGGTAGCCAATGTTTAAATTTGAATTTTATTTTTTCACAATGAAAAATAAAATAACCCACTCAAAAGGGAAATAGCATAACATACCATACAGTGCAGGTAGAGGAAAATACTTGATATGGGCTTATATAAAGGGTTATTATATTTTTTAAAACAAAGTTAACTTCAACCAAAGTATATCAAATTCTAGTTGTATAACACACACACACACACACACACACAAAAAACACAGTAAATGTGTATACAAACAAGAAACATAAATATAGTATATGTATCAAATTATCATTTAAACATCTTTTACAGTGTTTTATAGATTAACATTTTTTGCCAAATGGTTAAAATCATTCTACAGTTTTGTTCCACTATATCTTACTGAAAATCAACCTCTACAAGAGATACATTTAAAAAAAGCCTAAAGCCTAATAAGTTAAATATGAATGAATCTCTGCATTTGTAATAAAGTAACTTATGAATTGCTCTGGGATATTTCCACCATGTGAATAAATTCTATTAATAAAAATACATATTGGAAATATATTAATACATATATAAATAAAGAAAATCTGAAGTTTCTGAAATAAAGGAGAAGATGGTGTGTATAAATTTGTTTGTGTTGCAATACAAACAAATCATCTCTAAAGAACTAAAATTGTATTAAGATTAGTAGAAAATGTACTCACCCAAACTATGTTACAGTATGGAAGATATGGATAAATAAGACTTTAATAGAGTGTAGGACGAGTTCTCGGATGAAAGTGTCAAACCCAAGCTCTGATACTTTAGCCAACAGAAGCCTGTGCTGGCCAACATCAAAGTGATGTCCACAAATGTCCACAATGGCCTCATCTACCCACCCAGGGACAGCAAGACCAACTGTGCTCTCTCTGGCTTCGGCTGCTGATACCGAAGCAGCTTGTTCCGGGATCCACTTCTTGCTACAATATGTAGCTTTTTTTTAGGCAGCTATTCATCCATTGATCCACTGATCCATCTTCTTATTCATATCTCCCTGTTCAGGGTCGCGGTGATTCCAAAGCTTACCTGGTCCATCTATGTACAAAAATGTACAACCTTTTCCTTAAATTTGTAGCATTGGTTCATACATCAACCAACCACAGCATACCTCAACCATCCTATATCATCTTTTTACAAATATGAAAATGAGGCCTTAAATAGGCCACTACTGGTCTACCCAACCCAGCCAAAACCAAAGTATTTTCCACTGCAGGGGGATACAATTCTTCTTCTTCTTCTTCTTTTGGGTTTAATGGCGGTTGGCAGACCAATTAAAGGTGCATTACCGCCATCTACTGAACTGGAGGGCGAATGTGATTTCGGGAAGTGACGAAACTAATCTATATAACCAATGTAAAATAAATAGAGAGAGAAAAAAGGGAGGAAAAAGGAGGGGAAGAAGGGGAAAAAATAAAAAAATAAAAAACAAACAAACAAAAAAATATATATATTTTTTTTGTTTGTTTTGTTTTTTTGTTTTGTTATATATATATATATATATATATATATATATATATAATAACAACAACAGAAATAGACTGCGTCAAATGATGTTGAATAATCTAACACTTTTAAGATAATTAAAAAGAAGCTGATGGACAATGCCCATTCCAGAACCATATGACAGCAACCCCTTTAGAGAGAAATTTGTGTGACCCTTTCCCTTTAACATATCAACAAATATTTCCCTGTACTCACTATATTGTTCGCAATGGAAAAGAATATGTTCAGGGGGATACAATTATAAACAAACAAACAATAAATCAAATAATCATACAATGGAAAAACAAAATATTCAAAATAATCATTATTCTTACTATAGGCAACAATCCCATTAAATAAACATTAAAATAAGAAAAGGAAAGAATAATTAAAATATTTTCAACCCCAAAGAACCCCCTCGAAATGACATGGCCCAAAATGGGGCCCAGTGAGCATGCCACAATTTTTCTCAGGCAGTATATAAGGGCAGCTAGGACTGAGGGTGGGCCCATTACCAGACCAGGAAGAGAGTGGAGCACAGGTGAGTGTATGAATATGAATATTGTATGGCAGCTATTTAAACAGAAATGCATATCCCAGTAGCATACTTTAACTGTTAAATGTGAGAAAGCTAGCAAAATGTTTAACTTTTAAAAGGGGAGAATTAGTATTAAATAAAAAAATAGCTGAGTAAATGTTTATGCACTGAGTAGGGACAGAACAGGACTGAAAACTCATTTGTTTGTTCTGTCACATCCACACACACTCATTTACTTACACACTCACAGGAATTCACCTACTATGTACATTTTTGAGAAGCAGAAGAAAACCAGCATGCCAGTAGCTTGGATATAGGGTGAATACTCCTAATTCCTCACAGAGCGCTTTTCCACCAAACGAACTTTGGTTTTTGAACCAGTTCCGTTCTGGTGTGGTATGTATAATAACATACAAGAAGTTGAAGAGTTAAAGGAGTTAAAATATAAAAATGAGACAGTTGTGGGTTAAAAAAAGGTTAAAAATTAGATACCCTATATATTTTCTGTAGTTCATTTATGTATAAATGAACGTAAATATATTAAATATATTAAAAAGGATAAAAAGTTAGAATATAAGAATATAAGAGTCAAATGAGTTAGTTTAAACAGCAGATTTATACAAAAGAGAATATAAAAGTAAGAAATTGTGATTTTATTGCTATGAGAGTCCTAAAGGGATTTAGCTACTAAAGATAGCATGATTGTCCTTTTAGTGGTGATGTAATGCCTTAGAGGAACGTAAGGGGGAGATCTCACATGTTTTCTCGTTCTCTGTAATACAGCACAAGGGAAAACATCACAATCAAGTCTATCATTGATTCTCTCCCATTGCCAGGTAAATACTCTATATATATATATATATATATATAGCCATGAACTGAAGAAAATGTTGATTGGTTTTTACGCAGGTTTTGAGCGAGATAAACATACTAAAACACTACTGTGTTTAGCAGACAGAGCATGCAGCTTGCACTAGCCTATTGTCTTTGGACCTGCTTAATGGTCGAGAAAATAACGTGTGGTGTATGTTTAAGCAGGGATATGAGAATAAATATTGCTACAGGGATTAAACATTGGTCTGTTCCAGTGACTATATGCGTAGATATCTCTCTGTGAATGACATTCTATACTGTGCAAGAAAGTTTAGTACAGATTTTTGTGTAATATTAAGCAGTTGTTAATGCTGAAAGATTTATTCTGAAAGATCATTCTGCTTTTGAATTGTTTTCGGCTTTGTTATGGAAAACATTCTCTGCAATACAGCACAAGGGAAAACATCACAATTGATTCTCTCATTTATTCTCCCCATTGTCAGGGTTACAACACTGACGTATAAGAACTGTGATGCATTTTCACCCGTTTTAATGGCACCATCAAAACGTCACATCACGTCATTATCAGAGGGTGTTGCACAGTTTCTCCTTACTAGTGCTCCCTTCAAGTTTCTCCTGAAACTCCGGAGAACAAAAATAGATAATAAATGCTGCGTTTTCTCAGCAGACCACATTTTTTGCTCCTGTACAAACAGACACGCCCACAGATGTCGTCACAGTTTGCGCCAGTGTTGCCAAGTTAACGACCTTGTCGCTATATTTAGCGACTTTTCAGACCCTCTAGCAATTTTTTTTTTTGCAAAAAAGCGGCTAGCGACAAATCTAGCGAGTTCTTGGGTGCTGCAGGGTGAGCCCCACCCCCACAACACTCACGGTGCAGTCTCACAGTCAGAGCACACCCACACCCATACCGCTCCATGAACACACTGTAAATTAACTACGCATGCCCACAGACCCTCTGACTGACCCCGCCTCGTATTTACAGAGCAGGATGTTACAGATGTACATATAATATGTCTTCACTAAAAACAAAGTTATTTTGAGAAGTGACAGAAGATGTTAATTTGTTAGAGTATATTTGTAATATTTCTAACATATTTAGGGTGTTTTTTACTCACCATTTTCCCTTCCCATGACGTTAATCCGTTAATTTACAGCTTCAAAAACATGTATTATGCAAATTAGGCGATGGCGTCATTTAGCAACTTCTAGCGACTTTTAGGACAGTCAATAGCTACTTTCCTTACTGAGAAGTTGGCAACACTAGTTTGCGCTGAAGAATGTAGTATTTTGGTTCCTGCTGCGAATGAATGTTCCTGATTCCAGAACCTACTTTTTGGGTGGAAATGCGGCAAACGGTTCAAAATTTGGTTAGCAAACCATAATGTTGCCAGATAGAGACAGAGTATGGCCTGAACCAGAGAGGGTATTAAAGGAGAAATCCAGTGTGAAATGGACTTGTGGTGCAGTAGTGAAATATGATAATGAGCACAAAGTTTTGTCAAACAGCCCACCTCAATATACCCAGAGCATTCTAAAATGCATAGCTTTTAGCTGATGCTCCCAACAGGCTTACAATACTAGCGATAAGAGCATAGCCCCCAAAAGTAATTCCGTAGAAATGCATGAATTCCAGCTCTTACTAAATATCTTTTATAATATTCATGCTTTTCCACTGAATTAATTTTGCAATTTGTTCCCCCTGTACAGGAGATAAGAGCTGCCCCCATTTAAATGAATACGAATATATAAAGTGCACCTTATATCCTTTAATTTTCCCAAAAATTGTTAGTGTGCCTTTATAATCCAGTTAGCCCTGCTAACTACGGCTGGCTATGCTGCTAATCAGAGCTGAGTAGCGCTGCTAACCAGGGCTGGCTAGCTCTGGTAACTGGCGCTGGCTAGCACTGGTAACTGACGCTAGCTAATGCTGCTAACTGGCGATGACTATGCTGCTAATCAGGGCTGGCTATGCTGCAAACAAGAGCTGAATAGGGCTGCTAATCGGGGCTGGCTAGCACTGCTAACCGTGGCTAGCGCTTACTCTTGAAGTGTGTGTGCGCTTAATGTGCCTTATGATCTGGTACTCCTTATGTATGAAAATAGACCAGAAAATAGAAAATAAAAGTTTTTTGATAGTGCCTCTTAGAATCCAGTGCGCCTTATAGTCTTAAAAATACGGTAGTTCCATATGCTGCTGAAAATGTTAATCGTTATTATTATTATGTATTGAATGAATATTAATTGTGTGATTAGAAAACACAACAGCCCCATGGTCAAATGGGTCATCATGCTTTTATAACTGTGAACTTCAGTCCTGTAGTCAAGGCTGTACATCTCTCTCTTGTTCATATTACAGTTTAATCAAGGACATCTTTTTATCCACTCTGTAACTAAAAGCACTACAAAAACACTCCTCAAAAGCACATCCAGTGGATGGTGAGAGATGAAAAGAATTCTAAAGGAAACATCATGTCCGTCCTTCATAGCCTGTGTTTACATCCACACACTAACAATGCAAACATGATCTGATTATTGCTGCAGGATAGAGAGTTTGTATTGTTCCGGTAATAATGTTACAGCAATTTGTGGTTTAGTAGTCTTTGTGAAATGAGTTATGTAATTCTGACAGGCTGGTATACATGGTTGATGTATATTATATATGTGGAAATAGACAGTAGATTAGAGTAAATACAATGAATTTCCTTTTATCCAAAAAAGTATACGTTTAAATGCACACAATGCAACAATAGAATAGGCAAATAAACAAGAACCTGTGATTCCCACTGCTGACAACTTTTATGGAGATGCAGATTTCATTTTCCAGCAGGACTTTACCCACCGTGCCAATCAACAATTAGAGAAATAAACACTTAAAATAGATCACTCTGTGTTTAATGCATCTATACCATATGAGTGTCACATTTTGAACTAAAGTAAATTTTCAATGATATTTAAATTTTCTGAAATGCACCTGAAAGGAGGACTTGTATCCTACAACAAACCGAAGCTGCCTGAACTCCAGCCCTTAGATTAACAAAGTTAAGTAATGCTGAGCTAAGTAAATAAAACAAAAAGTCAAATTAGTGCTCAATATTAATCCTCACAGATTTCTGTGAAACAGAAAACTGTTTATTTGGGTTAGTAAATTGCTTCCGTTTATTTACAGTAAGCTAATATTTCCAGATTTCCACTAAGGCTGGGTGCAGCTGCATTAGCATCCCACGTAGCTTGCTTTAACACGGTAAACACTCAGGCTACAGTCCAATATACTCACCTCTAAATGGCAAAAGAGCTAGCTCTGTTGTTAGCGGCTAATGCTGCTCCAGCAGTGCTAGCAGGGGTTAGCAGCAGGCTACGGGTTGATAATACTCACCTGTGAATGGCAAAAGAGCTAGCGCTTAGCGTGGTTAGCAGGTAATGCTAATGCTGCTCCAGCAGTGCAAGCAGGGGTTAGCAGCAGGCTACAGGCCGATGATATACCCAGAGCATTCTAAAATGCATAGCTTTTAGCTGATGCTCCCAACAGGCTTACAATACTAGCGATAAGAGCATAGCCCCCAAAAGTAATTCCGTAGAAATGCATGAATTCCAGCTCTTACTAAATATCTTTATAATATTCATGCTTTTCCACTGAATTAATTTTGCAATTTGTTCCCCCTGTACAGGAGATAAGAGCTGCCCCCATTTAAATGAATACGAATATATAAAGTGCACCTTATATCCTTTAATTTTCCCAAAAATTGTTAGTGTGCCTTTATAATCCAGTTAGCCCTGCTAACTACGGCTGGCTATGCTGCTAACCAGAGCTGAGTAGCGCTGCTAACCAGGGCTGGCTAGCTCTGGTAACTGGCGCTGGCTAGCACTGGTAACTGACGCTAGCTAATGCTGCTAACTGGCGATGACTATGCTGCTAATCAGGGCTGGCTATGCTGCAAACAAGAGCTGAATAGTGCTGCTAATCGTATAATAGTGCTCTGTTGTTAGCGGCTAATGCTGCTCCAGCAGTGCTAGCAGGGGTTAGCAGCAGGCTACGGGTTGATAATACTCACCTGTGAATGGCAAAAGAGCTAGCGCTTAGCGTGGTTAGCAGGTAATGCTAATGCTGCTCCAGCAGTGCAAGCAGGGGTTAGCAGCAGGCTACAGGCCGATGATACTCAAATAACTGTTTAAATAACTCTTTACTTCAGCAGAGTGGCTTTACTGCCCTTTACAACCTGACTGGTAAAATTAATTCATAAGGCGGATTAAAAGGCGCACTGGGGATTTTTGGGAAAATTAAAGTGCATCTTATAGTGTGGAAAATACAATTTAATTGTTTGTAGCAATTGAACTATTTTGCACATAAAAATTTGCACACAGTATGATAAGTAAAGCAGCTGGTAGCTCAAGCCTGACCCACTAAAGTGAGTTAGGTTTTTAGTTTTTAACTGAGACTGAAGTGAAAAAAAAAAATTGTCATAGCTGATACTGTGCCCATGGGGACCGTGTGTCATATCTAACACAGCAGGTATTCTTTGATTCTTTTCTGAAGCCCCCTCCAGTAGGCTTCCTGGTGTGCACCTGTAGTTTTCAGGCACCTAGCACCTGGTATTGGATGCCATCTGAATTTTGATGTCATATTTTTTCTAGCTTGAACAGACAAAGAACAAGACCTTTGTCTGTTTTAACTTCAGGGCCAGGACTGTATGAACATGACTAGCATTCAATCTACTTGTGCTAAACTTTATTGCATCTAGTTTGTCAAGGGATTCAAGGTCATGCAATTTTGGTCTATCTGTCTATATACAGTATATGTGGTTTTTTTTTATATAAATATAAAAATCTGAAAAGTGTGTATGCTAAAGTATTAAGCTCCCCCCTTATATCAATACTTAGTAGAGTCACATCTCACTGCAATTACAGCTGCAAGTCTTTTAGGGTATGTCTCTACCAGCTTTGAGCTTTTAGAGACTGAGATTTTTGCCCATTCTTCTTTGCAAAACAGCTCAAGCTCAGCCAGGTTGGATGGAGAGCGTCTGGGAACGGCAATTTTCATGTCTTGCCACAGAAGCTCAGTGGTATTTAGGTCAGGACTTTGACTGGGTCTATCAAACACATGAATATTCTTTGATCTAAACCATTCCACTTTAGCTCTGACTGTATGTTTAGGGTCATTGTCTTTTTGGAAGGTAATCTCCTTTCTATTCTCTAACCTCTAACAGGTTTTCTTCCAGAATTGCCATTTTATTCAGCTGCATTTATCTTCAACTCTGACCAGCGTGAACTCTCAGTGCTTCCACATGTTTGCTGTGTCCCCTATGTGGCTTGTGGCAAATTGCAAACAGCTCTTCCTACGTAGATCTTTCTTTCAACAATGGTTTTCTTCTTGCCACTCTTCTAGATTTGTAGAGCGCACAATTTACAGTTATTCTGTGAACAGATTCTCCCACCTGAGCTGTGGATTTCTGCAGCTCCTCCAGATTAGCCAAGTATTTGTTCATTAGTTTTATCTAACAAGCCCCTGAGGCCTTCACAAAACAGGTGTATTTATACTGACACTAAATTACCTACACATATATATATATATATATAGGGTTGGGCGGTATGGCGGTTTTTAGGTATACCACGGTATTTAAATATGGGGACGGTATTGTAAAATGGTGACGTATATTAACCACGTGTCGTGACGTGTCAAATCTTTGGAAAACGGGACATTTAAGACATTCTGCGCATCCACAATGAAAGAGCAATGGGAGGGGTAAGCAGTTGGAGCTCACTGATTGGTTATGGGGTGGTGATTCTCACTGAGGAGATCATACAGCAAAAACTCCAGCGCTGTAAAAATATGTAATTCCGCAGACCACAAGGCGCTCTGCGTGCTGCAGCACGTTGCTGAAATCTGACCCCCTCAATTTTTGCCTACCCTCAAACTATTTTAACCTATCTGATATTGCCTTCCTGACAGACCTTCTGACTGAATCTCTTTTTTGGTATGCTTGCTCTCCGTTTACTGGTTTACTGTTTACTGGTGCTGACCCTGAATGTTTTGACTACTCCCTGTATTGATGCATTCTTAAATAATGTATCTTAGTCCTATCCAGCCATGACACAAATTATAAACTAAAGGTGGGTGATATGGCCCTAAAATAATATTATAATATTTCTGTGTTATGTGCCTGGTAATATGACAAAAGTCTGAAAAATCATTTATTAATCACAATAATATAATAATGCAACAAAATACCATAACAAAAAACATTTTATAAATAAAATCTGTAAAAGAAAGAGCCTAATACAGTACGTTCTGTGTGTTGGAGGAACTGCTTTAGGTGTCATTTTTATTACAGCAGTTCTTAAAATCTAACATATCATGACAAGCATATCATGTACAATATAAATTATTTACCCTTCACAGTATAATAATACATTTGTCATATTACCTACACCCACACAAAATATTGCTCTGCCAAACTCCAAACATGCATTCATATTTAGACCTGTACACTCTGGAGAATTTCAGCAGATGCATGTAGATCCATCTAATTACTCCCACTTATCAGTCATTGTTCTTGACGTTTGTGTGTGTGTGTGTGTGTTTGTTTGTGTGTTTGTTTGTGTGTTTGTTTGTGTGTGTGTTTGTGTGTGTGTTTGTGTGTGTGTTTGTGTGTGTGTTTGTGTTTGTGTGTGTGTGTGTGTGTGTGTGTGTGTGTGTGTGTGTGTGTGTGCTGGAGGTGCAGGGAATACAGTTTTAGACACTTGATTTGCACTTGCTCTGTGCAGGCTGACAGTAAGGCAAATATGCCACTCAGGCATGCATTAATATGGTGCAAAATTGTGTGGTATAAAATTTAATACAAATGCACCTGTGATCACAGTTTCCCCACTGGCTCACTAACAGTGCCTAGAATAAAAAAAATCAAATAATAGGGTTCATTATTGTGTAAAGCTAGGGTAAGCGTTGAGGGCCTCCAGGTACTGCAGCTGTCTAAGTGTTGGAGCTTTAGACTTAGTTATATAGACCCTGAACCCTTGAGAGGCCAACCTTCCCAGAATTGTAATTGTAAGAATTTGTTTTAAGGGATCCAAATAGTGCAGAGGATTAGACTTTGTGGCTTCAGATGTCTAAGTGGTAGGGCACTCAGATACTGCAGTGCTCTAACCATTGAGGATTTTGAGAGGCCAGCCTTCTAAGCTGGGGTGTCCAGGTAGTTCAGCTTTCTAAGAACTGAGGCACCCCAATGCTTAGTGCAGCTGTCTAAGCATTGGGGTGCCCAGGTAATGTAGCTAAGCACTGGGGGTCCAAGGGGGCACACAACTAACCATTAAAGCACCCATGTACTGCAGCTTTCTAACCATTGAGGATTCCAAGGGGCCAGCCATCTAAGCGTTGGGGCGTCCAGTTAGTTCAGCTGTCTAAGAATAAGAGCTTCCAATGGGCCAGCTGTCTCAGCGTTGGGGTGCCCAGGTAATGAAGCTAAGCACTGGGGATTCCAAGCGGCAAGCCATGTAAACATTGGGGTGGCCAGGTAGTTTAGCTGTCAAAGAATTAAGGCACCCAAATAGTGTGTCTAAGCATTGGGGTGCCCATGGAGTTCCAAGGAACCAGCCAGCTAAGCATTGAAGCACCCAATATACTGTAGCTTTCAAAGCATTTGGGATTCCATGGGGCCAGCCATCTAAGAGTTGGGGTGAGCAGGTAGTTCAGCTGTCTCAGAATTGTGGCACCCAGGTAGTGCAGCTGTCTAAGTGTTGGGGTGTCCAGGTAGTGCAGCTGTGTAAGTGTTGTGGTGTCCAGGTAGTTCAGGTGTCTAAGAATTGGGGCTTCTGAGGGGCCAGCTGTCTCAACATTGGGGTGCCAAGGTAGTGTAACTTAAAATGGGGGTTTCAAGGGATCAGCCAGCTAAGCACTAAAGTACCCAATATACTGCACCTTTCAAAGCACTGGGGATTCCAAGAGGCCAGTCATCTAATTGTTGGGGTGGTCAGGTACTGTGGCCCTCTAAGAGTTGGGTGCCCAGGTACTGCAGCTAAGGGGTTTCAAGGGACCAGCCAGCTAAGCATTGAAGCACCCAATGTACAATGGATGGGGATTCTAAAGGGGCAAGCCATCTAAGCGTTGGAATGGTCAGGTAGTTGCGCTGTCTAAGAATTGAGGCACCCAGGTAGTGCAGCTTTCTAAGAATTTAGGCACTCAGATAGTGCAGCTTTCTAAACACTTGGGGTGCCCAAGTAGTACAGCTAAGCAATGGGGGTTCCAAGGGGCCAGACAGCTAAGCATTTGGGCACCTAGGTAGCACAGTTGTTAACTTGCGTACTGCTTTTTTTGTTTTACCTGTGACATTTAATAATGTTAAGTTCTAGTACTACTAGAGATCTATGATCACAGTTATGGTGCGTTTTAAGGAGTCTGTGTGTTAATGGCCTTGGGGAAGAAGCTGTTGCAGAGTTTGTCAGTGATGACCTGTACACCCTGATACTTTTTCTGCCAGATTGAATCAATAATAAAAAGTCTGTTTGTAGGATGAGTGGGGTCACACACAGTGCTGGTGGTTTTGTGGATGCAGTGTGTGGTGTAAATGTCATTGATGGTTGGGAGAAAGACCTTGATGATATTCTCAGTTGTCATCATGACTAACTGCTGTAGGGGCTTGCAGTCAAAGACACTGCGATTTCCAGATCAGACAGTGAAACACATTAGGGGACAACTGCACTTAATACAGAAATACAGGCATTTCTAGGAAAACATAGATAAAGCCAAATAAAACCAAATATTTTATACAGTACAAATGACTAATTTATTGTTAAGTCAATTTATGATTTGTTGGTATGCCTGCTTGGATGTTAAAAATGTTCAAAGTGTTTCAGTACTTTTAAATTTACAGTTTGCAGTTACATTTATGACCTTTGAAAAGTTTAGTCTGGTATTTGGCCTTCAACTAAATGTTTGATTTGTTTTATTTTTATTTTTTTTACTTCACTTCAGTACATCTCTAGTCTTTTCACACCCTTAGCTGAATTAATTAAGTCTATTATTTATTGTAGGGAATATTTTATTAAAAGCAATCTATATGTATTAAAGTACTCAAAAACTCAATTTAATGTGTGTGTTTTGCTACTTTACAGTTCATCCATTACTGGCACAGGCATTTAGATGCACAAGCACAGCTTTAATCACCATAGAAAAGCAGTGCCAATATAACAGGATGCTCTGGAGCAGCCATGCATGGGTCCAAGGTCATCATGCCCAATGCCATCCAATAGACAGTGCTGGAGCTCTAGCCAATACCTCTAGGACAATTTTGAGTGTCATTTTTTTTTACCTTTGACTCATCATGAATTATCAGTATAACAGAACCCACTAATACCAACATGGCCGAATGCCATCAAAACCTCACAACAAAGTTAAAAGTCTAATATCTAGTGAAAGGACTATTATTACCCGTGATTTCAGTAGCAACTCTGCCAGAGTAGGTTTCTACCAATGTTATTATTGATAACGAAAACGAACAAAATCACGAAAACTGAAAGCGAAAAAACATTTTCGTTAATATAAATAAGTTAGTTATAAAAATAACTAAAATGTAATTACTGATAAAATACCTTTAGTTTTTGTGTTTGTTAATTTATTTTTAAGTGCTCTTTCCACTCCAGCAGTTTTACAGCAGGTGGCAATGCGCTGCACCTCACGGTCCGTGACATCGCCTCTGTTTACAGTGCTCACGCTAGCGACGAAATAACAACAGCAAACACTGAGAAAGCTGCAGAATTCTGAATGGAATTAGAATATGAGCACGAGGGAGATAAAAGCACATGTTCTGTAGTGAAACAGGAGATACAGTATGTGGAATAAACTCCACACAGCTATAAGTTCATTTAAGAAGCAGCATAAGAGCGCTAACTGTGAGAACCTTTACCTGTGAGCAGTGTTGGGCACGTTACTTTGAAAAAGTAATTAGTTATAGTTACTAGTTACTTCTCCAAAAAAGTAACTGAGTTACTAACGGAGTTACTCCACTATAAAAGTAACTAGTTACCAGTAAAAGTAACTATTGCGTTACTTTTATTATTCGCCCGTCAAAAAAAAAAGGAAATGAATTATGTATTTACTATTATTAGAAAAATACCAAACGAAAATAAACCCAAAATGTTGACAAAAATATAATCTAACGAATTACAAAAAATAAAAACGAAATTCTTCACAGAACCAAAGAAAATTACTAAAACATATAATACTGAAAAAAACGGAAAAACGCGTCTGGGGACGGAGTTAAACAAACCAAGCCACACTCAAAGGAAATATGTATATATAAACAAAACAAAATAATGGACAAAAACAACAATCTAATGACCGTTAAAATGGTATTAATATAACAGTTTCACCAAAAGAGAATAGAGCTTAGATCGGGCCCAAAAAATCCGACCCGACCCAGCCGGAGCCCGTGCACATTCTGCCCCAGCCCGAACCATGAACTGTCATTATCAGCCTGAGCCAACCCAAACCATAAACTGTCTGTTTTTGGGCTGATTGAATGAGTGAAATATAATCAGAATTATGTTAATTAACACTGAAACATAGCAATTTAATTAAATTATTAATTTATTTAATTAAAATGATTTTTAAGAACAGCTACACACAGGGCTGCAAGTCAAACGCGGAGGCGTTCATGTGCCCCCAGAGCTACATGATTACATTTTTCATTTTATTATAGTTTGATTCAGTAAGTTTTAATTTGTTTTTAGGGTGGGCTTGCTAGTTTTTATTAGTTTTCACACATCTCATCAGAGAGATCAATCTAATAAACGTGAGAGAGAAAGAGAGAGAGAGAGATTTGCTTGTTCTGGAATGAGCTACTCACAAGTAAATGTTCTCACATATTGAATCTCCTGTTTCTCTTTCATCTGCCTTGCGCTCATATTGTAATCCCATACATAGTTCTGCAGTTTTTCAGTGTTTTCTGTCGTATTTTGCGGCTACACCGCCCGCTGTACAACAGCTCTTATAAATAAATTAAACACGAAAATTCAGTAATTTTAGTTCGTTTTAGTTAGTTTTATAAACACAAAATACAGTTCGAGATAGTTATGTTTTTTCCTTTTAATTACCGTTTTTATTAGTTTCAGTTAACACAAATGTTTTTTCACTTTCAGTTTTCGCTATTTCGTTCGCTTTAGTGAACAATAATAATTGGTTATTTAGCAACATTGTGATTATCACACCAGAGCTTTATATAAAATAAAAATAGGAGCCCGATTTTGGGATGGTCTTTGGGTCAGGTCGGGTTCGGGCAGAGAATCTAAGCTCTAAAAGAGAAAGAAGCAGCACCACAAAAACCGGAGCAGCTAAAAAGAGCTTAACTTCCTTAAATCGGAACTTGGCCTGTCCAGGGCAATCACTGAATTGATTAGAGCAGCAAATCGTCACAATTGTGCCTCACTTCACCACGCCAACCCACAGGCACAGCGGCCAGAAGCTCAAGTTCACCGGAAAGAAGAGGGGTTAACCAGGGCAAACCAAAGTTACAACAAAAAGCCGTTAGTTTTAACGCCGTTACTCCCAACACTGCCTGTGAGTAGCTCATACACCAGAACACCCCAAGCGGGAGGATGAACTGATAAACCTCCCTCTATCACTCACACATACACTCTAAAAGAAGTGTATTTCAGACAGCTGTGTTTACTTTCTGATATTATGTATGTGAGGTACAGGTATAGTTAGTTCTGCACTGATATGGTAAAAAGCTATATCTGTATCTAGTGCTGGATGTCCATTTCTTACTTTATTTTATAAATAATTTTGGTAAAAATGAGTGAAACTTGTAGAGTTTATTGGGTTTCTGAGTTTGTTTAAGTTTCTCAGATTGAGTTATCTGATGTGATGTGTGTTTTATGTGCATGTGTGTTCTATTGGCTGTTTTAAGCAGCACTATTCCATATATTGTGCACTTAAGGCTTGAGCTTGTGGACTGTTACAGTTTTTGTGAACAGTTGGTTGTTTCACAGTAACTGAATCTTTTTACCTTTTTTTTAAAAAAAGTTTTGTTTCTTTTGTTGAGTTTTATTACATATGTTTTTGGATTCTGCACCTCACAAATAAACCGAAGTATTAAAAAAACTAAAACTAATACTAAAATTAATAAAAACTTTGCCATCAAGCTGCCGGTGCTCAGAGAGAGCATAATTGGGTAGATGTCTCTCTCTGTCCCCACATCACTACAGGGTGATGTCCGCAGCACAGGGCGTCTGTAAGCTGATGTATCGGAACTGAGTTGCTGCGCTTTCCTCCAAGCACGCTGTGATACTGCTCGGTAATGCTGCATCAGCAGCAGCTCGAAAAGAAGCGGTGGCTGACTTCACATGTATTGGAGGAGTCATGTGCTAGTCTTCACCCTCCTGGTTTGTTGGGGCATTACTAGTGATAGGGGGAGTTCTAGTGAGGGGGTTGGGTAATTGGCCGTGCAAAAGTGTGGAGAAAAAGGAACAAATTTGAAATAAAATAAATAAAGAAATAAAGAAAGAAAAACAATTAAAAAAAATAATAAAAACTGATAAACTAGCAAACCCACTCTAAAAACTATTTAAAACTAAATAGATTGGAGTAGAAAAAGTGAGAACGAAATAAAATGAATACTATAATGAAGTCAAGACTATTATAACCTTGGTTTCTGAAAACCGTTGGGCATACAGTGAATCATTTTGAAACAATGGTAATTTGGTGGAGAATTCCTTTATCACACACAGATGGACAGATTACATCAGTGGGTTATGTCATCACTCTAATCACAGCCCCAGTTCATTCACCTGAACAAGATGAACGAGTATTTCAGGGTCCTATTCATAATCATCCGGCCTCCAGTGTCACTAATCCCTAAACTCATTTTCAGTAATTTGTAGTTAAAAACAGTGAACTGGATTTAATAGACTGAATGCAAGTGATAACAATTACAAATTAATTGGAAACCAATTTAACATTTATAGTATTTAATCATTTTAAGTCTGTTGTGATAATTGATGTGTTTGTGAGCAAAAACATTATAAATCATTATACATTCTATATAACTATTTTCCAACGACCGTTTTAAAAATCCCAGCCTCAGTCTGGAAATAGCTTTGCAAGTTTGTTCAATGCATTTTCTAAACAAAACAAAAGTATTTTTCGGAATGCAATGGATAATAGAAAAAAAGGGAAAATTAATTCAAATTTAAGTGAAAAAAATGACACTCAGTACAGTAAGGCTTCAGATTTCTGACCAATGGAAAATAACCAGACAGTATTTTCTTGGTCTCAGCCAGCGTACCTCAGCCTCCCTTTTGGAGGGAACTGTGTGTTAGGATTGGATACATACTGTTGCATCTCATTCCAAAAATTCTGATAATTCCATGTTAAAACACTCTTTATTTTAACATAAGGGGGCGGTGCTAAATTACTGTAGTGCATTTGTTCACAAGCTGAAGTAAAATTCAAAGACAGACTGACCGACTAGACTAATATTACAGAATTTTATACAATGATTTGAGTTATGCAGCTATGTAGCAGATCTTGTGCACACTCTGATGAACTTACAAAGTGCAGGTAAAATTAACACATAATGGTAATGATAAAACAGGTCCTAGATTTGTATTAATTATTGTATTAACTATTGTAAAATCTCTGAAGAGAGATCTTTAAATATCTAAGCTAATATCCCAAAACTTGACTCCTTTATTAATGCACATTTTAAATGCTGTATACTTCAGTCTCACACACTTTCCTGAAGTGTCTCCTGACAGTTAAACATTTGGCTTTAAATCATTTAAGAAGCTTTCAGGGCTTTGTCAAAACTAACTATTTCCCCAAATGTTCACATTTGTACTTGGTGTTTTCACAAACACTCTGATCATGGTTGGTTGTGTTCCAGTCTGATATGACAGGGCTTGACACTGGCAGCTCTTTACACTTCATATTGGCAGTTAGAGCAGAACAGCAGGAGAATACAAGATCCAGTGCACACTTAAAATGAACTTCAGACATGCAGCCTGTGGTATAAAAACATAATAATAAATACAAGTGTTTTTTAAGACCCCACATTTTTTAAAAATATACACACAAGCAATTGAACTTGCTTTAGACAACTAGACTAAATACCTTGAATCCACTAATATTATTTAAAGGTCACCTTCCATCGTTTTTTCTTTCATTTTAAAATGTCTAGTTGTGGTCTCTAGTATGAATGAATGACATGTGAGCCGTTTTTGTAAAAAAAAAGTGCTCAGGTGTCTCTGTATAGCTCTTTTTTAATGGACTGTTTTAGGGGTGTGTCCAAAATGACCGGATTCCAGCTTTGCTCATGAATATTCATACATGCAAACAGCATGCAAATATCTCTCCTCTGATTGGCTAGGAGCACTGCGACGCCCCTCCACCGCTCTGCCGCTCACTGCCTCCCACCTCCTAACTGATGAGCGGGTGATGTTGCGTCGCTTCAGCTCCGCCTCTGGGAGTTTCTCGAGCCAAGGTGGGCTGGTCTGTGAGTTTCTGCCTACGTAGGCAGAAAGATAATTCAAAATTCACCCGTTTTTCGGAGGGGGGGAGGGGGGATTTCTTTGCTTAGCTCCTGCAGACAATGGGGGCTGTAAAACAGTTTAATGTGCAGGTGTTCACATTCAACTCGGAGAGACCTACTGTATTCCACAAAAAACAAGAAAAATCGGATTTTTGCGGAAGGTGATATATTTTAATTAGTGGTTTGAATCGGTTAAAAAAATTTAATCCTATTAATCACAACAATATTCGGTGATTAACTGCGATTAATCACACTTGTTCTTCTTAAGACGCAAGTTTTTATGGCTACTAGTATATACTTACTGGCCCTGTTTCGTGTCTGTTCTGTTCTTTTCTATCTCCATGTTTTTACTGCTCTCTGTTGTTTACCTGTCCTCTGTGCCTGTGTCATTCCCCACGTGGTCCTGTGCATTCCTCCTGTGTCTCCGTCTTAAGTGTTTTCATCTGTGTTTCATTTGTAGCTCCGGAGGTAGAGAGAAAGGTACATTACTGACTAATGTTAAAATACAAACTTTGTAACCTAATGTAGCCTAAAGCATGTTATATGCCACCATGGGCAATACAGGCATAAGCAGTGACTTTACTTTCCATGTGTTTGAACTCTCTGTTGTTGAGCTGCAGAACTAAACGGAACTCATACTCTATTTTAAGGTGCTTTCACGTTGCAGCCGCAACTGCTGTACGCTGACCCCCATTGAGTTCATTGGTTCCCCAGTACCAGAAAAGCATTGGAGGCATTGCATTTCAACAATCAAAACCACAGCTCCACAAATTAGTGCAACCTTGACCATGTGACAAGCAGTACTGCAGCAGAAAACATGTGACGTGAACTCACACGACCAAGGAAAAACACAGGCAAGCAGCTAATATTAATGATGAGTGAATCCCCTGAGCTGTACAACACTTCCCTATGCTCATAGAGATTAGAGATTTATATATATATATATATATATATTATATTCAACATGTGTTAAACAGTTTAATGGTTAAACAATAACTTTTTGACGATGTCCAAATATGTATGGCCCTGACGGTATGAAGACTAAATAATCATGACCAAAAATTACCATATTGCCCAAATGACTGGAAATCCAGCAGCGTGAATGATGTAATGCTGCTTGTAAAATCCAGCTTAAGCAATGAAATGGTACGAATGGGAAATATGCTGCAGCTGTATTATATTTGAGAGTTAGCAAACTGTTGGCAACATCCTTGTTTTTGTTTATAAATATTCAGCAGGGGATAATAGACCATTAGACTGAATTAAACATAAGATGTGAAAACCATAAAGCATATGTTTATTCCAAATTGTTCAAAGGTGCAAAGCAGGGAAATATAAGTGAAGTCAAAGCTTTGTTTTATGTTTGTTAAAAGTGAAGAATTCTGATATATTTTGGCATATTGTTCTCTATTAACATAAGATTTGTGAAGGTGATCTAAATCATCAATGGTGATCTAAACTAATGACAAAATGTAAAAAAATAAATACTTTTGCAAGCCACTGTATCTACACAGCAAAATTGACAGTGTCAAATGAACTCTGTAAGAGTTTAATTTAACACTGTCCTAGATAACATATGGTCCCACTCACAGTAGTTTAAATAACTCTACCACAAGTGTTAATATGTAGGGTTGTAAAACAGGGTAAAACAACCATTGTTGATGAATTTTTTTTTTCTGACTTTCACCTAAAAAACTATATAGCAGAGTATCTATAAAACATTATAACATGTGAGTTATACCACAGAATAAATTACCTTTTTATACTATCTAAGCTTTATTTAGAACAAGAGAGACCATCAAAAACTGCCAAAGAAAAAAAAAGGTTTCTCCCAAAACACAATAAGTCCTGGATGGAGACCCTTATCCACCATCCAACCCAACACCAAGAGGGAGAATAACGCTCCAACAGGGGAACCACCACAACTAAGCTAAAACACTGTGTATTAATTAGTTGTGTTAGCTACTGTTTACTGTTTACTACCCAACTGAGACATATGTGGATCAAATTAAGAGGCTTTATTATAAAGGAATAATCTAAATACGTGGTCAACAATAGGCAGGGCCTAAACCAAAAGACAAAAATGACAATAGGGGCAGTTAAAATACCAAGAATGGTGAGACATACACAGAAACAATGGCGCAAAAGGGGGGTATGCAGTGTATGTGACGCATAGGGGCACTGCACTAGAGGGGGCGCCAAATCGATGCCAGAAAATAATTTCTAGTAGGCATTTTCTGTAAGAGCTGTTTGTTCATGTATGATAATACCAGTGTTGGGCACGTTACTTTGAAAAAGTAATTAGTTATAGTTACTAGTTACTTCTCCAAAAAAGTAACTGAGTTACTTCACTATAAAAGTAACTAGTTACCAGTAAAAGTAACTATTGCGTTACATCATCCCGTAAAAAAAATGAACAAAAGAAAATAAATGTAATTACTATTATTAGTAGAAAAATAACAAATGAAAATAAACCCAAAATGTTGACAAAAATATACTCTAACTCTATATTTCTGTGTATTTCAAATGTTTTAAGTTTTATATAATTGACGGACAGCACCAGACGGCAGGGTGACAACATGCTTTATTTTTCAGATATTAAAGTGAAATTCAGTTAATTAATAGCAAAGTTAACTAAAATAAAATTATGTTCAGTCAAAGTGCTTTTCTCTTTTAATTTTCCATTTCATATTTTGGAGCGCAGGGTGATCAATCGCGCAAAGCTTTTTTTTGCCGCCAAGATAGAAACACGCCAGAAATTTACCTGAACACACATCATTTCCAGACCACCACGCCCATCGAAGTTAATATATTCCAAAAGTCCAATGCTATTTTAAGGATGCGTGCAAGGCGTAAAAATAGACTGTTGTCGGGGTGTATGGTGGCAACGCGCCACGCTACACGCCTTGTGCGGGGTGTATGATAGGGCCCTTTGTCTGTATGCGCCAAGTTAAAAAAAAAAGTTCATTCAGCTGCTAAAGTAACGTGCAGTAACGGGGTGTCGGAAATGGTAACGGCGTTATAGAGACAGTCAGAGTAATTAGTTAGATTACTTGTTACTGAAAAAAGTAACGCCGTTTATTTTAATGCCATTACTACCATCACTGGATAATACACAGGGGCGTTGCCTGGCCTGGGCTTTCAGTAGCCCCGAATCGTTTTGCTCAGCTGTATTAGTGAGGAGACAGGCCACTGACCGCTGTGAATGGAAAATCTCTTCACGCGAATCACGGAGCAAGTTCAAGGATAAAGTTCCGCCTTTCAGGAGAAACATCCAATCGGCTTGCTGGTTTTGCGGAGCGCGGTGGGCTATTAGGGATACCTGATCAGCCAATAACTATTTCATATTTAAATGAATACTGTGTTTTAATTAATTTGTATTTACAATATAACAGATCATAACAAGTAAGGAAGTAGATGGTAAATCATAAAACTAATAAATTATAGAACAGGGGTTGCCAATGCTGTTTTTTATATTACATAACTGATATTCTGCATCTAGAAAAGGGGGGGGGGGGATCCAAATACTCGGCATGTCATGTGAGAGAGAGAGAATTAGTGATGTCAGTGTGTGGTGCGTTATCAGGCAATGGAGTCCAGAGATATGTAATTACTGGAAGACACAAGTGAAGAAGAGGCAGGAATGCCTTAACATTAGCACCAGGTGTAAAATCTGTGCTAGTTATTCAATTAAAAAAAACAAACAATTTTATTTAATCATATACAGAACAGCACTCTAAAGAGCTTATTAGTGTTGGATGTGAAGGCAAAAAAAAAAAAAAAAACACACTGCATACAAAGCACCGAGTAGTTTAAAGTGGATTAAAAGATTTGTAACCTCTAATGTCATCGTTCCTTGGTCATTGTGTCTGGAAACATATTTCCCCAAGGATAATACTTTGAACCCTATTAGCAGCATTTAGTGACACCATTTCTATTTGCATTACCCGCCTCTCTACTCATTATTTGGCCATCTAAACCTTGTGACCTTCGGTTTAATTAGCTGCTTCAAGTCAATTAGTTTTCCTGGAGACGTGAACAAACGCCTCTATAAAACATTCTCTAAAGAAGAAATGCTGAACAGATGCTAAATATGAAACACACAGTCGGTTCTGAGGATGATTTACTCTGTAAACATACAATTAGTTTGAACTCGACCAAAAGGTGAACATTTGTGGGCACATATACATTCAAACAGTCATCTTTGAGTTGAATTAACTTATATTGACGGAGTTTAATCCTGTTGTCATTGGCAGCTTCTTCTTTTTTTTGGTTTCTGGCACAATCTATTTGCATACTGTTGGGTGTGGCCCCCATTTTCTGACACTCACCGTCAGTGTGTAGTGATCCCCCCCCCTAGGCTACCACAATGTAAACTTGTAGTATATGTTTTAAAGAACTGCCTGGTCTCTGTGTTGTAGGTTGTAAGAACATGCATCATTTTCTGAGCTGTTAACACGGTGTTGGCTGGGTGCTCTATACTGTTCTCTCAATAGCATTTTATTTTTTGGCTAGTTTTTAAATGAATATTTCAAAGCTGTATTTTGCTTAAATGAGACAAGAGAAAGAGAGAGAGAAAATTAAATACAAATATTATTTAATGTTTAATAACATTCAATGTAGAATTATAATGCAATAACAATTTATGTAACAAAGCAATCAAACATCAATGAAATATACTTATAATTTAGGCATAATATCGAAAAGTTTTTAGTCTAACTCAAGTTTTCAGTAAACATTATTTAAAAATCTTAAGGCAGCCAGTTTCCTCAAATAATTTAAGTGAAATTCAACTTATCCAAGTTTTTAGTGTATAAGGTTGGGAATAGGGATCGTTTGTGATTTATTTATTATCATTCTTTGTTAAATTGCTCAACAATATTGCAGTTACAAGAGAAATGCCTTTAGTATTTCAAGTAAATTATTTTCAAATAAAACAAACAATGTTTTATTGTTGGTCTGTTTGTTTCCATGAATATTTATTTAAAAAAAAGGTAAATAATAAATCAACATTTTTTAAAACTTAAGATACCAAGTAGAATTGTTGGGAAAATTAAATGGTATAACAAACACAAGAAGTTAATTAAACTTCCCTTTCAATTGTAATAACAGCTTTTTAAAGCAAATTCTACTGATCTTTGAGGATAAGTCTGGACTTCATTTTCTCTCTTAATATCTGGTTGCATATAAATTTAAACTGAGATCTTTGAGTTGAATCAACTTATAATAACTGAGTTTAGTCTGTTATCATTAACAGCTACTTTTCCATTGGCTTCTTTCTCAGTCTCTTTGCATGCACACTCACCATCAGTGTGTAGTGATTCCCCTGGGGCTACCTTAGGTAAACTTGTAGATTGTGTTATGATTAGCTGCCTGTACTCTTTTATTGTTGGCTCTAAGTACAATCATCATTTTGTAAGCTGTTAACTGAAAAGTTAAATGCTCTATACTATACTCTCTCTTTAACTTTTTACTTTTCTCATCTTGTTTTCTTGTTAGTGTTTTAAGTCTGAGTTTTATTTAAATTAAAGCAAAGAGAAGATTAAATTCAAATATGTTGTGTCGTTTTAACAACTTTCAAAGTAGAATTTGTATTCATTTAGAACTCAAGATAGTAAGTAGAATTGTTGGGAAAATTAACTGGCATACTAAAAATTAAACATTAAAATCAAGTTTATTTTTACATTTTTTATTTGTAATATCTTGATGTTTTAAGTTTTTATTTCACATTACTTATATTTTTAAAGCAACTTGTTTCCTCATTTTTTAAGTAAATCTAAGTAGTAAAGTAGACATGTGTCTATAATAAGTGACTGTATAATCTGTTCCGATTAAAGTATATTCTTAACATTATTCACCATAACAGTGAAAGCAGGAAACAAGCCAGCAATCAAATTTGAAAAACTGTACTGTAAATGAAAAATGAGAGATTTCAAAGTATCTCAGCCATCTAAGTGTTACCAGTATCAATGCAGGTTTAATGCCACAAATAAAAAAGGTCAGAAATGGCCTTCATTTTTTTTCTTTATTCAGTGTAATGCTTGGCAGTGCAGGTGAATATGAAGCAGAACTGGCAATTAGTGTTCTCCTCCACATGTGATTAACTGTTTAATGCAGTCTGATCTCACAGATGATTATTTGTTTCTGTGTTTAAGACAAATCATTGTTGCATTTAGAGGAAACACAACCCTCTATTTTGCTTAGAAAGTATTATATATGTTACAGGTCCCAGGCCTGAGACCCATAGACAGATGATAATCCTGAAAAACAGGTTAAAAAGCAAGAGACCAAAACCATGACTGGTGTCCACGAATGCCTCTCTGGTCTGAGGTTTATTAAAACATAAACATATTTTTTTCAAGAAATCTCATTTTCTTTTTCTGTTCACAAATTAGAGTATAAATGTAGGTACAACCAGTCTACAAATATGTATACAAAAAAGACAACATCAGAAAGATATTTAGCTTTCCCCTTGTATCTGATATCCCCTTCATCCACAAACAGCTTTACAAATGTTTACTTTTATTATAGGTAATTTACCAAAAATATATACCGTTTATATATATATATATATATATATATATATATATATATATATATATATATATATATATATATATATATATATATATATTTATTTATTTATTTTTTTTTTTTTGACACACTCTTGCCTGTACAAGAAATGTACTTTTACTACATATCTTCCACCAAAGACCAAACATTAGAGGTTCGCTTACAAACTAATCGACAGAGAACTGAACAGAGAAACACAACAAATTGCAAAGCCATTCACTGCTAGGATTAAAATACTAGAAAACATGTTAATATGCAGTTAAATGGACAACAATTACATTGTAACACTCTAAAAACAGCTTAGTACATTTTAATTTTAAGTATTTTTAAGGGAGCTAACATAATTAAAACACAATTAACTCAAACAAAACTAATCAGATCGGCCATTTTACACTTATCTCTGCATCTCCACCAAATAAACATTTATCCAACTTACAACTCAATCTAGGTGACTAAATATGAAATAATATTATCTAGTAACTGGTTTAAAGTTATTTCAGTGCATTTTGAGTACATAACTCACCTGAAAAACAGGTTAAAAAGCAAGAGACCAAAACCATGACTGGTGTCCACGAATGCCTCTCTGGTCTGAGGGGGAAATCATGGCTACCTCAGATACAGGTGCTGGTCAACGAATTAGAATAATTTGAAATAGTGCAATCATGAAATTCTTTGAAAGCATTTTTTGTGCAGAAAGCAAATCAGGTGTTCACCGCACCTGTCCTACTCGTTAGACTAATCACAGAACTCGTTACCTGGAAAAAAATTTGCTCAGCTGAGCTTTCCAAAAGGCCCATTTAGGCCATTTAACTGTGACACTGTTGTTTTATTGAATTAGAATAATGGAGAAACCGTTTCATTGAATTAGAATAATTTTTATTATAATTACAATCATCACTTTCTCAGTATTTTGTGGCTGCCCCCTTGGCTTGTATGACTGCCTGAAGTCTCCGCGGCATCGATTTGACCAGCTTGTCGCAAGTTTCCGCACTCACAGCTTCCCAGGCAGTGGCGATGTTCTGCTTCAGTTGGTCCAGCGTAGTAGGCTTTCTGTCGCGAATTTTCAGTTTGACGATGGCCCAAAGGTTTTCAATGACATAGAGGTCAGGCGAGTTGGCCGGCCATGCCAAAACTTCAAGCTGTTTTTCAGTGAACCAATCTTTGGTCGACTTTGCCGCATGAGCCGGTGCAAGATCCTGTTGAAATATTAAGTCTTCTTCGCCGAACTGTTCCTCAACAGTCGGAATCAGGAACGTTTCCAGAACATCTTGATATATGGCAGCATTGACAGTCTTCTTGAGGAAGCAGAGTTTCCCTACACCTCGAGCAAACATGCATCCCCAGACCATAACACTCTGGGGAAAATTGACGGATCTTTTCACGCACTCGTGGTTGTAGGTTTCGCCACCATGACGCCAGACACGAGGACCTTGGTCACCGAAGGAGATGCAGAAGCGTGATTCGTCACTGAAGACCACTTTCTGCCAGTCTTCAGCAGTCCACTCGCCGTGTTCTTTGGCCCACTTCAGCCGTTTCTCCATTTGTTTCTTGTTCAGCATCGGTTTTACTGCTGGAACGCGAGATTTGAAGCTGAGTTCGCGCAGACGACGGTAAGTGGTTGATCTGGAGACGTCAGCGCCGGTCTGCTTGTTCCACAAGTCGGTGAGCTCGGAAGTGGACTTGAACCGGTTGCTGACTGCGATCTTTCTCAGCTGCTTGTTGTCGCGGGCAGAAGTTTTTCGGACGCCGGAACAGTTGGTGCGCTTGCTGCAGTTTTTCTTGAGAGCTTTGCAGACGGAAGACTGGCTGATGCCGAGCTGCTCAGCAATTTTAGTTTGGGTCAAGCCTTGTTGGCGAAGGGCTTGAATTTGAGCCACTATTCTGGTTGAGAGGTCGCGCTGCTTACCCATGATTGAGTTTACAACTTAGAAATTCTACTCAACCCTGACTTTATACTGCACAGTGAACACTCTTCACAGAAAACAAAAAATTCGAGCATTTATTCTAATTCAATGAAACGGTTTCTCCATTATTCTAATTCAATAAAACAACAGTGTCACAGTTAAATGGCCTGAATGGGCCTTTTGGAAAGCCCAGCTGAGCAATTTTTTTTCCAGGTAACGAGTTCTGTGATTAGTCTAACGAGTAGGACAGGTGCGGTGAACACCTGATTTGCTTTCTGCACAAAAAATGCTAAGCTGCGTCTTCAGTAACGTCTCGGACTTCACTATGTGTACAAAGGACAATAAGTGGCAAACAAGGCGTTTTGTGAAGCAGAACTTTTAATAATATGCACACAACCGTGGTAATCACAGGTAATAAACATAACTTACTTTTCAGAAGCTTGTTTGCCACTTATTGTCCTTTGTATACAGCTGGTACAGCATCTTTTAAGGTCCTCCGGGAAAATTCCGTTGTGTTGTGACTCACTTGTGTTGTGGTTCTATTTGCAGCGCGTTTTTCTATTTGCAGCGCGTTTTTCTATTTGCTGCGCCTGTGTTGTAATTTTGATGGATGTGTTTTGTGCTTTTGCAGCGCTTTTCAATTTGCACTGCGCTGGGCTTTCTCGGCCACCGTAAGTCACAGCTTAGTCATAGAATAGTCAGCGCTACACTGCCACCTACTGGCATAACCAAGGAATAGCAGATAAATTCAACTTATTAATGCTTAGAATGGAAGCATATTAAAACAATGAGTATTACTTGGCAGATTTGATTAATTAAATAAAACAAATATATATTAAATGAAATTAACACAAATGTGACCACACTTTGTGGGTGTCGCATATACAATCAGTGTTGGGCACGTTACTTTGAAAAAGTAATTAGTTATAGTTACTAGTTACTTCCCCAAAAAAGTAACTGAGTTACTAACTGAGTTACTCCACTGAAATTAAGCAATAGAACACGAGAGGGAGTGTGTTATCACGAATAACATACAACCTCGAGTGTTCTATTGCTTTTATACAACAGTTTTTTTTTTAAGTGTGGACTGTGCCTTCCGCCAAAAAGTAGTTCCACAAAAACTGTAACAGAACTGAAACTTAACTACAAAATGGTGTATGGTTCATACAGACTAACACCACGAAAGTTAGCTTTAAAGCAAAATTGGGAATAAGCGAAGATGGTAACGTTAGGATCGTGAAATAACGGTTATACTCTTCTCTTCTGCTTTGTGGAGTCATCTTCAGGTGAATGCTGCACATTTTTTGAGCATTTCTGCTTGTTTTGCTGGGTGGTGTTGGTTTTAGCTATCCGGCTGGACTGTGGTTAGGTTAGCGTAGCTTGCTTTAGCTCAGCATTAACTTAGCCTAGCCTAGGCTGGTTGGTTAGCGTTCTGGCTGTCAGACGGCAGTAACTGAGCGATTTTTCTTTCCCTTTTTTCCACAAAAGTCGAGCCAGCGCTGCGGGCGAGCGTGCCGCGGCTGAGCGCTAGCCTGTGCTAAGCTAACGCTGCTGCGGGTGTCCTGTGTGTATATGTTGTTACTCGGCAACGCGTCGGCGGAGTGATACAAGTTTAGTGTGAGAAGGCCACGATGTTATCACATATATCAGCACGGCTAGAACACTTCTCAACCAATCAGATTGTGAGGACGGAACTAACTGTTGTATAAAAGTAATTAGTTACCAGTAGAAGGAACTATTGTGTTGCTTTTGTGTTACTCGCTCTAGGCGATTATCTCATCCTCCCCTCCCTTGTGACTCACACACACAACACACAACGTGCCTTTGTCTGCGTGAAGTTAAAAAAAAATTTCATTGAGCGGCTAAAGTAACGTGCAGTAACGGGTTGTCGTAAATGGTAACGGCATTATAGTGACAGTCAGAGTAATTAGTTAGATTACTCGTTACTGAAAAAAGTAACGGCATCAAATCAAAGTGAAAATCAAAGTGAAAATATGAAGCATTACCGTTTCTCTATTTATTTTGTTAACTTAATTTATTTTAAATCTTCAAAATGTTCAAAAACAGTTGTAGCTAGATTTCCAAAGCTGAAGCTACAACCAGATGTTATGAGATTCCATTGCATTGTGTCTTGCTTTTTCATTTCTTTCAATTCTTTCAGAAATTATATAACTAGGATGAACAGGTGTCTACAAACTTTTGGGCTTGTAGTATAAATAAAATAATAAAAAAGCCATACACACAAAAATCAGTTCCAAAGGAATGCAGTCAGATCAGAACAGATACAGATCACTGATACACACTCTAGCTTAAATCTGCCTGGATATAATTAGATATAATAATGTAACTTCAGACTCCAGTTTTGGTATTTGCTTTTGTTTCAGACTGTCATTATTGATAGGAAGAGAATATTTCTCAGAGGAACACTTCAGTCCAATCTTCAGTTTCTATTCCGAGGGTGAGTGCTGTGAATCCCAAGCACACAGTCTGCTGGAGAAGACAATATGAAAATACTGTCACAACCTGTAAGGCACTTACACACACTGACCTACATAGCACTGAGGCTGTGGGCTCTGTGTTCAGACATTCCTTCAACTCAACCAACACTAAAAGAAACATATCAATACATTGCATAATAATATCTTTATGCAATAAAAAAAAAAAAACAGACAGACTTTACTGGAACCGTGACAATTCTTTATTTATCCCTGTCAGACAGAGACTTTGGGATTTATGAGCAAAGAATTTGAACATGAAAAAATGCATTTTCTTTCTAAAGGCCTGAACTTGACCTAAAATCTGACACAAATCACACTGAAAAAAAAAACAGAACTTTAAACTGTTCTCCTTAATGTGATTTTTACATCAGCTGATGTAAAATGACCCATAAGTTGTTTGAACTCAAATGAATTAAGTCTGCTTTACATAAAATTTCAACTATTTTGAGTTTGAGTTACACAACATCAGTGTGTAGTGATTCCCCCCTGGGCTACCTTAGGTAAACTTGTGAATCATGTATTATGTTTAAATTCCTATTCAGTATGATTTGTTGGATGTCCGAACAAGCATTGTTTTCTGAGCTCTCTATACTTATATGTACTTATAACTTTTAGGTAATTTAGATTTTTTTTTCTTGTGGTGCCTCGGTTCATTTCGAATTTTTACAATATGCATATGTTGAGCAAAAATAACAATGTGATCACTGCAATAATCTTAAACGATAGATAGACCGGCTGTGCAATAGTTACTTTAACTTAAACAGTTAGAAAAAAATCTGTTTCAGCTACACCATATGTTGTGTGTCAAGTACTTTTGTCTGTTGAACTAAAAGATGAATGTTTGTTCAACTCCATACAGTGTTATAAATTACTAAAAAAAAAAAAGAGTTTTGAAAACTTAATTTATTTGAGGCAACAAGTAGACTTAATTTATTAGGGTTTACAGTGTCAACTAACTTTATTAATTTGGTCTAACTTTTGTTGGTCTAATAAAAAATAAATAAAAATAAAAACTATACATGGCTATAGTAGAAAATAATATTCTTTTCCAGATTAAAAATAGAATATTGGTCACGCAGTTGGTTTTCTATGGACTACATCCATTTTGAGTAAAACCTACATCTTTTCTATTGGCTCGTTGCAACATCTATTTGCATATTGGGTGTGTCCTTCCACCTCTATCGAAGAGTCCTAATTCATCATTGTGTTTAACAAACAAAAATGATCCTATGCTAAACATGAATTTCTTTTCAGTAAAATATGGTAACTTTTAGGGTCTTATGTTTGTGTAGTGC
Organism: Astyanax mexicanus; assembly: GCF_023375975.1. Lineage (NCBI taxonomy): Eukaryota > Metazoa > Chordata > Actinopteri > Characiformes > Acestrorhamphidae > Astyanax > Astyanax mexicanus. The sequence continues at coordinate 28,427,449 of NC_064420.1, read as the reverse complement.
AGCATTAATGAGTAAAACACCTTTCCTATTGGCTCCTGCGCCCATTTATTTACATACTGGGTGTCACCCCCACCTTTACGTACCATCCATGAGCAGCTTTTCCCCCCAGGCTACTTTACTTTATGTATAGTTTTAGGGTCTAAGGCAGTGCAGCTGCTTGGTGTCTCAGTGCTGAAGGCGGTAAGAGCAAGTTGCTCTTTTCTCTGCTGAGGAAACAACTGCTGAGGGCAATACCTGTTACACATTATGTTTAGTTCTTGGTCATGTTTTGAAATCAGAACTTTTAATCCAGATTCCAGTCCTGGATTTTGTTCTTGCTGAAATTTAAAGGAACAGTTTATGTATTGTATTAGCCAGTTAGCACCACACCTACCAAATATTACAAATTGTACTTAATCTTTTGATCAAGATATACTTAAAAAGTATTATTAAGTATTCAAGGCTTATATGTAAATTATGCTTGGCTTGTAGTTTGAGGTGGAATACAATAAGAGTAAATCGTCGCTGTCCAATGAAAACCAAGTATCTCATTTTTTTTGCCGATTTTTAATTTACTGCAGAATTTGAACAAAGAGTCTTTTACATTGTGTGTGTTCTTCAAGAATGGGCCAACAGAAGTACTTCAAAATTACCTGAAACAAACTCTTTTCACATTGACTTCCATTAAAAAGGTTTTTTTTTCTCTGCTGTGAACAAACTTGTTTTTCATTGGACAGTGACAAAATAGTATTTATTCAACTTTTCAAAAGAAGCAAAACATTTCATTGTTTTTCAATAAAGGTTAATGTAAAGAAATTTAACCCCTTAACGCCTGTTGTTGCAAATATGCGACTAACCGTTTGATTCAATCAACCTGCCAAGATAGCGCCTGCATTCCCCCAATGCCTGTTAGTGCATATTCGCCACGGACCTAGGAACCTTTGACAATTTACAATTCAAATGAATCTAGAATTCAAATTAATGAAATGTTTCCTGTAATATTTGTGTATATTGTGTTGGTGACAGTAATTGGTGTTATTTATTATTGAATGCCTGCTGTTGGGTGCATAAATAAAACATTGATTTTTCACTGTTATATTACTCTGTTATTGTTATCTTAGTACGGACCATTATGTCTGCTGTAGCAAATTTGCAACATACCAAATTTACCCCAAATAGACCATATTGCCTGTTGTTGCAAATTTGCAACATACCAAACTTTCTATTTATTTTTGTGCAAAAGTGAAATTAATAATCTCAACAATATTTACTATCTACTTAAAGGTAAAACACACATGAAACATTTTTTCATATACAGCTACATTAATTCAGGCGTTAAGGGGTTAATTTCAGTTAAGGTTGTACCATTTTTATTAATGCTATTGTCAGGAAATTCTCACACATCGTAAATGGGTGGGTGGAGATTTTAATTGTCAAAAATGTAAAAAAAATAAATAAATAAACAGGATTTAAAAATGATTAAAGGTGCAACTGCCCTATATATGCTTTTTCATACAGTGCAGTGATAAATATGACATTCAGTAAGTAACCCCATCTCAATTTTTGCATTTCAATATGAGGTATCTATATAGGGGGTTCATGCATTCATTTACATGTGCACCTCTGGAATATTCTTTTTTTCTTTTGATTTTTTTAGGTTTTGCTTCTTCCTCTTGATTCAGTTGTAAATTGAATCCATCATTTTATGCCCTTCCTGCTGCGAAGTCCCCGAGTGGGAATATGATCTGAAGTGTCCAGCTGTGTCCACACCCTCTTCCCCACTCTCTTATTAAAGGCTCTGCATCATTACTGAAATGCTTTGCTGCTTTATAAAATATTCAAGCAATACAGCAAATTCTCTTCAGGATGCCAGGCTTGTAGTCTGCGTGCATTACAACCATGTGTGGTCAGTTTTAGATTACAAATTTATTTGTTCTGATTACAGATTGATTTGATTTCTTATTTTAGCTTTTCTTTTTTAATGTAACTAAAAAAAATCATTGTTAGTAATTTAGTGTACATTGATTAATTATTAGTCCGTTAAAAGCCAAATACATAAATCAACACGGTTTATGTTAAATTTACACAGGCAAATTTGCTGTACAGGTCTTAATGGCTGGACCTGCCAGAGAGTCCCTGTCCAATAGTGTGTGAAGTGTCAGTCTGACCCGGTTCTGTCTAGTGGTGAGCAGTGATGAGTTACAGCCAATTAGAGCCCAAGACACAGAGTAAGGAAATAAGACCCACACTGTACAATATAATATTTTTTTGTGGCTTAAATAAATGAGTAAACTTGACACAGTTTCCAATAAATGCATTTATTACTAGTTGTTTTTAAGTTTCAGTTAGTCCTCCAGTCAATATTTTAGGTAAATTACGTAGAAACAAAGACTTTAGTGTGAGCATGCTCAGTAGCAGACAGCTTTGATTGGCATATTGTGAAAGGTGTATAATTTTTTTTTTCAATTAAATATGGTGATCTTTATCGTGTGTGCACACGTGTTTAATAAAACTCACATCTTTTTCATTACTGCATTTTTCTCACTATAAGGCGCACAAGATTATAAGGCACACTTTCAATAAACTTGTATTTTCTGGTCTATTTTCAAACATAAGGTGCACTGGATTATAAGGCACATTTTATGCGACACTAGTAACTATTAGTCATGTTTTCCTAATAAATGCAGCAGGTCTGGCCACTGGGTGGCGAGATTTGGAAAGCTAATCTAAGTTAAGTAAATAAAACTGTAATTCTTAAAAAAAAAAAAAAATTCAGACGAGTCAGACAAGTCAGATGAGCACTGAATGTTAATCCACACAGATTTATCCCCTGAAAACTGTTTATTTGGGTGAGTAAAGTGCTTCTGTTTATTTACAGTAGCTTAGATTTCCACATTTCCACTAAAGCTGAAGCATTAGCATTAGCAGCTAACTGCTAGTGGTTAGCAGTTAATGCCACCTGACAGTGCTACACTGAGGAAGCCTGAGTGTTTTGGTAAGCCAGGGCGATATTAGCTATTGGTTTGTCACACATAGCTTGTTTTAACACAGTAAAAGCACAGGCTACAGTCCAATATACTCACCTCTGAACAGCAAATGTGCTGGCGCTTAGCACGGTTAGCAGCTAATGCTAATACTGCTGGAGAAACTTTACTGAAACTCCTGTATATTGCTGCACTTTAGTGGAGTAGCTTTACTGCTCCTCAAAACCTGACTGGCAGAATTCATAAATAAGAAGCACCGGATTACTGATGATTTTTGGGAAAATTAAAGGATTTTAAGTGTGCTTAATAATGTAAAAAAAATACGGCAGCTCCTGAAACTATCTATTTGCTTATTGGACATGTCCTCTTGACACTGACAGTCACTGTTTATATGTAGTCATTTCCAGAGGGCTACCTTCATATACAACCCTACATTTTTGTGCAGCTGTATATGCCTTTTCTCTGCAAATCAGTGTATAAACAGCAATTTGTCTTAATCAATTTTTCAACAGACATCAATTCTGACCAAAAAAGGTCCAGAAAGCTTAAGAAATTAGTTGGAAGATTTTTTTTAATTGCAGGGATCTCCTGATTGGCTTCACATTTGCTTTACCATTGTGTTCTTACATTTCTCTTACAGAAAAGGCCAAAGACTGTATCTTGTCTGATTAATCAGTGAGTTCCATGTAGCATACTAACTTGCTAACTCTGTAAAATAAGAGCGTAAATGCGAGACCCGACACATTTGTCAACAGGTGCATAATTATTAGGCATCTGTGCATTCCTGGTTCTGAGCTGGCAATACAGCAAATAGGAAACAAAACAGTAATACATATAATACAGCATGGAATAGCCTTAGTAAGCAGAGAGCTTTGTTTTTAAATAATTTAGATATCTTCATTTATCATACAAAAGCCCTATCAGGACGGGATTAGTTTCTCAGGGGGTATTGGGGTAATTTTCTCTTTTATGGGGGTCCTCTGTGATTTTATTCCCGTCCGGAACGACCATGTATGTGTTTTTCTCAGATGTCCTCTGAGAAAATTACAGGCTGAATTCCCTCTTTAAGTTTTTCGCTGAACTGCGTGGTCCTCCAGTAATTTTATTCCCGTCGGCTCCACATCTCTGAGTTTCATCACCTCGCAGTTAATAAGTTAGCTATTAGTCCATTGCCACGCAATACACGTAATTACACTTTGGGTGCGCGTTTCCATGGAGATCCATGTAAAACACAACAGCAAGTGGAAATGGAGGAGCTACTGAACGCGATGTCATGTGACCTAGAAAGCCAAAAAAACTCACTGGTCCTCCTGTTTTTTCAATTGCAGTCCAGATGCAAGAGTATCCTCCTGTTTTTTTAAATTGCAGTCCATATGCATTTACACATTGTAAAATGTCATGTGACTTTTTTTCAGTTGTTCAGGTGTAAAAATGAATTTACAGGCATTTGTTATGACGCTGTTTTAGAGTGCAGTTTTAGGACACAAAATGAGACCCGATTTGCTGAAGCTCTTTCTGTTTTTGTATTGTTTTTTGTATTACTCAACAGTGTGCATGTTATTGCAGTGAAAATTAATTTTATCCCAGTTTTATGGCCTGCAGAATAAATGAACAGGCACAGGCAGCACTGCAGCCCTGACATCCCCGTATGTCACTGGGTAGTATTTATCAGGTCGGCTCATTTATATGAAAAATGAAGCAAGAATGAAGAAAGCCTAAAGGACTAATAGTGTTATCATGCCAGAAAGGCAAGAGCAAGAATGATAATGTGTGTGTCTGCATCACTTCCTGGGCGTGCCAGATGTCTCAGGATAGCTGTGTGTGTGAGGGTTAAATGTGTGGCATTTGGGTTTAGTTCTCTGTTGCTGGATGTAGAAAAGATATTTACAAATTAAATTTACTTTTGGACTAGTTTTGTGTACTTTTGGACATTGAAACTTTAAGGACCATTAAGGATGACATTATGTGTAGCAACTCATAAAATGATCAGGATGAATCATCATTAAGGAACATGCTGAGTTGAACTACCAAACGCTCTAAACAGCTAAGCTTCAGCCAGTATTTTCCTATTTGAACTGTGCAGTACATCACGGACATACGTGTGACTGTTCTGACCTTTGAATTTACCCATTACTACCTCTTTAGTCCCATTTCCACACCTCAGGTTGTCAAGTATAGACAACAGCCCGCCAACAGTGTGCTGAAGCCATGGAAATGGGTGAGCTGTCTATTTTTCTACTGAACAGGTAATCACTTAGCTTCAGTACAGTTACTGAACATAGTTAAGTAATTTACCATCACCACTATTGTAGTACAGATGGGCATTTTGGACACTGAAACTTAATTTCACTGATTAGCTACAGTGTTAGACTCGTCATTCTTTTGCCACTGTGTGTAAATCTGGCAACCCATGTGAGCTTCATATCTGGGGAGGACTGCTGTAGCCATTTCACAAACTCTCTCACACATTTATAACTAAATGTTCCTTTAATGTGTTACTATTTAACTTAGTTAGGCCCCTACTTCCTTCCATAATTTACTCTTTTTACCAAGACTTGTGGTGCATTGGCTTTTTATAATTTAGCAATGCAAACACAGCATCGCATCTGTTGAGTTCAGATGGTAGATTAAATTTGTATTTATGGTAAAATATGGATTTATTTGCATAACTAACACTTTAATAAACATCTTTGCAATCTGTATTGTTTAATGTAATTTATTCATATTGGACAAATTACAAAATTGGGGAGATTACAAAATGTATTTAATTGGACAGTTTCCCATTGCAATTTAACAAATCAATGAAGACCTCCATTGCTGAAAAATTCTTATTATGGTAAGGAAAAAGCAAGGTGAGACTACTACACACTTCAAGGTTACACTAAGGTTAAGAGTTTACACTGTAAGCCACAAAAAAAGAGAATGGAATATTACAGCACAAGACAAAAGCCTGCAGAATTCTGGGAAAAAAAGGTGCTGTGGATAGATGGAACCAGTACTGGCAAGAGTAAAGTGTGTAGACAAAAAACGCTTAAAAAAACTGCCCAAAATCCAAAGCATATCACCTCATCTGCGAAACATGGTGGTGGGGGTGTCACAGCTTGGGAATGTATGGCTGCTACAGGAGCTGCACGCTTATCTTTATTGATGGTATTACTGCTGTAAGGCAGTAAGGCACTAGGAATTCTGATTACTACCTTCTCCCATCCCCCCTTTTCCATCCCGATTGGATTACTGTGATACCACAGTGAGGAACTAGTAAATCAAGAACAAGCTGTTATCAACCACATGCTGCTAGGTTTGTACTCTTTGATCTTAAGAGACTGAAAGCAGGAGCAAGCAACTGATCCTGTGACTAATGGACAGACGAACAAATGTAACAAATGTAACATATTGTCAGTGCCATGAAAAAACATTTATTCCTATTCCTATTTCTGCAATTGAAACTGACCTTTTTTTGTTAAACAGTCTTCAATCAGGGTTTTACTCCTTAATCAAGCAAGGCACCTACGAACACTACAACAACTAAAATAAAGAGCAACAATGAACAAAAACACGAAGCTAAGATAAGATACCCTGAGTGGAACAACTTCACAATGATGGTGAGGGAGGAGGTCACGCCCTTTACGTATAACAGTGGTGATGGGAACCAATGGGAAGAATGTGAGACTTACTGACAGAAAAACTCCAGGAGGGGTGATCTGATGTGATGTTATAACCTCTGAAATGAAGTGGAAAATATTATTTTAAGATTTTTTTTAAATAGGGAATTGATTTGCTGTCAGGCAAACTGAGAAAAAAATAGGTTTGAACCAGAAATCATAGTTTTTTTTATTCAACCAACATAAAAATACACTTTAAATCAATGACATGTTTGTTACACTTTTCCAGTGTATAAGATCAACTTTTGGGCATAGTTTGAGTAAAGGTGGATTGATTCAGTTGATTTACACTTCCGGCAGTGATTAATTTCAGTGAAATGTGGTAATCTTCAGAGTGTATCTTATGTTTGTGTAGAGCAGCATTAATGAGTAAAACACCTTTGCTATTGGCTCCTGTGCTCATTATTTGCATACTGGGTGTTAATCCCACCTTTACTCACCATCTATGAGCAGCTATTCCCCCCAGACTACATTCCCTTATGTGAACTTTTAGTATATAAGGTGGGTCAGTTGCCTGTTCTATGTGTTGATGGCTGTAAGAGCAGATTATTCCTTTATCTGCTGTGAAGATTGAATGTGAATCAGATCTTTTAATCCAGATTCCAGTCCTGGATTTTGCTCTTACTGACATTGAGAGGAACAGTTCATGTATTTGATTGGCCAGTTAGCACCACACCTAAATTAAGTACAGGTAACGTAATTACCTTTAGTAGTCTGTACTTAGTTCAGTGTCATATTTAAGCTCAAATCATTTACGTTCATAGGCGTAGGAACCGGGGGGGATGGGTGGGACATGTCCCACCCAATATTAGAAACAGGTGGATTTGTCCCCCCCAAAAATGACATCTTTTCGCTCAGATCAGGTGTACTATTAATGAGGAGACAGACCGGACCAATCACGAAGCCGGTTCAGGTATTAAGTCACGCCTCTCAGTAGAAACAGCCAATCAGCTTGCTGGTTTTGCGGCGCGCGGAGCAGAGGCAGTTTGCTGTTGGGGAAGCCCCGCCCCCTCGCTGTGAGATTTAGCAGCGGGATCGGGACGCAGCAGCTTCAGCTGATTTTAAAACAGATCTGGATATACGGAGATTTTTCTAAAAGAAAGGTAACGATAGACTAACCACTTCAACTGTGATGATATGTTTCTGATAGCTGGTTAAAAATACACGTCTCTGAATCAGCCCACAGATTAAACACACTGTGATTAATAAACTGCAGCTGTGTAAGTGAGTTAGCTTAACTTTGGAATTAGCTAGATTGGGAGTCAGGGTTAAAGAAAAAAAAAACTATATATGTAATGTTCAACTTGCCCTGTACCTGATCAGCTAATCAATGTTTCATTTTCAATTAATTTAGGATTACAGGACTTACTGTGAGCTATAATGAACGAATATTCATTTAGCTAACTAGTTAACTAGAAGTCAGATGTAGTGGATAGCCAGAATTTAGTACAGTACTTTGTTTGTAGTTTAAAGCAGTTTCTTAACCCCGATCACTGCCCCAAAATTTTTCCACCTGATCCAGCTGATCAGCTAACAAGCAGTAATTTACTGAGTTTACCTGTTAAAATCCTTTAAAGTCAAAGTCAAAGTGGTTTTTATTGTCATTTCAGCTATATACAGAGTACACAGTGAAACGAAACAACGTTCCTCCAGGGACCATGGTGCACATAAACACAGTGTAGACAGAACAATAGTGCAACAGTACAAAAGTGCAGACAGACAATACAACACCATACAGACAAAGAATAATAAATAACAAGACAGTGTGCAAATTCAGCCCCCTATGGAGCCTAAATTAATCATTATGTATATCCAGCAGTGTATTAAACACATCATACCACCACTAACTTTATTAAATGCCTTTAAAGCAGAGAAAGCTGTAGAATATGCAGAACAATGTTAATATGCAGTAGAATATGTAAGAACAGTGTTAATATGCAGTAGAATATGTAAGAACAGGGCTGAGAAACACTGCTGTAACGTGACTTCTGTTCATTTGTAGTTCACAGTAAGACCACATGTCCTGACGTTTATAAAAATCTCTATGAAACTTAAAGTTACATTCTTTTACATAAAAGGACACCATCTTAAGAAGAGCTCTCAGTAAAAAAAAAAGTGCAGGAGAAAATGTAAATATACAACAGAATTGACATAATAATAATAATAATAATAATAATAATAATAATAATAATAATAAACAAATCTGTTATAATATTTTAAATATTAGGTGATAACTGATTATTTTTGTTGTATGTATATTATTCAGACATTGCATGCATAATTTTTTCTAACAACAGTAAATGTAACGTGGAGTAACATGTTTAGGTTGTTAAATCACCTTATAATAATAATTTACTTTTAGAGTGGGCTTGGGTTCATATTGGCAAATGTGTCCCCCCCAATATCAAGTCCGCTCCTACGCCCTTGTTTACGTTACTAACACTTAAATTATTTAAGTTGCTGTAATGCAAACTGTTGACTTCAGAAAACAATCAGATAATTAGGTTAAGCCAACTTAAAGTAACTGTGTTCTTTCAACTTGTTAACTTGATTGGGAAAAAAAAATATTTCAATTATTTGTTAACAGTTGAAGCAAAATATTTATTTTAGTTCAAATATTCTCCTTTTTAAATGAAGGAATCAATAGATTTATTAATTTTGGTCGTATAAGGTTTTATCAATTTAGTGTTACTATGCTTCAGTATTTAGAGACAGTCAACTCAACTAACTAAATTTTGTGTTTTAGTCAGAAGAACTAATATTATCAAGTTGAGTAAACGTGCCGGTCAGTACAACTCAATAAAATGAGTTCAGAGAACTTCAACCTGAAAACTCAAAAATGTTTGTCGAGCCAAAAAAAAGTGATTTCATCCAACTTTTAGTAAACATATACAGCTTTCCCATAGGCTACTCGCACCATATATTTGCATATTGGGTGTGGCCTCTCCCTTACTTACCATCTTTGTGTTGTCTGTTGCCCAAAGCTACCTTATCCTAGGCATGCTTAAGTGTAATGTGTGTGTGTGGATTGCTAGATCTCAGGGTTGTAAGCTGTAAGAAAAAGTTACTCTTGTTTTGAAATTGCGGTGTTCACTGTAGGTTGGTTTGGAGCTGCAGTACTTAAAAAAAAAACAGTTGAGTTAATTAAGCTCTTGTTGTGTGAATGAAACTCTCTGAATAACCTTAACTGATTCAAGTTATCATTCAGATTTTACTCAGTTAAGTTTAATAAACTTACAATTGTATTTAATTACAACTTAACTGAGTTGATGCAAAATGGTAACTTGACTGAGTTAGATCATTTAAATAGTATAAATTAGGTAAACATTTCTTAAAAATAACAAGTATCATTTATAAATTGTTTCAATGCAATTGTTTTAACAAATTCTAATACATAAAATCAGCTTAGTAAATGTTAGTTTTGTTCACCATTTAGAATAAGGGAATGTGGGTGGTAGAATTGAAGTATTGGGGATCTATGGGGGAAGATTCACCACTATTTTACTTATACGACATCCAGGCTGCTATGCTGCTACGAATTGTGAACTGAAAGATTATTGGAACAAAAAAGAAAAATGTGCAACATACTTACATATTTTTGCAAGTATACGTATTTATACAAATCTGGAAAAACATAAGAGATTACTTAAAAATCATGAGTTTCTTTGATTTTATCAAATTGAAAACCTCTGGAGTATAATCAAAAGGAAGATGGATGATCACAAGCCATCAAACCAAGCTGAACTGCTTGAATTTTTGCACCAGGAGTGGCATAAAGTTATCCAAAAGCAGTGTGTAAGACTGGTGGAGGAGAACATGCCAAGATGCATGAAAAAAAAAACTGTGATTAAAAAGCTAAAAAGAGTTATTCCAACAAATATTGATTTCTGAACTCTTAAAACTTTATAAGTATGATCTTGTTTTATTTGCATTATTTAAGGTCTGAAAGCTCTGCATCTTTTTTGTTATTTCAGACATTTCTCATTTTCTGCAAATAAATGCTCTAAATAACTATATTTTTATTTGGAATTTGGGAGAAATGTTGTCTGTAGTTTATAGAATAAAACATTAATGTTTATTTTACTCAAACATATACCTATAAATAGCTAAATCAGAGAAACTTATTCAGAAACATTCATATGAATTCATACGAATAAATGAAAAATAGGTTTTGATCCCCAGAAGATGGGGGGGAGGAGTGTGAAATGAGGAGTGGTCTTGAATTTAAAAACATCTATACATAATTGACAACAGTAAATACATTGTATACATAATATATAATATAATTATAGCATTGAAAGATATTTTACACCCTTTATTCATTTCAGTTCACCCGTAGGGAGTGCTGTTTATGATCCAGCACTAAGGAACTGCCGACGTCCTCTGTAGTTCCCGAGGAACAAATATACTTACAGATCACCTGACGTTAAACCCATGAATCACGAGCGCACGGCGGACCCAGCTCACGATTTCTCCCTGCCTGCAGCAATGCTTGAATGACTAAGTAAAAACTGATTTGCAGATCTACTCTAAACTTCCAGTGTTCCCCCACTGCGCTTTGCTCCTACTCGGAATGAATTATATCTTTAATAAGAGTGGGTGTTCATTTTCTGGGCAATCAAAAAAGAACTGACCTCCATAGGGAGGAATCACTGCGCACCCATTAAAGACCTCCCCAGTTAAGATGTTTTGGTTAATTGGCTAGATTGGAGGAGATTACGATTCAGCATGGCTGTGTAACATTTCTGGCTTTGCGGAGAGAAACTTGAGTAAAACTAATTGGGAAGTTGAGGATGTGGTAGGGGAGGTTATTAGCCAACATCTTGACCTTACTCTTGTCACTAAATGAATTCACAATCAAATTATTATTACAACAATGCTGTATCCAACATCTAGTAGAAGGGCTTCCCAGGTCAGTAGAGATATTTACTTTTACAAAAACAGGATAAATTCAAGTAAAATAAAAATGAGTTTAGAGAACTTCAACCTGAAAACGTAAAAATTATTGTTGCGCCAATGGGGGGAAGAAAAAAAAAAAGGGGGGTTTCAACCAACTTTTAGTTTTATACTACACGTGTCAATGCTTTTTCTACAGTGTTTGTTCATACAGCTTTCCCATAATGCTCCTGGCACCATATATTTGCATATTGCATTGGGTGTGGCCTCTCCCTTACTTACCATCTTTGTGTTGTCTGTTGCCCAAAGCTACCTTATCCTAGGCATGTAATATTGTAATATAGGAATTGATTTTTGGGCCTTGCTGTGTTTCTAGTTCTTGCCAAAAGAAAGTAATGGATTGCATTTATTCACATTACTGTAATTGAGTAGATTTTATGAGTAATTTGTCATTTTTAAAGTAGTTTTTAAAATATGTGAATTTATTTTTACTCAAGTGCGTTTTACGGTTTTATTGAAAAACTCCCCGTTACTGAGTAAAAAATAAAATGCTGGGAAAAAAAACCCCAAAAAAACAATTGGCGCGGATGCTCGCGCATGGAATAATGAGGCTATAACATCCTCATGCAATACAAAATGTGCCGCACTGGACAGAGCTGTCAGCTTTCAAAGCTTCCACATCAAACCTGCGAAAGCTTGTGGTGGTAAGTATTTTTATCATTGAACAATCTGCTTGAATGTAAAAAAAAAAAAAAACATATAAATAGCAGTTAAAACATAACAATGTCAAGTTAAAAAATAACAATGACCTGTAAAACTGTAAAAATACGGTTTATAGTCACCTTTATGACCATAACCTTTTATCAGTAAAGAAAAAAATGGATCATAGAAAACTTCTTAAAAATGTTTTATGGGGTGGTCTGAACAAATACTGCCTGAAAGGTCCAAATTATTATGTAGAATAATAGTTTATTAAAAACGATTAAGTTTATGATTTGTTTTTTTTGTTTTTTTACATCAAATAATTAAAAGTAACTATAACTTTTACTCAAAGTAAATTTAAAATTGAGTACCGTATTTTTCGGACTATAAGGCGCACTTAAAAACTTTTAATTTTCACAAAAATTGACAGTGCGCCTTTTGTATGGATTTTACTCGTCAGGTTGTAAGGAGCAGTAAACACACACTCCGTGCAGCATTATAGAGAGTTTCAGTGCTATACAGAGTCCAGAGCCGTGCAGCTCCGAGGCTGGAGCAGCAAATAGCATTAGCTAGCTTATTCACTGTTCAGAGATCAGTATTATCTAAATTTTACCCGTCAGGTGTAAGGAGCAGTAAACACACACTCCGTGCAGAGCCGTGCCGCTCCGAGGCTGGAGCAGCAATAGCATTAGCTAGATGCTAACCGCTTAGCTAGCTAGCTTTTTCACTGTTCAGAGATCAGTATTATCTAAATTTAGCACTTTTAATACTGCTGGAGCAGTATTATTAGAGTTAGATGCTAATCGCTAAGCGTTCACCGTTCAGAGGTGAGTTATCGGCCTGTAAGTCTGTGCTGCTTTGCCTGGCTAGCATTAGCTAGATGCTAAGCGCTAACTCTCTCAGAGGTGAGTTTTATCAGCCTGTAATCTGCTTGTTTACCGTGTTAAAACAAGCTACGGGGGACGAATCGCTAGCTAATATCTCACTGTCTTACCAGAACACGCAGGATTACTCAGTGTAACGCTGTCGTTTAAGTTTGGGTTAACTTTACTAGTTTAGGTGACTAGCTAGCGTGCTACTGTAAATAAACTGAAGCACGTTACTCACCCAAATAAACAGTTTTCAGGAGAGGAATCTGTGTAGATTAATATCCAGCACTCGTTTGACTTTGAAATAGCTAGATTTGTATACTGAGACGCTCCACCGGCAAGCGACCACCCCCGGTGGGGGAAGGGAAACATGGCGCCACCCCTTTTCACTTTGATATAGGCACCCTTTCTAGTGTCACTTAACGCGCCTTATAATGCGATGCGCCCTATGTATGGAAAAATAGCAGAAAATAGGCGTTCTTTGATGGTGCGTCTTATAATACGGTGCGCCTTATAGTCCGAAAAATACGGTACTTTTTACTTTGACTCAAATACATTTTTAGATGGGTACTTTTATTTTTCTTGAGTAGAATTTTAGCAAAGTAAAGGCACTTTTACTTAATTACAATTTTTCTGTACTTTTTCCACCTCTGGGTATTGTTATATTTTGTTTAATGATTGTTTGTCTAGCCAATATATTGTAGGCTATAAGAGCAAGTTACCATCCTTTGTACAGTAAATTGTGATAGTGTTGGTAATGCACTAAGAAATACAATGGAAAATTACACACTAACCTGTTCTGAATAATAATGAAATAATAAAAAGTTATATTAATTGACTAATCTTCTTCTCATTTATTATTTTTTAAAAACTCTTTCCAGTGTTAGTGTAACAATTAAGGAAGTTAAAGAAATACAAATGTGAGTTAAAAAGGAACTCTGGCAAAGGGTTAAATGAAGGGTTAAAATCAACTCTGTGGGAGTTAATTTAACACTTGTGTACATACTCCAAACGGTGTAAAATTAACACTTTAAGTGTTGCTATAACACTAATGAACAACACAGTGTCATATTAACACTAAACATTTAACACTGATAACAGTGTAATTTTTACTCTCTGTAGAGTGGGACCATATATGCTCCAAAAGAGTGTTAAAGTTAACTCTTTAGGTGTTGATCCAGCACTGCTAATTTTACTGTGTATTATTAAATAACACTGAATTGAGCTCAGTAAAAGTGACAGCATCAAATGAATTTAATGAACGAAGCGCCTTCATCCAGAACATGTGAGTAACTTCAGAAAGACGCGTCATGTTTTGGTGTAGAGGTAAGGAATGAGTAGGAGTTGTAGGGCATAAGGTGAACAGAGCTCTGTGTTTACTCATACTGTTCCCCTCAGATTAGTTTATTCATACATGGCACAGAACGGCCCCGTCGACATGCTGCTCGAAATCATTTTAATGAAGCTGAAATGCAAGAGTTATTCCAATGTTTTAAAAAATACAAAAATACATCCTGATTTGCTGCCTTTAACCTCACATAACTTAACTGCGAGTGCTTTTTTATATTGAAAAAGGAAATATTAACTGTTTAAATATTTTTTGCTGGCCACCTCATTAAAGCCACGTCTTTGTTTTCACACATACTACCCGTTTTCCAGCTCCACTGTAGTCAGTCTGTTTCTTTGAATACTTTGACTTTCTTTATACCTGGCAGTAACAAGCATCCTGGGTCATCTGATCTGATCATAAGTGGCCAGCACAAAGCACAGGTGTGAATGGGGTACAATGCATCTCGAGGGTTATGTGCAGACTGCAGTGATTCCTCAAGCCATTTGTGTAATATTTACCTCAAAGCAATATTACAGCTAAACTACAACCTAGAAGCTTTCATTTTCATCCTCATTTACATAACATCACATTTGTAATCCAAGGTTTTACTGTATTTTTCCCACAAAATTTCACTGTTTGTGTTTTTAAACAGTTGCTTCCTTCCAACACACAAAATAATACATGGAAATAATAAATATATAACAATAATAAATAATAATAATAATAATAATAATAATAATCAAAACGTATATTTCTTTCCCCCCCAAATTACGTCCGTGGTCCACACTATTATTTGCGATAGACATCAGATTGGATTTGTATGTCTGAACATCACAAACGTATCTGCATGGGTTGCTGTGATAACAGGCTATTTACATTTACAATTACTGCATTTAGCTGACTCTCGTATCAAGAATGCTTTACAAGGTCGTTCCTATAACAGAGTTAGGCTAATGTAGTGTTAGGAGTCTTGCCCAAGGACTTTTATTGATGTAGCACAGCATGGTCACTCAGACCTGGAATTAAACAACAGTTCTGACTGCCACCCCAAATCAGATTTTTGTCTAGCGTTTTGTGTAGCCTTTAGCTATTACGCTGCTCTTAAATGGAACCAGTTAACAGAGAGCATTAGAAAAGCACCAACACTAAACACTTTTAAATCCAGACTGAAAACCTACATATTTGATCAGGCTTTCAGCTCAGTTTAAAACACTGCAGCTCCGCCCACTTTTATTCTGTAACGGCACTTTAATATCATGTTTTATTTAATCTTTATTCTTATTTTATTTTTATTTCCAATTCTTTGTTTTTTTTTTACATGTTTTTAATTTTACTTCTCTTTGTTTTAATCATGTTTGCATTCTTATTCTTTCGTTTTTATTTCCATTTTCCCATTTTACTGTTATTCTTTTACATGTTTTTTTAATTTGACTTCTCTGTGTATTTTCTAATTTGTAAAGCACTTTGAATGACCGTTGTGTATGAAAGGTGCTATATAAATAAACTCGCCTTGCCCTGCGTAGATTTAGATCTAGACTGTATAAACACTAAAAAGTGATTTTGTGTTTTAGTCAGAAGAATTAATATTAAGTAGAGTAAACTTACCGGCCAGTACAACTCAATAAAATGATTTTACAACCAACTTTTACTATACTACACGTGTCAATGCTCTTTTATCAGTGTTGGATCACACAGCTTTCCCATAATGCTCCTGGCACCATATATTAGCATAATGGGTCTGGCCTCTCTCTCTCTTACTTACCATCTTTGTGTTGTCTGTTGCCCAAAGCTACCTTATCCTGGGCATGCATTAGTGTAGTATATGTTATATATATGTGATAGATTTTAAACTTTAGTCTTAGCTGTGAACTCTACACAACTAGAGTGAGTCTTTTTTATGTTTAGAACATGATATGGACAATTATTAGAAATATTTAACACTCATTCTGAAGTATTATTACTTTGTGTTTTCAAAATTAGAGAAAGGTATGGATTTTACTCAAAATATTTTGGTGCTGAGTGGTCCAGCGGTCTAAAGCACTGCCACTATGAGCGGGAGGTCGCAGGTTCGAACCCCTGCTCATGCAGCTTTGCAATCAAACTTGCCGGAGCTCAGAAGGAGCAAAATTGGCCCTGCTCCCTCCAGGTGGGTAGATGGTGCTCTCTCCCTACATTACTAAAGGGTGATGTCCACAGCACAGGGCATCTGTGAGCTGATGTATCGGAACCAAGTCGTTTTCATCCAAGCGGGCTGTGATGCTGCTCGGCAATGCTGCATCAGCAGCAGCTTGAAAAGAAGCGGTGGCTGACTTTACATGTAACGGTGGAGGCATGTGTTAATCTTCACCCTCCTCGTGTGTTGGGACATTGCTAGTGATAGGGGGAGTCCTAATGAGTGGGTTGGGTAATAACCCCATAAGTCATTTTCGTACAGTGTAGTGCATGAGCAGGTGTGGGGGTATAATTATTAATGTGTATAGGATTGTTTGAGGATTGGTTAAGAGAACTGGAATACTTTTTTTTTTATATATATATATATATATATAACCTGCACAACAGACAGAACACTCAGAAGATCTTTTATTCCGAGAGCCATCAGACTTTTTTGCTGCTGACTGAATTTAAACCAGTCACACCCTATGTGTGTTTTAATTGATGTTTAAATAGGTTTTTTTATTGTATTGTGTTGTTGCTGCTGGATCTATCTATTCATCCATCTGGCACCTTGTCCAGTGGAAATATAAAAAATGTAAAAAATTCTGTTCATAAACGGGGACACATTTAAAATGACGGGTATGAACTCCTATGCATTTTGGCAACCATTTATAATTGGAACACACAGAGCACAAGCTAATGTCTAATGTTAATGGTGTAAACAAGGCCTTTGTAAGCCTCCTTTCATCCTGTTCCTAAATTGTCAGGACCCCCAGGACCATTTGGGTGCTGGCTCAGCTCGCTCTCAGCACGGATATTGGAAATGCATACGTTTTTTTTTTATCTGTTCGTAAGAGTTTCAGCAGAATCAATAAAAGTAGTCCAGAATGTTCCTATTTGACACTTTTCGCTGGGAGCTAGAAGCAGAGCTAGTGGTCAGGTTCAGAGTAGTACTGTCATTTTTCATAAGTTATAAATCACCCAGCACTTGCACATTGGTTGCAATGTTCCTGATGAATATTTCATGACTGAAATTGCAGTTTCAGTGATATTCAGCTGTGCCAAGCCTTTCCTTGTTGATCACATTTGATATATTCACTGAGCGGAGCAGACCTCCACCTGCGCTATATTTAAGGGTCAATATCATATATACTCATAATACATATACATATATATACTCGCAACAAGACTCTCATTTCTCATTTTATAAACTGGCCTGTTTTTATGTTAGTGAAGAAAGTACACAGTGTGTGCCCAACTAGTGCTGCTGGAGTAAAATGATGATATATGATTCCGTATTTAACCATTTCTAAGACCACAGTTGTATTTTTTTTTATATATATATATATAAAATAACACTAACAGCAATACAATTACAGTTACAGTTACAATACAGTGCAACTCTGTTGCAAAATATCCTAGGTTTGTTAATTTAGTGAAATAATGGCTCAAATAAGTAATTTTACAATTAACAATTTAGAAATACTAGTAAAAAAGTAATATAATTAATTCATTATTAATGTTAGCCCATAAAAAAATAATCATCCTTTATTTTCACTCAGAACTACATTCAGGGTGACTCTTATTTATACAATGTTGCCGAGCATTTACAGTATCAAAGGGATTGGTAACATTTAAAAAGAAATTAGAAATAATAATAATAAAAAAAAATTAAATAGTAAAAAAAAAAGTAAGTACTAATTTTAAATAAACATTTAATATATATATATATATATATATATATATATATATATATATATATATATATATATATATATATATATATATAAAATATGTGTAAAAAAATGAAAATTCTAAAAAACTAAATAAAAACAAATTGACAAAGTTAAGAATTTATAAATTATAAAATAAAAAAAGATAGTAAAAGTAAAGTAAAAGGATGAAAATGAGAAAGAAATGATCAAGTGTATAATAATGAATTAAGAACATTAAAATAAAATATAAAACATTAGAATAAAAACGTAAAAATAAATAAATAAAAATTGAATAATAAAAGCAACAAGTACGTTTGTTAATATGGGACTATAGTCCTATAATGAGACAATCTTTAATTACATTTCTAACATTCTAAAACATGATTTTGTGTTTTAGACATAAAAACTAATATTATCAAGTTGAGTGAACTTACCTGTTAGTACAACTCAATAAAAATGAGTTCAGAGAAATTCAACCTGAAAACTTAATAATGGTTGTTGAGCCAATAAAAAAAAACGTGATTTCAACCAACTTTTAGTTATACTACACGTGTCAATGCTCTTTCTACAGTGTTGGTTTATACAGCTTTCTCGTAAGGCTCCTGGCACCATATATTTGCATATTGGGTGTGGCCTATCCCTTACTTAGCATCTTTGTGTTGTGTGTTGTCCAAAGCTACCTTATCCTATTTGTGTGATAGTGTCGTTTTTGTGTTGATTGCTAAGCCACAGTATTGTAGACTGTAAGAGCAAGTTACCTTTATTCTTTGTTTCTGATTGTCAAGCGTGTTGGTGTAGAGCTACACTCTTGAGTTTACTCTGGTCAGTGTTAGTAGTTCTTTAAATATATAGTAGCTTTTTTGTGAATACTGATGTGTGTGTATATATCTATTTTGTTAAATAAACTAAATTCCTTAAGCTTAAAAGCAGATGATTTAATTAAACTGTTGTTGTGTGAATAAAACTCACAAAATTGTGTTAAAGTTATCATCTAGCTTTGACTCAATTAAGTTGAATAAATATGAAGTTTAATACATTTACGACTTAAATGAGTCTAAGCAAAATAATGACTACATTAAGTGGAGCCATTTTGTTTTTTTCAATGAAGCTACTTCTTTAGTTTGTTTTGTTAAACTATATTAATTCAAATGAAGTACACAACACCTGATCAATTACTGGGTTGCTTACGCAAACGTCCTCGTACTTACAGCAAGTTTATACTGCCTTTGTGTGCTCAATTAAGCAATGAAAATCTAATTAGAAACTTTAAAAGTTAGTTTCTTTAGCTTCAAGTGTTACTTAATATTCTAATTCTAATTTGTTTTGAGTTATTCTAACATAATTTAATAGGTTTTATACTTGTGAAAAAAATATCTAAATAAGTAATGCATTTTGCCTGAAAAGGAAATTATGGAAATTAAAAAAATAACTAACAGAATTTAAATTATTTAATTAGTTTATCTAACGGTAAAACTATACATGGCTGTGATAGAAAATAATATGTACATTTTTTTTTTAATAAAAAAGTTTTTTATATCTTTGTTTTAATAACTTTTAGGTACCTGGGGTAAATAATATATTAAATATTTTTTATTCAAAATTCTAACTAAATCTTAAATATTAGTATTTATATTTAAATCATAAATATTAAAAGTTGAAAATATATATATGTATTTAGGCAGTGTTGGGAAGTAACGGATTACATGTAACGGCGTTACGTAATCAGATTACAAATTATAAGTAACTGTAATCCGTTACAGTTACTGCTTCAGTAAGTGGTAATCAGATTACAGTTACTCTGCTAAAATTAAAGGATTACATTGCGGTACTTTCCTATTTTTGCTCTTCCAACACTGACAAAACGCAAATAACATTTTGCGGTGAATCGCTCTGATATGACAGGGAACTCTCTGCCCCTCGTCCCGTCTCGCTGCACACACACACACACAGAGGGAGGAGGGGCAGACAGCGGCTCCGCACACACAACGAGACGAAATTAACTGACATTTTGGTCAACGAATAAAAACAAGACGAAAATGTTTGGCAGGGACGAAATCCAATCAGAACTGATTTAGTTCTGTGAAAGGTAGGGACCAGTTAGGAAGAGGTCCAATCACTGCTACTTTAGCGAAGGTGGAGAGGCGGGACAAGCGGGGTAGTCATCCAATCAGTACCCGCCTCTCCTGCAGTAGCGCTGCGCGCTCAGTTACAAACCCGGGAATTAACCTGTCGTTACGGAGCCCGACTGGAAGTTAACTCCACAGTGTTCAGCAGGGAGAGAGAGAGAGAGAGAGGGGCGATATATTTCTCCTTTGACGTCGCAAAAAACAAGATAACGTGTAAAGCGCGTGGAGCGACTCCATCTCCGGTAAAAACACCACTAATCTTTCAGCTTCTGCAGAGCAGAGTCCCACAGATCTCCATGCAGAGATCCGCGTTTTAATACTGATGTTATTTCATGAGCTGATGGTGTGTTTAACTCGGCAGTGCACTAAAACACAGAACTGATACAGAACCCTAACTCATTAAGATCAGATCACCTGCTTAGTCTCACAGTGAGAAAGATATAGCTAGTGTTAAAGCAGGAACAGGTCAGAAAGGAACTCAATAATATATCCAAAATAAAACAATAAAATAAGTCAATCTCTGAACCCAAAAGTCTGTGTAAAGTTCCTTACAGCACTTTCTCATAAGTTTCTCACTTTAACTCATGAAGTCTCTCAGTACATCCTGAGAGCATCTCTACAGGACAGTGTGTGAATGTGAGTTTCTGATCTCATTTATAGACTGTAGCTCCAGTAGGTGTGCTGGGTTACTGCTGGAGATAAAACTAGATCATTTAAAAGCTGTTTTTGCATCTACAGCTCTGTTTAAACTATAATTTAACTATTCAGTTGTTTTATGACCTGATTTCTAGAGCAAAATTTTAAATGTAAAATATATATAGTCACACACTTATAATAATAATATACATTAAATCATATATAAATATATTTCACATTCAAACATTAACAATATTACTCAATTGGTTATTAAACGTTTCATTTACGTATACGTGTATAGTTAATAATTCAGGGGAACTGATGAAAAAGCATTTACATTTACACCCTTTACATTTTAGTCGACTAAATTTACTGTAATTTTAGTAGACTATATTCTTATGACATTAAGTCGTAAGAGTTTTATCATCAATTTATAGAAGTGTTTCATAAAATTGTTTGATGAAATGGTTTCATAAGTATTTTTATAGAGTGATTGAAAAGGCTGTTTTATTTGTTTATCTATTTGTTAACTGGAAAGAAAAATAAAAGGATAATATGCAATATGTGGTTGCTACATTCATTCAGGCTTAAAAAAATGACAATATTGTAAGTAATCCAAAGTAATCAGATTACGTTACTCACTTGAAGTAATGTAACTGATTACGTTACAAATTACATTTTGAGTGATGTAATCAGTAATCTGTAAGGGATTACATTTTAAAAATAACCTTCCCAACACTGTATTTAGGTGTACCAAATTAGAGTATTTTTTTCCCAAATGTTTTTTTTTTTTTTTTTTTTTTTTTTTTTTTTCAGTTTGTGACCAATGTTGACATGAACATTATACAAATAGATTGGGGGCAAATTTTAATGAGCTCTCAATGTACTGCCAGTGATACAGGGTAAGAGTTTAGGCTGAGTTTAGAGATTTTACACAAACAACCACACCAGGTGAGTTTTTCCCAACTTGGCTTGTTGGAAGCATGTTTATGGCTAGTTCGCCCCAGGCAAATGTATTGCATATTGAAATGTAACTTCATAAGTTTCACACTTATAACTTTTTCTCATGAACCTTAACTCAGAACAAAGAACACTTATTACATTACCACATAAATTACATTAACCCAAAATTGTCATTTAGTTCACTGACTGAGGCAGTAGTTAGTTGTATAAATGTAATATATTTTATTCATGATGAGATGATGTGCACATTTGAATAAAGTAAATCCAATGTACCCTTTTTTTTTACAGGGTACCATCTGTTTGGTCTGCAAAACAATGTAGGATAATTGGGCTCAGTGAAGACAAAGGTGCTGGAGCTTCATCCCCCTGTGTGGAACAGCAGGCCTCACCTGAATTTCCTCCACCATCATTAGTGCTGAAGCTGGCCTGAATCTGTCCCTGTTCCTCTCAAAAGTCCTGTCGAATCCTCGGCTACCGGGAAAAGGCAGCAGGAAGCCGCTTTCTCTGTTTGTTCTTGTTTGTTCTGATCCCAGGTTCAGATCAACAGGAGTCCTTTTGATTTATGTCTCTCGGTGCGTTCATGTCACGACTTGACAAAAGCTGAATTTACTTTCGTTATTTCTTTATTTTTTTGGACTCCCTGGCCTCGTTTTCTGCTAATTTAACCTCAGGACATGTCCTGTTAAGTCCCATGTTCACTGTAGACACTAGAATCATTGAAAATAAATCTGGCCCATTAGTAAAATAACAATCAAGCTGTTTGACAGTGTTAAGCCTTTATGAGTAATGGCTGCCATGTGTTTCTCCATGTGTTGTGCTGTACTAGTGGTCACTTTCCAGGATTTTGTGCATTTTAAGACATCCAATAAGAATTCTTTCAAAATGTCAGATTTACTGATGTGTGCAAACTACAAACTAGTAAATTAAAGCACCCCAGGTTCAGTTTAGTGCCAAAAAAAACCCCAAAAAAACGTCACTCCGAAGTTAGAGTTAGTACTCGATGTAGAAAGTAACTTTTGTTTATTTGTAGTATATTTCTGTCACACTGATTTATGCTGAGCAGACCCGTTGCAACAAGGCAAGCAAACCAATGAATTGCCTTGGGTCCCCGGACAACCACAAGTTATGAATTGAATGTAATGACAAACTGTGTGTGAGTGTCCCCTTAAATTCTGTTTCAGTCTGTGCATGAAAGCACAGGGGCACTGTTATCAGAATCCCCTCTTGAGGAGGCCCCTCCCACTAGTTCCTGACAGTAGCCAGCCAGCCAGGTTCGTGATTTCTGCAGCCGACAAAACATGAAATCGAACACAGCACATTTCTGGAGTTAAACAAAAATGTGTGAAAGTGTTAAATTGTGTGAGTTTATTCTCCAACTTAAACTACAAGTTGAGTTGAGGGGAACTCTTTGGTGGTGTTGAGGAGCATGACTGAACTCTCTAATGGGTGTGTCCTCCAATCCCAGATTACCAACAGTGTGTAGTCTTGCCCACCAGGGCTTCTTCAATGGGGTGTTTCATTATATATTGTATTTTTTGTAATGGTTGTTTGCTTAGCCAACATTTATTTGAGTTACAAGACCAACTCCCAGAAAAAAGAGTTACTTTAACTCTGTTGTTGAATGTATTCAATAGTCACACATATACACTTAAAATCAGTTGATATTAACTCTCAGGGAGTTTATTCCAAAAAAACAGAATTTGCTGTGAAGTTGGCCTGTCACGATAAATTTTTCAGGACGATATATTGTCCCATAAATTATTGCGATAACCAATAATATTGTCATTTTAAAGATCCAATATAGAAAATGCTTTTTCTGCTTCCAAAGGAGCTTTAGAACAGTGTGCCACACACAGCAAATTTCCGGAGTTCAAAAATCTGGAGTTAAACAAAAATGTGTGAAAGTGTTCAATTGTGTGAGTTTATTCTCCAACTTAAACTACTGGTTGAGTTGAGGGGAACTCTTTGGTGGTGTTGTATTTCAGAGTTTATTCCAAGGTGTTGAGGAATGTGACTGAACTCTCTAATGGGCGTGTCCCCCAATCCCAGTTTACCATCAATGTAAAGTCTTGCCCACCAGGGCTTCCTTCTATGGGGTATTTTATGATATTTTATATAATGGCTGTTTGTCTAGCTGATGTGTTGTTGGTTATAAGAGCAAGTTACTGCAAACTGCTGGCAATGAAAAAACATACAATAGCATGTATTTGTTGAGTATGAAATTGTTATTGTGATCAGTAATGATGCTTTTGTTGTCATTTTCACTCCTAAATGTTCCAGTGTTTTTAAATAGTCCAATGTTTTTTAATAATGTTAGTTTAATAACACAAATTTTTGCATTAATTGTTAACGCTGTGAAGGGGATTATGGAAAAATTAAGTCCAGCTGAGAGCTGTGTTTTACTCTAGATGGGATAAATATTTGAACTCCCACAACAGTTCAGATTTAACTGAACTGTTTAATAAGACCTGGTGTAATTGTGTTATTTAGTAGCAGGTAGCTTAGCTACAAATTATATGGCTAGTGCTGTTATGTGGTTTTAGCTATCTGCCTGGCAGTCAATGCTAATAACGAACTAGAACAGTTAGTGCAGCCTTTTTGGAATGGGCTGATAATATGGCTACACACTGTCGTGTTATATTAACAGGCTAACAAAATGCTGATCTGTTCTGAATTCACTGTTTATCATATTTAATCACACGATATTGCACGATATTAAATGTTCTTTACTTCGTTTTGCCGAAGGTGGTAGATGCTATGCTAGCTGTTGTGATAAATAACTTTGGTATAGTTAGCAAACCTTAGCTGAAGCTGAGTGCTTACTTGCTAAGGAGAATTTTAGCCAGCTCTGGGTCTGTCTTCTGGGTTCTTATGGGCTCAAATATGTCCCCATCTGTCTCATTTAACTCATGGAGCTCTTTAGAGAGATATTAAGGCTTTTTAGCTTGTGTTGCCTCTTGTTTGCTTCAAGTTTGCTTGCTTTCTTTCAAGCCTGCAGCACACAGTTTATCTACTACTGTGTTCTACACCTGACAACCCAGGGTGTGGAAATGGGAAATGGGGGATTGGCTGTGGGCAGGTTCAGAGGCTAAAACCTGCACATATTCTTACACAGTTTTCTTAAAATCGTAATATCACATATCATGATTATATTATGAGTTACTACAGAACATATAATCCTTATCCTGGTCAACATAACTGTAGTAGGCTGGGAATCTTCCTTTTTTATTTTTTGCATGTTCTGATGCCAATTCACACAAAATACCAAAAAGACCTCCAAAAAGAAGCTGATTTGGATTAAATAATATTTTCTGTAAAGTATCATTTCTCAAATAAACAATATAGGGTGGTAATGGCTCTGAGCCTATGAGCCACTATAATATGGAAGACCTGTAGCAGGTTTATTTCAACATCCAAACAGACTCTGATTGTTGATCAATAAAATTGTTTGGTCATAAAATCAATAGCTCATAGAAATTATGATTTGATTGGCTTTTACAGTACCGAAACTGGTTGATCACAGCCTTTAAACTACACAGCTTTCTACAAAAAAAAATGGGGGCAAAGATTTCTACTGGTTTCTACATACATCTGCAAGCTTTCAATAAGGTGCTGGCTATGGATTGATTCACACACAGCGAGTTCAGGTGCTTTGTCAAGCGTGGGAGTACAATATGTTATTAAGCGTTGGCTCTAGACAGAATCTATCAATTCCAATTTTCATGCCGATCAAAGACGAAGCCTATGACAAACAGTGTGTGCAAACAGATCAGCGGCTGTCTTTGCGGCAGCGATTTTGGTCATGGTAATTTTTCTTCATCTGCAGCCGCCAGACTTGCTGGACAAAGAATACCCAAGAAGGCACTAAAAATCCTGGACGATTTTACAGTTATCTGGAGGCTTTAAGGGCTTTCTTCAGGGTCTCACTCCATTTGACAGATACTGGTTTCATTCCTCAGGCTCTATCTCTCCAGAACAGAGCAGATCCTCCTGCTGCAGTCAGCGGCCCTGCCACCTCATTTACACTCTGAGCCCCCTGCGGTAAGTCTTGACAGGTTTTTGTCCTGCTCGCCTCAGAAAACCATGTCTTTTCCTCAT
Source organism: Astyanax mexicanus (assembly GCF_023375975.1). Lineage (NCBI taxonomy): Eukaryota > Metazoa > Chordata > Actinopteri > Characiformes > Acestrorhamphidae > Astyanax > Astyanax mexicanus. The sequence continues at coordinate 28,401,335 of NC_064420.1, read as the reverse complement.
CCATTGCCCAATGGGTTTGGGTTGATCATGAGCTGATGACAGTTGATAACAACAAGAAAAAAAAACGGCAAGCCTAGTTTTGCCGGATTGCAATTGGTTGTTTGGAATCGTCAATGGCTTTTCAACAACGGGGACTTTGGGACCGAAGCTCATAAATGTAGAGATGAAACCAGGATGGGTTGAAATGGGACCACAATTGTTTTTATTTCTTTTTTTTTTTTTATATTCACATCACACAAAGCACTTATATGGCCATGAGTGATTTTTAACCCTGCTTCGTGTAGACCTACAACCAAGGACAACAACATAGTGTTGTCGTGTAGTGTAGTCTCCTGACCAAGATACGGCAAGGACTTTACCCTGATAACTGTCTAATCTAGCAGAATAAGACATAGTAAGTAGCGATATTGGGCAAGAATTTTGTGCTATCAGCCCAATAACAATTAGCCAGAAGCAGTAATATTATCACCAAAGTGGCAATAATGAAATGTTGAAATGTTTACATTTTTTTATTTTTGTTTTACCAACTAATTTGCTCAAATAACCCATTTAATATCTTATGTTCCAGATAAATAAATATGTGGACTTATTTTTACTTTTCTTTTGAATTCCACTTTACTTAAACATCTATTTAATATTCAAGACTTGAAAAGGTGAATTTAGAGGTCAGTTAATCGTAATTTACAATCTACAAGTTTACCAAAGGTGGGGGAATGACTACACACCAATGGTGAGTGTCACCTAATTCACAATTTTACATAAAACAGACTTAATATGTTTCAGTTCAAACTAACTGACCAACTACTTTGCACATGGTTGAGGCCAAGCCAACTACTTTGCTCAGTTTGACTCTGGGTCTTCCTCAGTTGAACAGGGTCTAGGCAATTCTGCAGGGGGTTTCACCTGATGTTGATCACACACTTCATTTTGAGGAAAACTTACACCTTTCCCATTGGCTCCTGACAACATATATTTGCATATTGGGCATGTCCTACCAAAATATCTCACTCACCATCAGGGTGTAATCATTCTCCACAGGCTGCCTTCTGTTCAGATTTATGTACATGTTATGCAGGCCCGAAGCCAGCATTGTGATGGGGGGGATCTTTTTCCCCCACAAGTGGACTTCATGTGGTTCTCTACTCCAATGCCTCCTAAATACACGAGCACACTTCAAACCTTTTAATTTAGACATATTTTATTCATTTTAAGTTTGTTGTGAATCTGTTGTTGCTGTCCTTATTTGTTTGTCTGTTACTCCCCACTGTTAACATAAATTTGATATAAATGACGAACGAACCCTTCGATCCCCCTTGGCTACGGGCCTCTTATGATTGTGTTAGTTGCTGGGTCTTAGTGTTAAAGACTATAAGAATAAGTTTTGCTGCCTTTAAGTCCTTCTATGAAATTTCTACTTACAAGATTAAAGGTTGCAATTAATAACTTGAAATGAGTTTGGATGGTGGAAACGGATGCTTCTACAAAAATAATTGTGTTTTTTCATTTGGAGGTTTTTTTATTTAATCTACTCCAAAAGAATGAAGCGAATAAGACCTGCATTAGGTGAGTAATGTCTTTTTCCATTGGCTTCTGGCACAATCTATTTGCATACTGGGTGTGTCCCCATTTTCGGACACCCACTATCAGTGTGTAGTCATTCTCCCTGGGATACCTTAGGTAAACTTGTAACTGGCTTGTCTTGACAAACGGCTTGGTGTCTGTGTTGTTGGCTGTTAGAAGAATTATAATTTTTTGAGCAGCTACAGTAATTTAATGTTGTCTGTGGTCCTAACACTGTTAATTCTATATTTGGTATATGTGAATTAATTATTTGGGGGGAAAAACTACTAATGTAAGCTTGTTTTGTCAACTGTATGCTGTTAGTAGTCCATGCGAATTCATGTTAATGTCATTGTTTATTTAGGTTTTTTTTTACTATAAAGCTAACAACTAAAACATGCATATGTTGAGTAAAAAGAACTTAATGTAATCATTGCAAAAAAAACTTAAACAAGTAAAATGTAAAATAGACCAGTTAATAATTAAGTTAATTACATTAACTTAAAAAGTTACATTTAGGTACACCACATTTTGAGTGTCAAATACTTGTGGTTTGTCTGTTGAAAACTTAAATCATTTGAGGCAACAAATGACCTTAAATGATTTGAGTATACTTAACTTATTAGTGTTTACACTCTAGTATACTACACTCTGCATATACACAAATATCCCGACAACCACCAGCCATTTGATGTAGTCTCAGTATAAAAATAAAATTGTAAATATTATAAACATAAACTCTCCACCAGCAGCCGAAGCTGGATGAAGAAAGGCTGCGTGGATAAGTGGATGGGTTTATGCCTATTTGCTCTGCTCCCATCAGTCTGATGCCATGGTTCCAGAAGCATTACTGTATAGTCCACTATTAAGCTACATGGTGTTTCCAGTATGTGAGAAAAGCACACCTTCAATGAAGGATAATAGAAATGACAATAAGATTTACCATGTTCATTCTAGGAGGCTGGGAGCCAGGCCAGGCTGCATTACTGTCTTTCAGAATCCAATTACAAGCGCTTCAGAGAGTTACAGGTTAGCCATTCAGTGATGCATAGATCCTGAGAGGCCCTCGGCCCACCCAGCCAGATCCCTCCCATCGCCCCCATCGCTTCCGAGCACTTCACAAACACTGTAGATTTCACTGCTCTTCTCAAAAAGCTGCAGCAGAATCCCAATACATACTTTATTTAGCTGCAGCAGCAGCACACATTTCTGATTTAATAGGGCTTTGTTTTATAAAATTCAAGAAAACAATGTTCAGTAGACATTTCGAGTGTACAAAGATTTAATTTAATGCCTGCTAGATTGTATTAATTAAGTGTTATGCTCCCTGACTTAATACACCTCAGGGATTGCTAATCAGTCTCTACATGCAAAACAATGCAAACTGGCTGAGGTTATGTCAAGTGTTATTGTTGTTTTTTTCCATACTATTTTAATATAATTAACCCATAAGTGCGTAAACCCATTTTTGAATACTGATACAAAGTTCACAATTTATTCAGATAAATTTAGTAAGCAGCTTATTTCATTTATTGTAGGAACGTGAATAAATATTTTAAGGTCAAAATTCTGATGTAGCACAGAGAGGATGCAACACAATTTTGTTTTCATTTAGTTTGAACGGAAACTTCCCCCTAAATATACATTTATTTGGTCAGTTGTGTCATTACCCCATCCTGCCACTGAAACCTGTACTTACTGCTATCACTGTAAACCCAGAAGTTGTTTGAACTCAAATAAATTAAGTCTGTTTTACGTAAAATTGGATATTTCTTAACAATACTCAACTATTTTGACTTAGTTGAACATCCGTGGCAACATATACACGTAAACTGAGATATTTGAGTTCAAATTAACTTATAATAACTGAGTTTAGTCTGTTGCCATTAACAGCTTCTTTTCCATTGGCTTCGGTCACAATCTATTTGCATACTGGGTGTGTCCAACAGTTTCTGACTAACACTCACCATCAGTATGTAGTGATTCACCCGGGGCTACCTTAGGTAAACTTGTAGATCACCTACAATGTTTAAATACTTGGTCTCTGTGTTGTAGGTAGCAATTACTGAGCTGCAGTAACTCTGTGTACTCGCTGTGCTCTTAGTACTTTTTATTCTTTACTGTTTTTTTATCTGCTTTTCTGTGAGTATTTAAAAAAAAGTTGAATGAAACCAGAAAGAAGACTAAATACAAGTTCAAGAAAATATTAATTTTAAATATATATCTACACTACTCACAAAAAGTTAAGGATATTTGGCTTTCAGGTGAAATTTATGGAAAATGTGAAAAGTTCACACTACAGTGATATCATATCATAAAGGATGCGCTGGTGATTTTCTCAAATCAAACAATTTATTGAAACAAAAGTTAACAACAATGGTGGGTAAACCCCATTAAAAAAATTAAATGTCTCAATAACTTGTCATGTGCCCGTGAGCATCAATTACAGCTTGACAATGACGTCTCATGCTGTTCACAAGTCAACTTATTGTCTGCTGAGGCATGGCATCCCACTCTTCTTGAAGGGCAGCCCTCAGGTCATTGAGGTTCTGGGGTGCAGAATTTCGGGCCTCTACAAGGCGACTCAGCTGATCCCACAGGTTTTCAATAGGATTCAGGTCTGGAGAAAGTGCAGGCCATTCCATTTGAGGTACACCAGTCTCCAACAGCCGTTCCCTGATGATGCGACCTCGATGAGCTGGAGTCGTCCATGAAGATGAAATCAGGCCTGTGTTGTTCATGTAGGGGCACAATCACTGGATTAATGATGTTATTCAGGTAGTACGGGCTTGTCACTGTACCATTCACAAAGTGTAGGGCAGTTCTGTACCGACTGGACACACCTGCCCACACTGTAACACCGCCACCTCCAAAAGCTCGTCTGGTAACAACAGTGGCTGATGCATAGCGCTCTCCTTGACGTCTCCAACATCGTTGCCGGCCATCATTTCTGCTCAACGTGAATCGACTTTCATCAGAGAATAGCACTGAGGCCCACTGGTCCCTCGTCCAGCGTAAATGCTCCCTTGCCCATGCAAGACGATGATGCCTGTGCCTGGTGGTGTGGTCAGGTACCCTTGCAGGTCGTCTAGCACGCAGACCATGCTGATGTAAACGGTTTCGAATGGTCTGACGTGACACTTGAGTGCCTCTCACCTCCCTTAAACGTGCCTGGAGTTGAGTGGCATTCATCATCCGGTTTCTCAGGGCATTGTTCACAATGTAGCGGTCATCAGCCTGGGATGTGGCCAAAGGACGTCCACTTCTACGCCTTTCTGTGACTCTTCCAGTCTCTCTGTATCTCTGTTGCAACCTGCTGATGACACTCTGTGACATTCTAAGCTCAGTGGCCACTTCGGTCTGAGAACGTCCCGTTTGAAGCATCGCAATAGCAAGGTACTGTTGATCTAATGTTAGGTGTCGTCTTGGTCTCATGATGTCAAAATGTGAACAGCATGATGAGGACAGCTGTTTAAACACCAGCTCTAATTGAACCAAGACATTTATTGGTCCATTCGAGGATCAAACACCTGTTGTGAATTTTGCCGTTAAGCTCCTCGTTAGAGAACAGCAACTTGTGCAAAAAGTACTGAACCATTTAACAGTTGGACATTTGCATTCAAAAGCTTAGAGTAGGTCACATTAAGTTCACCTGTAAAGGTTTAAATGAATTTTAGGCTTGTCCTGAAATTTCACCCTAAAGCTGAATATCCCTAACTTTTTGTGAGTAGTTTATATGTATTTGTTAAGTTCATTGTACTTAAAGATTATATTACATGAACTTAAAATTTATTAGGTAATCGGTTGCAACAAAATTTTTGAGTTTAGTCAACTTATTGGGTTTTACAGTGAACTTGCGCAAAACACAGTTTGATTTGTTACTTTGCTATATAGTTATTATCACGCCATAGCTTTTTATAAATTAAAAATAGCATTAAAAACAGACATCTATGTCACAGGCTATTTACTCGAGCCTGACACAAACTGGCCCGAGGAAATTGGTGGGAAATCTCGGCCTGACCTGGCCAGAGTTTGGACGAGTTTACTAAATAATGTAAGCAAACCAGTTGCCTTAGAAAAGTTAAGAAATGGGTAATGAAAACTTAAGTTAGCATAATTAAAAACGTCACGTTACTGCAACTAAAGGGGGAGTGTGATTTAGTGTTTTTATTTTTGTTATACTGTAAGACTGGATAAGTTGTCTTTACTTAGCTTTTTAGATGAACTGTTTTGCTACATTTTGTTTAAGTAATGGTGAATGAAAACCTGAAGTAGCATAAATTAAAACATCAAGTTTTTACAACTAAAAGGGAAGTTGATTGGACTACTTTATTTGTGTTGTACCATTGTACCATATATTTGCCGAACAGTTCTACTTAGTATTTTGTGTTCTAAACAAATAAATATGATTGATTTTTTCCTCACCTTTCTTTTAAGTTCCATTTTACTTTTATATTTATTTTATAAACAGTCACACTCTAAGCCTAGAAACAGTGAATTTAGAAACCAAAACAGTTACTTATAATACATGACCTACAAGTTTACCAAAGGTAGTCCTGAGGGGAACGACTACACACTGATGGTGAGTGTTAGAAACTGGAGGAGGACACACCCAATATGGAAACAGATTGTCCCAACAGACTCAACTCTAAACCTAAATATAGCATTAAAAACAGACCCATACGTTACAGATAGGCCTGTCACAATAATTGCAATATCGATTTATCGTACAATAAATGAACACGACCTCAATAATATTTGATAATCGTGATATCGTCTATTATGTTTATTTGTGAACTGCAGTAGGTAAATAAAAAAGTATATAATTCCTAAACTGATTCTAATAAATAATTAATTCAAAAATTGTTTGTCTTTAAAAAGTTTATAATTGCTTTTTTATGCTAGTCTGTTATCATTATATCAGTGGCATTTAAAAGTCTTAAAATGACAAAATAATCGCGTATCGCAATAATTTCTGGGAAGATATATCGTCCACATAAAATTATTATCGTGACAGGCCTAGTTACAGACTATTTTCTTGAGAAAAGTGGTAGGAAATCTCAGCCCGTCTCGGCCCAAGCTTGGACTGGGCATCAGCTTAGACTCGAGCTCAGGCAGAGAATCTAAACACATTCTAAACCAGGGGTCTCAAAGTAGCGGTTTCATACGGCCCCTTTAACAAAATAAACATACATCTGGCCCGCAATTCAATTTAATTATTTATGCTTTATTATGTTCGTTTTCATATTTTATCTTAACTTGTATTTTGGTGTGTGTGTGTGGTTTTTGTTTTTTTTTTGCTTACGCTGCGTTGCCTGCTTTAGTAGTCTTCAGTAGCCTTCAACAGTCTAACCTTGCAGCCGTGGTGTGTCCACTAAACTCCGTAGTTATAAACATCCTGAGGTTAGCAGCGCGCTAACTGACCTGTTTATAATGTAATCCGAGCAGTGCCTCCGTGACGCTGCTCTAAACTGCTGCTGTTAGCTGCTTGGGCTGAAAGATGAACTGTAGAGAGCTGTATTATCCGGTTAGTGGGGTTATTTTATTTCATACACAGAAGAACTTACAAATTTTTAAAAACGCTCCAGACTGGCTCAGTTGAGCCCTGTAGCCCGTGGCTGGGCTGTAGCTCTGACTCAGTAAAGACTGCGGACTTGTGGTGCTGCAGCTGCAGCTCCGACTAGTGGTTGGATGAGGAACTGCTAAATCTGAGGAAATGCTAAATCTGTCACAGCTCACAATTTTTGATTTTATATTTATTAAGCCTTATTTCAGTATCAAACTTTTTGATCAAAGTTAACATAACTTATAAATTAAAAGGATTTATGTTAATAGAGCAACAAGCAACCATTTTTCCATGCAACTGTAATATTTGATTGAATAAATAGTATATTGAGAGTTATTTAACATTAAGGAGTAATTACATTCATTTTGTATTACATCTGGTTACATTTTCTTATATTTATAAGTTACATCTGGCCCTCAGAGGACAGCCAATATGCCAATGTGGCCCTCGGCAAAAATGAGTTTGAGACCCCTGTTCTAAACAAAAGTGATCTAGTTCTAACTTTCCACATTAACATGAGAAACATGCTGTCCTTAACGATAATGATGGAAATGGCTCAGATATAGAGACGTCTGATATATAGGGCCAGGAGGCATGCCACATGTTTGGAACACAATGAAAGCATTTTAGATGCAATGCAGAGAAATTGCCTTGGTGAAAAAACAGCTCAGTTGGTGTGGTTGACAGCACAAAGATCATTGATTTTTTTTTTTTTTTTTTTTTTTTTTTTTGTGAAGCAAGGCCAATCTTCTTCAAGCTCAGTAATAAAAAAGTAATGCCTGTCAGTGTATGGGAGCGTGATCCCATACTAGGGATTCATAATACATCAACTGATCCAATTTTGATACAAGCGATAATGTTTCAGTACATGCTGTAGTGTGAAGTAACAGTTTTATGATGCAATGAATGTTTGCTCTTAATATGCATATCAGGGGAGTAAAGGAGTTTTTAATATATATAAAATATTTAGAACATTCGAGTGGCAATGCTCAGAACTGCTTGTGACAGTGTTTTAAATGTGTTAAGAACTTTTTCTATACTTTTACTAACTTTTTCTTTTTTCTATATTCCACTATTTGTTTGAACTCAAATGAATTAAGTCTGCTTTACATTAAAAATAATAAATATGTACGATATTTCTAAAATGACTAAACTATTTTAAGCTGAACGTTTGTGGGCACATGTACATTCAAACTGAGATCTTTGAGTTGAACCAACTTATAATAACTGAGTTTAGTCTGTTGCCATTGGCAGCTTCTTTTACATTGGCTTCTGTCACAATCTATTTGCATACTGGGCGTGTCCCCCAGTTTCTGACACTCACCATCAGTGTGTAGTGATTCCCCCCGGGCTACCTTGGGTAAACTTGTGACTCTTAAATCACTACATAAAGTTGACTTTCTTTATATGCTTTTTTTTTTGAGTGGTTAAAAAAAGACTTAAATGCAGTGAATAAAAATGAATATGAATCTACTAATTATATATACCTGACCATCACATTTAATGTAGAATTATCATGAAAAGCAATTTATGTAACAGAAAATTGTATTTTTTGTGTATTATATATGTTTTGTGTTCTGGTTAAGTTGGCAAAAAATATATAAATTATGTAATCCTGACTAAAGCCAATGTAGTATTTAGTACTTGGGTAATAAAATATATAAGTTTAGGAAAATCCTAATTTTAAATATATATGTATATATGTTAAGTTAAAATTATGTTACTTAAAATATAACTTAACATTTCTTAGGTTATCTGTTACAACAAAAGTTTTGAGTTTAGTGAACATATTGGGTTCTACGGATAAGTTGAATTTACTTAAACATTTTGAGGAAACCGGTTGTCTTAAAAAAGTTAAGTACTGGGCAATGAAAACTTAAGCTAGTATAACTTAAAACATCAAGTTATTACAACTAAAGGGCAGGTTGATTTAACTTTTTTCTTTTTGTTACACTGTAATATCAGATGAGTTGAGCTTAACTTTTTTAAGGCAGCCGGTTTGCTCATTTTTTTTTAATAATGCAGAATGAAAAGTTGAGTTAGCATAAATAAAAAAACAAGTTATCAAAAGCAAAAGAGAAGTTGATTTAACTTTTTAATTTTTGCTATACCAACTCATTTGCTCAACCATTCTTATAGTGTGTTCTAAATATGATTTTTTTTTACTTTTCTTTTGAATTGCGTTTTACTTATGTTTTAATTGTTTTAACTCATAGACTGTGTATAGCTGGACAGAGCACCGTCTCTCAAAAGTGAAGCCACCACAGGTCGGGCGCCCCCTGCTGTTCGGTTGCAGTAAGCTGTGTAACTCCACCCATCCCCATAGGTTTCAATGGCAAAACAGAACAACTTTCAATCACGTTTTTTTTTTAATATACTGTAATTCTACCTCCATTATTTAAATGCAGCAGCTAGTGTAACCTCTGCTTATATCGTCAAATTTTTATATCCCCACAGAATTCGTTTTTTAAAACGTTATTCAGCTCTATTCAAAAAAGGTGTGGTTATTGTGAAAAGGCTGGTTATGGGCGGGACCAATAACAGACCGTCAGCTCCGTTCTGCAGTCTGTGACCGCGAGGCAGCCCTCAGGGGCGGAGTTATTTAAATAAGTAGGCGGTCTCTCCACAGTCTTTCTACCTCTTCTGGTCTCTACTGCGCAGAATCGGGTTTCAGGAACATGGCAGAAGATTTTGGCTTAATTTTCACTGAATGAATGGGAACGGTGACACGACGTCCATCTTTTTTACAGTCTCTGTTTTAACTATACACATCGTAAGCCGAGTAACAGTTAATCTAGATGCAAGACAGTGAACCATAATATACGAGCTAAAAGTTTACCAAAGGTATCACTGGGATGGAATGACTACACACTGATGGTGAGTGTCAGAAACTGGAAGACACACCCAATATGCAAATAGATTGTGCCAACAGACTGAACTTAATTGTTATAAGTTGGTTCAACTTAAGTAATGTTTGGAAATTTTATGCAAAACAGACTTAATTTGTCTAAGTTCAAGCAACTTATGGGTTTACAGTTTAGTTACATTTAAAAGAAAAAAAAAAGGTTTTAAAAAAAAATCTGTACATTTTTCTGAACTTTTGTCTCTGATAAACTGTAAAAAATGTTAAAAGCACAGTAAGAATTTGGCTACATATTATAATATAATATTTTACAACAGAAATACAGCAGCATTCATTGTTTAAAACAAAAGGAGCAGTTTGTGTAAGTTTCTTTCATATTGGGTAGACCATAGACTGTATATAAAGATGGACGCCGTGTCGCCGTTCCCATTCATTCAATGAAAATGAAGCCAAAATCTTCCGCCATTTTGGCGATTCAGAGACCAGAGTCTGCGCAGTAGAGTCCAGAGGAGGGAGAAAGGCTGTGGAGAGACCGCCTACTCATTTAAATAACCCCGCCCCTGAGGGCTGCCTCGCGGTCACAGACTGCAGAGCGGGGCGGAGCGGAGCTGACGGTCTGTTATTGGTCCCGCCCATAAGCAGCCCTTTTACCATAACCACACCTTTTTTGAATAGAGCTGAATAACGTTTTAAAAACCGAATTCTGTGGGGATATAAAAATTAGACAATATTAGCAATGGTTACACTAGCTGTTGCATTTAAATAATGGAGGTAGAATTACAGTATATTAGAAAAAAACGTGATTGAAAGTTGTCTGTTTTGCCATTGAAACCTATGGGGATGGGTGGAGTTACACAGCTTTCTGCAGCCGAACAGCAGGGGGCGCCCGACCTGTGGTGGCTTCACTTTTAAGAGACGATGCTCTGTCCAGCTATATACAGTCTATGGGATAGACTAACTGACATTCACTCTTTGCTGCAGTAGGCAGATGACGACTAATCAGAAGGAGAAAAACAGCAGGAATTGACCTTTTTTTTAGCACAGCTTCACAAAACTCCTATAACTCTGCTGTACAATGCTCTAAACATGAGTATTTCCACAGAGATGAAAGGTCATTGTGTCTCACTTGCTATAGAGATCAATGAACATCTTGCTCTACAGGGCTGTGAGGATGCTGAAAGTGAGTAAAGTATAGCTCTTGAGTGCAGAAGGATTTAATGTAACTGGATGTAGTATTACAATGTTCCAATTACTTCTGTTCCATGTTTTAATATCCACTGTGAGAGGTGAGGTATAAAGAAAGGTCTTGTGCAGTTGTATTTCAATTCTATACTATACTTTATTTTCCTCTTTAAAAGCATAAGCTAAGAAACACTAAATGTGGAAGTTTACTCTAGAGCCTGCTATTTGTAATATGATTTAACACATTGTTTGCAGACAGAAATAATCACCACTGACAACCTCCCTAGTTCCTTTTTGCTTCAGAATTTACAGTGAAAGTTACGACTAGTTGACTACTTTTTGAATAACTAGTCCACTTATAAAATGACTAGTAGGTTTTCAAACAGAAATTCTAAATAAAAGGAGCAAAAAAAAAACAGCAATGTCAAAAAGCTTACATTAGATTTCTCAAAATCATTAATTCTCGTAAAGTAGCTATAGTGTGAACAGCATTGAAAACACAGTCAACACAGTGTTATCAGCTCTGAAAATGATATTTGTTTTCACAGCCTATAACACAGAACCCATAAAAGGTAATCACAACATGCAAGCTACAAGTTTACCTAAGGTAGCCCAGAGGGAATCACTACACACTGATGGTGAGTGTCAGAAACTGTTGGACACACCCAGTATGCAATTAGATTGTGCCAGAAGCCAATGGAAAAGAAGCTGCCAATGGCAACAGACTAAACTCAGTTGTTAGAAGTTGGTTCAACTCAGACTCTTTAAATGCCCATTTCTTCTTCTTCTCATTATAGTTAATTTTTTTATTTCAATGAAAACTTCAGGATGAAATGGGTTAACCGCCATACTGCAGTGACAGAGCCCTCACTTCCTCTTAAAAATTAAATTTGTCTAATTTTTGTCTAAATTGTAACAGTTATTATTACATGTCTTGATATGTTCTGAATTTCACTGATATTCCAAAATAATGTCAAATATATTTTTTTGTAAGAAAAATAAGCTGGCTTCATTGGGTGCTCTAATATGGGATTTTAATAAATTTAATAGATGCCCTTATCGGAAGTAAAGTGCTCCATCCATCCATCCATCCATCCATCCATCCATCCATCCATCCATCCATCCATCCATCCATCCATCCATCCATCCATCCATCCATCCATCCATCCATCCATCCATCAGCTTACCCTACCAGTCACATTTTCTTTTCAAAAAACAGTAATTGATCAATTGTTCTAAAGGTTTCTAATTACACACCATTATATATATTTATATACACACACATATATATATATATATATATATATATATATATATATATTTTTTTTTTTTTTTTTTAAATGTCTGGGAACACTTCAGGATGAAATGGGTTAACTTAGATCCAGGCGTAATGCAGTGACAGAGCCATCACTACCTCCAACACACAGCAACCCTGATAATGTAGCTCAGGAATGTGCAGAGTGTTCAGCCCCGCAGCAAATAGCTCCATGAATAAATAGCACTACAGTGGGTCGGTTGTCACTAAGAGCTTTGAGAAAGTTCTGACAGTACGGCTCATGCAGGAAGGAGGAGGGAGGAAGGGAACTGTCTGCTTTCTCAAAGAGCCTCTTCGCGACCCCCACACGTCGAGCTCTTACCCCTCACTGCCTGTTAAAAATGCATCTCAGCAGTCTTCCAGGCTGCAGGACGTCTTTACAGAGGCCTCAGTCTACAGCCCAGATCATCTGCTGCTGAGCATCACTGACAGCAACTGATCCATTCTACTGAAGTAATTAACCTATAGATATATATTTTACACGTATTACTGTCATTGTGTTGTGATGTGCAAATCAATTTACTCCAGTAAATTCAGTTAGAAGTGTAATTCATTACGTTTTAATTTGATTTGGCCTTCATTACATATTCATCATATGTTCTAATCTATATTTCAGACATTTTCCATATACATTGAGGTCAAATAATGAAAGATTTTTCCATTAAATGTGTTTCACAAAAATACATTTTTTAAATAATTTTCAATAAAATATCTTGTGTTCTACTTACACTGTGAACCCACAATTAGTTTGAACTCAAACTAATTAAGTCTGTTTTACGTAAAATTGGATATTTTCAAATATTGCTTAACTATTATAAATTAGGTGAACATTTCTGGGCACGTATTCATACAAACAAAGACCTTTGAGTTGAGTCTGTTGGGACAAATTATTTGCATACTGGGTGTGTCCTCCAGTTTCTGACACTCACCATCAGTGTGTAGTCATTCCCCCAGGCTACCTTAGTTAAACTTGTAGATTGTGTTTCATGATTAACTGTCTGCCCTCTAAATGTTCATATTTTTAAAAAACTGCAAATACTGACACCATAATACTGTAGGTTCCAACCAACATATGGTGATTACTAGGAACACAGAGTAAAAGTAGCTTGCTCTTACAGTCTACAACACTTAGACTTGGCAATAAACACAAATATTAGAGTAATGCATGCCTAGGATAAGGTAGCTTTGGGCAACAGACAACACAAATATGGTAAGTAAGGGAGACGCCACACCCAATATGCAAATATATGGTGCCAGGAGCCTATGCACAGTAAAAAAATATATATTCATTGGCTCAGTTTAACTCAGTCAAGTCATCATTTTGCTTTGACTCAGTTAAGTTTTGAACACATAACATTTTCATCAAGTTCATTCAACATAACTCAGTCAAGTTATCATTTAGATTTGACACAGTTAAGTTGTAAATATATAGAATTTTAGGTTAATTTAACCTAACTAAGTAAAGTTATCATTTAGATTGGACTCAGTTAAGTTGTAAATATATACAATTTTAAGTTAATTTAACCTAACTCAGTCAAGTTATCATTTAGATTTGACTCAGTTAAGTTGTAAATATATAGAATTTTAAGTTTATTCAACTTAACTGAGTCAAAGCTAGATGATAACTTGAATCAGCTAGGTTGATTCAACTTAACTGAGTTTTGTTCACAAAACAAAAAATTAATGAAAAGTTAACTATATATATATATATATATATATATATATATATATATATATATATATATATATATTCTCAACATATTTAGTATATTATTATTTAACTGCCAATACTAACAGTATAGTACTGGAGCAGTATAGTAGCAATCAACAAACATATTATAATACTGCACGCCAAGGTAGCTTTGGGCAACAGACAAGTAAGAGAGAGGCCAAACCCAATATGCAAATATATGGTGCCAGGAGCATTATGGGAAAGTTGCATGAACCAACACTGTAGAAAGAGTATTGACATGTGTAGTGACTAAAAGTTGGTTGAAATTTCTCTGAACTCATTTTATTGAGTTGTTCTGGCCGGTAAGTTCACTCAACTTGGTAATATTAGTTCTTCTAACTAAAACATAAAATCACTTTTTTTAGAGTGTACTTACTGTAATTAAGAAACTCTCACATGTATTTATAGCAATGTTCTCTATTTGATTAAAACATTCATTTAAACATCTGTTCTCTATTTGATTACTGAATCCTTTATGAGATGGGTCAGGTGCATTAAATAAAGCAATACTTGAACCCAGGCTTTGCTGTGGGCTTCCACAAGGAGAATTAAGAAACACATTTCTAATATAACCTGTTTTAATCTGCCAACAACAGATTAGATTAGAGAGATGCAATAGCAAAGAAATGTAACAAGTCTAATGCACATGTTATAATGCATCAGTGTCATTAGTTCAAGTGTGTTAAAACCTCACTCTGGTCTGTGTGCGACGTCTCCAGCTAGGAATCAACCTAAATTCATGATTACTTCTGTAGCCTGGAGCAAATCAACCCGTTTACTGTTTATTGTGCTGCAGTGTAACTGCTCACCAGAAAGCAGCAGCTAGAACAGTCACCAGCCGCTTTTTAAATCTAATTAAAGGAGTTAATAATGCTGAATTTAACGTTTCTCATAAACCTGAAGTGAGCTGCATAAGCAGTGGGGTATTGTGCCGGTAAAACTATACAATACTTCATTATTATTTGATAATAGTTAAGACATTATTGAACATGACTAAATATTAATGCTTTAAGAATTTTGTAAATGAAAATGAATTATATCAATAATTAAATATTTTGTAGTTTGATTAATATTGACTTAACTAGTTTTAATATGTTATAAATACTATTAATTACTGTAAACCCTTATTGTAAAGTATTAGCCTGTACCTCAAATTGTTAAAAAAAACTGCAAAAAAAAAAAAAAGATAGAATGTTTGGCAGCAAAAGTTGCCAAACAGTTCCCATAAAATTACAGAGAATTATTTTGCCTAATTTAACAATGACTTCCTCTAATATTTCAGCCTTTCCTTGTATTCTTTGTAATTTTACAGTCAAAGTATTGTAAATTACATGTTTCTGTTAGTAAACATTCCAAAAATGTAAAAAAAAAAAAAACACTGCATTAATACATTTAAAGTCTGTTATCTGAAGGTTGACATTATATAATTAACGGTGTAATTATGTTACTTGGTAGATTTATTCAAGCAATGTACAGCAAAAAATGTCAGATTACATGTCTTAAAGTGAAAAACAGTAATTTTACTGTCACTTACATCTTGTCATTAGTCAACAAACAGCTTTATTATATTAATTTACAGATAAATTAAAGCATTTTAAGCAAAAGATAATCATTTTATTGTTTTCTAAATATTGATACACTATGTCCCAGAGACTTATTAGCAACACTTCTAACATATTTTTTAAGATCAAGTAAGTCTACAGTCTACGACCAGGCAGGTGGATTAAAGTGACATGAAACTACATCATGGTGATTCCTCTAATCTAAACATCTAATTAACATAGCCACTCCCCATAGACAGCTGCATTACATCCATGCCGCGGCGCATGCTGGGTTGTGTTGTGTTAAGCACAGCCCCGCCCTCCAACTAGTACTGACTGCAGCCTGCGGGAAGGGGAGTTGGACGTCCAGCGCGTCCAGTCCCGCCCACTTTGTCCGCATCACGCGCGGGAAGGTGGAGAAGGACGTCCAATAAAAAGTCAGAATAAAATACAACCGCTAACTGCCCTGTTCTTTGTTTACTTCCGTTCAGAGGCGGAACTAAGACATTAGCGCGGACCAGAGCCATAGAGAGAGAGAGTCGCGACAACGGAAGTTCAAAATCCTTGATGGTCACGTGATTCATGGAGATTTCAGATAGTTCCAGGAAGTTCTTGGTGGGCAATTTGAGCCCATAAACACAGAGACAGAATTGCGATTTTGGGGCACTAATAATAATATATAAATAATCCACAATGAATTATATATATATATATATATATATATATATATATATATATATATATATATATATATATATATATATATATATATATATATTATTTCATTATACATAGATAATTCATTGAGTATTATTGTGACCATATATTGACTTATTTAAGGCTTATGTTATTCTGTGTGAATCCAATATTGTAATCCATAAAATAGTTTTTATAGGCTAAATTTGTATGTTAATTAATATTAATTTCATGACACTGTGCAAATGCAGTCGCTACAAGTAAAATTTTAGGTTCAAAAGAAGATGGAGAAGTTTTGGCTTGCATATATTTAGAGTTTACTGCAAAAATAATTTAATCAAAGGATACAAAGATCTGCAAATATTCTTAAGTCACCACCTGAATATTTCATGCAGAATTATTTGGATTAAGAAAGAGGAACCACATTATTTGCAACAGCTTTATTATTTTTACAACAAACATGAGATGATATATAACTTTAAAGACTGATATCAGAATATAGAGAGGCTACATACAGAAAAACAAAGTACAGAACACATGTAAATCAACTAAAGGAAAATAGTACATTGCACATGTAAATAAACCAAAGAATCAGCACAGATTACATTAAATGGGGTTTACTTGTGTAGTTCGGAAGAATGAACCCTGGGGAATACAAAAGCAGGAAGAGAATAAGAAAATTGAGACATGATTGCATTTAATACATGAATACAATTAAACATTTTGGAAACATTATCTACATTTTATTATTATTATTATTTAATATAAAATGAAGACAAGAAAGATGATTGTATTAAAGTTGTTATATTTTGTATTCATTATTTACTTATTTTATATTTATATAAAACAAACAATAATACACACTTATATTTATTGGGTTTGTTTTTGGCACACTATTACTAGTGCATCTCAGAAAACCTGAATATAATGAATTTTTTTCTATCATAGTTTAATAAAAAAAAATCTGTCAAATTTTATAATCACTACATATAAAGAGACATATCCCAAAACTGTTTTTGTTTTACTTTTCTAAAAGCTCATGAAAAAAACAGAAATAATAAATCCCTAAAATATTTAATTTAAAACTTAAAATATAAATTGTTAGATGTGTCACTGTAAGCATAATTAATACAAAAGATGACTGTTAATTAAACAATATTAAACATTTCTTTTGAGATGCACTACTATTAAACATAACTAATTATGCTATCTTAAATTACACATGCATTGGAAAGTGTTTTTCCCTACTGTTGACAATATAGCCTATATCCTTAATCAAACATATATAATAAAATAAATATTGGTCATATCACCTTAAATCATATCTCTGTTAAATTAGTAGTTACTAAGACAAACAGTAAGATAGCTAGTTAGCGTTAGCTACCTGAGCAATAGGTAGCTATCATTTAGCTAAATTCTGCAGTACTACTTAGTACTTAGTTTCCACAGTAGTCTTTATTTATTAAGCATTTATCTCTTGTTAGTGTTTAAAGTTATTTCTGAAATGAATAGAGTTAAGCTTTATTTACCTAGCTAGTTAGGTTAGCATGGTCTACCTGGATATATAAGATATTTATTTAGTTAGCTTAGCATGGTCTATTTGGACATACAAGATATTTACAATATTTAGTTAGCTTAGCATGGTCTACCTGGATATATAAGATATTAAGATATTTAATTAGTTAAGCATGGTATATCTGGATATATAGGATATTGATAAATTAGATATTAAGATATGTACTTAGTTAGGTTAGCATGGTCTATCTGAATATATAATATATTGATATATTAGATATTTACTTAGTTAGGTCAGCATTGTCTATCTGGATATATAAGATATTAAGATATTTAGGAATTTACAACTAATAGGCTCTCAGTCATTAATGTTAAATGCCAGTAACTGTATTCGCGTTGTCCTGGCATAGATTTACTCCCCTAAATCTGCTTTTTAAGAGGGGGTTAATTCACTAAAATGCTTCAGTGCACATGTTAGTTTGATTCTGATGTCCTGATAAAACACAATCAGATTATTTAAGCGTACTAACCTGTAAAAGTGGAGTATGGTGTATCCTGCTCCAGCTTCACTGTGCTGATAGTATTTGCTGCTAACTTCCGGGAACTATTGACAGGCTCCACGGTCCGCCATTGCTGTAAAAAACTGGTCCATTGGAGTGAACGGAGTTGACGCAACTCTCTCTCTCTATGGCTCTGGCGCGGACAAGGTGGGCGGGACTGGACGCGCAACTCAGCAGAACTCAACTTTATTCAAATAAATCTGGCCGCCACACTGCGTCCAGCCAATCAGAGAACAGCAGGCTGTGACCCCACACAAAGATGAGCCTCACACACAGAGCAGCGCCTTTCAACCACAGAAAAGAAGCTGACAATGACGGAATATGGATTTATAGAACTATAGATCACAGTGAGGTTTGCTAAAAATTTAAAAACCTTAAACTTATGATTGACTACATCTGTGGCTTCATTTGAATTAAAAAATGTCACGGACACGCCCACACATGGGGAGCAGAGAGATCTGGCACGGCCACATGCGTTGCAACTCCGCCGCAGTGTTGACTCCATCCACCACGTTTTTATCTGAGCGCTGCAACTCTGAACTCTTGAAAAAATTATATACTATTTGGTTTGGTAATGCATGTTGCTTTTTATTTTTAGCAAAATGTAAAAAATGTTAAACTACTTTACTTTACACCAAAGGCTGTGTTGTACATCAACAACATTTAAACCCATTAGAAATTGTCAGCCTGCTACTGATCTTTATCTGTTTTACTCATTCATTCCTGTTGGTTTTCCTTGTTCTTGTACCTTGGTTTGTTTGTTCTTTTTGCTTTCGAGCCTGTCTGTGTGTAAGATTTATGATTCACGCTTGTCTATTTTTAGTTTTTTTTAACCTGTGTGCTGTTCCTCTCTTTGACACCTTGTTGTGTTTACAAGTGTCAGTTCCTTTTCTTTTTCATTTTAAATCTTTTATGTCTCAGAGCATCTGACCAGTACCTTAAACATTAAAACAAACTACTTTAGGAATGGTGTTTCTGAAAGGGTGCCAGTTTTAGGAGTTTTTTTTTTTTTTTTCCCCAAAAGCCGTCCTTTGTTGACATCAAATCTACATCTGTGAAGGATGGCACTATCAGTAGAAAAGTCCACCATCATTTATGTACATACATTTTCTTATCATTGTAACAGACAAATAATAATTATACACCTAATTGTTGTTAAAAAAAATTGCCTTAGCATTTAAATCACTGCCATAAAAAACAAATGACCTATCCCACATCAAACCTATAAATATGCACACAATTATCCTTTTTAATACATCCACCTAGAAGCATTTTAAAAACAAGCATTTTTTCAAAGACAGTGGAACGCAACACTACAAAAAGAACTTAATTTGACCTAATTGTTTTTAATTTATATACAGCTTTAGAAAAAAAAATCAAACCAAGCTGAACTGCTTGAATTTTTGCACCAGGAGTGGCATAAAGTTATCTAAAAGCAGTGTGTAAGACTGGTGGAGGAGAACATGCCAAGATGCATGAAAACTGTGATTACAAACCAGGGTTATTCCACCTCTTAAAACTTTATAAATATCTACTTTTTTCTTTGCATTATTTAAGCTCTGAAAGTTCTGCATCTTTTTTGTTTTCAGCCATTTCTCATTTTCTGCAAATAAATGCTCTAAATGACAATATTTTTATTTGAAATTGGGGAGAAATGCTGTCTGTAGTTTATAGAATAAAACAACAATATTCATTTTATTGTAACATATACCTATACATAGCAAAATCAGAGAAACTGATTCAGAAACTGAAGTGGTCTCTTGTTTTTTTTTTCCAGAGCTGTATAAATATGATCATCAACAAATAAACAAATTACCTTAAATTAAGTTAAATTGCTATATTTTACTGTTCTTAAAGCAAAAATTGAAAGTTTGAAAGTCCAATTTCCAAACTTTGCATAGTTTTAAAGTTTTCTGCCCCACACAGGTTGCCAGATTGGATACAGTGTTCAGTATCTCAAACATTTGAATATGATATAAGACCAATTCTTACTTTTTGGCAGTGTGGGCAGTGTGCCAAGTCCTGCTGGAAAATGAAATCGGCATCTCCATAAAAGTAGCATGAAGTGCTGTAAAGTTTTGAGGGAAGACACTGCACCGACATTAGACTTGATAGAACACAGTGGATCAACACCAGCAGATGACATGTCTCTCCAAACCATCACTGATCATCAGAAAATTTTACATTTTATTTGTAAATTAAGGGAGCAGAGTCTGGAGGAAGAGTGGAGAGACTCACAGTCCAAGCTGCTGCAGGTCTAGTGTGAAGTTTCCACAATCAGTGATGGATTGGAGATGCAGATTTTATTTTCCAGCAGGACTTGGTACACTGCCAAAAGTGCCTATTGATCCTATTTAGTATTCCAATTTTCTGAGACACTGAATTTTGGGTTTTTATTGGTTGTAAGCCATAATCAATAACTATATAATGTATGAGTTTCACATTTACGTTTTTTGACCCTTTTTTTTTTACCTAAAACCTAAAAAATATGTTATACTTTTTTTTTATACTATTTTAATATATAACAAACATGAGTGTTTTTTGACACTACAGTCTAAAATGACTGAAGTTCCTAAACGGCAAAATGTAATGATAGAAAGGCTAAATTTAATGGGGAAAAAAATAACAGGATGGGGAACCTGTTGTAACGTAAGTTATGGCTGCAATTATTCTCAGAGATATTTCTGAATAAAAAAGCTCCAAGGTACAATAGATTACGTAGCTAGCGAAGTTTAATTAGAAAAACCTCTCAGCGAACGTGAAAGAACAGGGTGGTAATAGACTTTAAACACATTTATCTACTGTGATAAGGCACGTGCTGTACAGACAGTTGATGCTGTGTACCTTCAGAAGAAGCCCCAGCAACTGAACGACGCCAGAACTGATTAGACTGTTCAAACATACGTGATGAAATAAAATTTAAATTTTCTGTCCTTAAAACACACAGAAAAACACAGTTAAAGAAACAAAGGCAAAGACAAATTCTGTTCTCGCATTTCTTTTTTTCAGGTTGTAATTAGTGTAATTAGCCCTCAGGTAGAGAAGTTATACGTGGCTTCCTGACTGAAGAATATTTGTCATTCTATTCCTAGATGTGAAATGAGAAAAAAGAAGAAAAAAAAAAAAACTGGTTCATTTTGGGATTATAATAGAGCCATAGATTCAGACCGTTGAATAGACTTATCTCCACACTGCAACACAATGCCTATAAAGACGTTCCCACGGCATTATATCAAAAACCCGACTTTTTATTTAAAAATACAGAACTGTGTATTTTATAAGGGAAAACTGGAGCCTGTGCCCTTTGGATAAGCTTATAGTGTCCATATTTCAGATAAGGATCTCTGCACTCTGCTAACAGCAGCACACAGGCAGATATAGCTCAGTATACTGAATCATTTATGGACTATATTGTAACACTATATTAAGCCGCTGTTTTAATGGTGTGGAAGATGGACATGGTTTCAGTGCTGCGTCCTTTCTGCCCAGGAAATACAGGAGTCTGAGAACTGCTGACCTTTGCACTGCAGGGACACGGAGTGCGTGTTCACTAATTTACAGGCCTTTTTTATTTTATTATAATAACTCTTACAGTGGCTTACAAATTTATTCCGTCCCCTTGATTTATTTACTTTTTTTCACAAGCTTAAATTGAATTGAGATATTGAGATTCTAAGTGTTAGACCAACACAAAATAGCACATAATTGTAAAGTGGAACAAAGTTAAAATGATACGTGTTTTTTTTTTTTTTTTTTTTGTGAACAATATTTTTATTTTTTCGCTTTTGTCAAAAAATTATATATCACTCATCTCGTTTTGTTTTGTTTTAAAACTATACATGGCCATGGACTGCCAGGGAAAACACAAATCAATACTGATAGATTATACATCAGTACATATTCATATATATATATATATATATATATATATATATATATATATATATATATATATATATATTACACTGAAAGGAAAGGAAAACCCTATATATATATATATATATATATATATATATATATATATATATATATATATATGTGTATGTATAAATATGTATGTCTCTACATACAGCCTCGTACATCTAAAGACTGAGATTATCTGATTTATTTATTTAGATTATTCATTATTTTCATTTATTATTCAGATTATCTAAAGAACAGTAGAACGTGGGGAACTTCATTGAATCACTAAACACAGTGCAGGCAAGTGGATATTTTAAGCAATACAGTGTACAGAGTTTATCAGTTTATCTTAATGAGATATTTTTTTAAAATATTTTCAACATCATTTAGATTAAACTAATTAGTGTATTGCCAGACTATTGTTATTATTAAACACATCATATAAAATGTATGGGATCACTGCATTTCTGCTTTTCTGGAAAAAAAAAAAACTTATGTCAGTCTAAGCTGATCATCATTTTCCAGCATTACAACATATACAATCCTGGTTTATACTGAGTGTTTTTTTTACAGGGCAACCAGGAGTAGCAGAATTGAGGTGGGAATATAAAGTGAGACCTTGGAGCACGCTGAAGAATACCAGACAACAGATTCCCAGAACATGAGTTAATGTTAAATTACTGTATTAGCGTTAAGATGCTCATTGCTATCCTACACCTTATCAACATAGTCTATTTTCACAGTTAACTAGCAACAGTTTGTAAATATATATCTACGTTGATGGGCGTGGTGGTCTGGAACTGTTTAGGAACATTTCTAGCATATTGGTATCTTGGCAACAGAAAACAGAGGTGCGCCACTGATTGAATAGAACCTAGACAACAGTCAAGCTTCAGATGCGCATTGCTATCTTGGCAACACAGTGCAACATGCTCGCTCAGTGTGTGTAAACCCCTATTTGTTACACACACAAGGACACACTGCAAATGATCTGCTTGCAACCTTCACAGTGTGAACACGCAGCTTAATTTTCTCTGCTGAGAAGCGCAGAAGTGCCGCACTGTTAAAATAGCAATCCACCAAAGTCAGAGCGCACCTGGCTCTTAAAGGGAATGGCAAGAGACACACTGATTAGTTTATTTTACATTACACCCAAAACACACCCATGATGAATTAAGAGAATTAGTACATGTCTTTTTCTCGTTTTGAGACGTGCAATACATAATTTTCCCGTCATTACGATAGCAAAGACACACTGACACGGCCCAATTCAAGCAGTAGAGTGCATGCATGGTTGACGGCTCTCTCTAAATCTATAAAATAGGGCCCAAAGCAATATATAAACTTCCACACAAATAGTATATAAAAGCTTTAATACTCTTATTTGCCTGTTTAACTTGCTATACATTATACAAAGATGTACTCCCCGTGTGTATAATAGCACTGGTAAATTACAACACATTTGCATTCTGATGTTGAATCTTGTTCTCCCACACCGACCAATCCATTGCTTTTTTTCCAGCTCTAATCTTGTAGTCCAATTACACATGCGGCTTTGTTATTTTTTTTTTCACCTGAGTTATATTATTAGTTAACGATCAAGCCATCAAATTCTTCTGGCTGTGAATTAAAGCAAGAAAAACAAGAAACTGTGACAGCGGGAGGTCCTGAAGAGCCGGAGCTCAGAAACACGGGTCTAATCACTTCAGGAAAATGCTGAAAGTCTCCCGTGGAGCAACTCCTCCACCTTAGAAAAAGTCATTTATTATTCAGCTAAATAGAAAACTGAAAGGCGGTTCTTGTGATACATAAAATATGCCAATCCACTGTATGCCCGGCTTTACATTTCAAGGGGAAGAACTGCATAAATAAAATCAGAAGTTCTCCATAACCCCCAACCCCCCACTCCCCTGTCAGCATTTTAAATGTACACCCATGAAGCAGAAACCCGTGAGATGTTTTAGTTCATTTATCTCTGCGCTATTTTGTATTTTTTTTTTTTTTTTTTTTTTTTACTTTCATTTTCCCGAGCTACATTCACTGTTCACTTTTTTTCCTGGCTAACCAGCGCCCTGTCAACCACATAAATAAATTATGATCAAAAAGTTGTGATGTATCCCGCAACATTTTGCATCATATGCAAATTCCGGTGATTAATGATGCCTTCATGCATATTTAATGACTGGTGTTATATGGAACCACTGCATGAAATATATCTGAAAGCTTAAATGTATTCCTAGCCAGCGTTTCCAACTCTTTTAGATCTGGGAACCTCTCTCACATTACTTTGAAAGCTAGTCTGAGGTAATGCGCTTCTCATGGATCTGCTCAGTCCAGTCTTATTAAGAGTGAACACATTAAAATTCTGATTTTTCGGTTTGAACAGATATGTTACTAATTGGATATGTAATGGTTTATTCTGACACTGTTTTTTTATTTTATTTTTTACAATATTAAGAGACTTATAGATGTAGACATATACACATATACACTGTAAACCCACAATTAGTTTAAAGTAATTAGGTCTGTTTCAGACTTGGATATTTCCAAAAATTGCTCAACTTTTAGGTGAACATTTGTGGGCACATATACATTCAAACTGAGATCTTTGAGTTGAGTCAACTTTTAATTACTGAGTTTAGTATTTTATTTATGCTAACTCGTAAAACTCATAACTTTTCCTTCTCCATTATTTAAAAAAAATGAGCAAACAGCCTTAAAAAGTTAACTAGATTCAACTTATCTAGGGAGGAGTAGTTTGGTAGGGGCGTAGGAGTGATTTATGGGTTTAGAGGCAGGATAGGAGGCAGAGCTGGGTGAAACCCAGATGGTTGTACATATTATTGGGTATTATTGATTAATTGTGAGTGTCAGTGTACTAAAGTACACAAACACATCATCCACCCCTTTAGCACAGTTAAACCTGTGAGGAAATGACTGAAATAAAAGGGCTTTCTACAGTTTATGAAAAGTTTGTTAAAATTTTAAGCAGAACTGATATGTTTCATTACTTCAAAAGAACACATTTAATGTATTAATGAAAAAAATATGATTTAGTTCCTCTGTAAACAGCTGAACATAAAATATTGATTTTCACCATAAACTATATATAGCAAACTGCTTTAACTAACATTATTAGATTTCTTGTTAAAAAATAATCTATACTGGCAAAATTTACAATCCTTTTTTGTTGATCATAAACGCTCATCAGCAGAGCTTACATTACATGTTTCATAGAACCTAAATTAGGCCAACTAAAAACACGAGTTTTTATTCCTATGAAAAAATTATTATCTTTAACTGAATAGTTGAACTTTAGTTGGGACAACCGGTGGTGTCTTTCTTCAAAACTAAAAAAAAAAAAATTGATGTCTTAAATCTAAAAAAAAATCTTGTGTAGTAAGTTACCTTGAAATGTTCGGTTTTCCAGTGAAAAGATACAGATGTCATAAAGAGCTTCTATGATGCAGACTTTCAATAGAAGCAGATATTTTTATTGACAGAAGCAAGAAGCTCATCCATTGGCCGTCATGAATGAGAAACCTAGACTGCAAATCCAGGGTCTGTTTGGCATCCAACAGTGCCAACAGTGGTCAGGCTTGAGTATGGTGGCCAAAATTGAAAAAAAGGGAAGAGAGTAGTTTAGGAGGGGAACTGGGTGATGTATGGGTTTAGGAACGGGGCAGGAAGGAAAGCTGATTGGACTAAGCAGTGTGACTCTGATAACAGTGAGATGCAGATGGTTGGCATCACCCGGTGGGGGCTTGGGGTAAATATCTTTTGGTCAATATCAGTTCCTCCATGACCAACTGTATCTAATGTTGTATTAAGGATAAAGGCGGCCCTAGAAGATTATGGAGCCTTTGTTTCAGCTGTGCAGTTTTCCCTACTAAAACTTCTGTTCATTATAATATTGTAATCACATCCATATATCATCATTACCTTCACACATATCAAGTTTCATTTCATGCTATCAACTGTTCATCTTGTAGGCCAGATGTGTGACACTAGGGCTCTACCCTATGCAGACTGTGCAGCATTTTAATTAAGGCATATTTGCTGTGTCAGTGCTCAGCGCATCACTTTTTCATGTGGTGACTTCAATGTGGTGTTTTTACTCGTGTCCTTTAAAAAAGGCCAATCAAAATCGACATGTAAAAGAGCTCATGCATGAAATTGGACCAGATACATCAATAAAATGGATTACAACTGATTTTAATAAAGAGTAATCTGTGTGTAAACATAATACAATGGCTTTGTATTATGAAAAAAAAAACCATCAGATATGACAAATATGACATCATGCAGAGATTTCAAGTACAGAATCATGTCTGTTTTTTTTATTCAGTGCT
The DNA here is from genome assembly GCF_023375975.1 of Astyanax mexicanus. Classification (NCBI taxonomy): domain Eukaryota; kingdom Metazoa; phylum Chordata; class Actinopteri; order Characiformes; family Acestrorhamphidae; genus Astyanax; species Astyanax mexicanus. Next base: position 28,374,550 of record NC_064420.1, on the reverse strand, counting down.
GCCTGAGGGCCCGAAGATCACCAGCATCTAATATTAATAGTTGGCTTTGTCCCTTGCACACAGTGATATCTCTAGATTTACCACATTTCTTTCGGGCTATAAGGTGTACCGGATTATAAGGCACACTATCAATGAACATCTATTTTATGGTCTTTTTTCATACATAGGCACACCGGATTATTAGCACATTAAGTGACACTAGTAAGGAAGTCTACCTCGAAGTGAGCAAGAGTGTCGTCATGTTTTCCTTCCAATGGGGGAAGCGCCTAGGTAAACAAAACAAAAACATTTTCTTTTAAAGTCACACGAGTGCTGGATGTTAATCTACACAGATTTCTCTCCTAAAACTATTTATTTGGGTGAGTAAAGCACTTTACTTCACTTTGTTTATTTACTCTGAGCTTAGATTTCCAGATTTTTACTGTCCACCCGATAAGCCACATGCTAGAATGAGGAACCCTGAGTGTTTTGGTAACCCAGGGCGCTATCATCTAGCGGTTTGTCTCACGTAGCTTGTTTTAACACGGTAAACTACAGTCCAATATACTTTGAACGCCTTTGAACAGCGAAAGAGCTGGCGCTACGGTTAGCGGCTAATGCTAATGCTGCTGCACCCAGCCTTAGTGCTGGAAAAACTGAAATTCCAGTATAACAATGTACTTCAGTGGAGTGGCTTTACTGACTGGTTGAATTCATACATAAGGTGCACTGAACTATAAGGCAAACTGTCAATTTTTGGATTTTAAATGCACCTTATAGTTTGAAAAAATACAACACAGAATCGTTTGATGATGGTAGATACTGTATATGGTGGGTTACACAAAGTCTTTTTTTCATGCAGTTTTATGTTGAGGTACATTTATTAAAATGGTTCCAGAAAAGTACTTTAAAAGTACTTTTAAAGTGATAAATCAGATAAATCTGATTATTTTATCAATAACTCTGTCTCAGTTTATTTTAGTTTGCCAGCTCTCATCAATTCTCATTCTGTTCTTCTTTAGTTTAGTGATGTGAATGTGAATAAGCAGATGAAGACTGAAAAAGCAATTCTGATATATCCATGTTCGCAGTAGCTCTTGTATCAGTGGCATTAGCAGCACTGCATTTGCTCAGGTAACCAGCAAAAGCTATCATGGCCAATAAACTCCCAGGAGGACTTACCAGACAATCTGATTTTAGAATTTTCGATTTTGTAGCTTTGCTACATTTGTTGTAATATTTTGTCTTATTAAGATCTTTCGACACCCTTTAATGGATTATTTGCCATTACCCAGAGTTTCTTCAATTTACAGTAGACTACAAGGTCATAAAAATCTAAACTTCCTATTACCAGCATGTGGGAGAAGGAACTCTCAATATGTGATTTAAATTGGGACTGGATTTGGGATGTCATTTCCAACAGCAGTAAAAATCTAGCGCACAGGTTAATTCTTTACCAAGTTATCCACAAAGCATATGCCACCCCCTACACTCTATATAAAATGAAGCGTATACCCAGTCCTATTTGTCAGAACTGTGAGGCGAATGTCACTGGTACCTTTATGCATATGTTCTTTGAATGTGAGCCAGTTTCAAAATTCTGGGACTTTGTTTTACAAGTGGTGTCAATTTTAAGTGACAAAATTATTATAAAACATGGCTATTCTCTTGATCTTACTCTAAATCAGCAGAGAATTTTGTATACGGCCTTAACCATCCTTAGACTTTGGTTTGAGTCAACTACTTCCCTTAACAGGATCTGGCTCGCAGAATATAAACACATTATCTTATTGGGGCGCAACATCAATGGACAGCAAGGATCAATAAAGCCAAGTCAGGAACAATTAGAGGCTGGACAGACATATTTGAGAGTCTTTCAACATTGGACTTACAAAAACTACTGTATGTGATACTGGTATAATGTAAGCTCTGGAGATTTAATGTAGAAATTTATAGATATGGGATGTGTATTTGAAGCAGTTGATGTATGGCCTTTATAGGTTATTTTCTGGATTGTCATCATTATTATTATTATTACTAGGGGTGTGACGAGATCTCGTGGCACGAGATCTCGCGAGAATAAAACAGACAATATTTCTCGTCAGGCTTAAACTTGTCTCGCAAACCATATGTAAATACTGTAAGTAAATCCTACACGTGACTGTTTCATAGGCAGTTTTACTAATCCTTTAGCTCTGTACTGTATTTAAAAAAATGTTCTGAGATTTAGGAGAAAAAAACACAAACCATAGCCTTAATATGACTGGTTGTGGTTTGCACTTATTGTTTGCAGTATATAAGACCTAGAAAAGTTTTATTTTAATTTTTTATTCTTATTCTTATTTCTATTTCTTATAGAATCAATGTGTGAGAGAAACCAGTCTGTTAAGTTTGCATTATATGATTTTGTCAAATAAAACTCTATTAGTATTATTATTTTCCGTTTTATATATGTGTATATGTATACGTGTATGTATATATGTGTATATATGTATATATGTTTTTCCTGTCCTCCTCTTCATATTGAGTTCAGTGTAATTTATATCTATATATTAATATGTACTGATGTATAACCTATTAGTTTTAATTTGTGCTTCCCTGGCAGTCCTTGGCTATGTATAGAGTTTAAAAAACAAAACAAAATGAGATGAGTGATGTATAATTTGATGATGAAAGTTAAAAATAAAAAATATTGTTCAAAAAATATATATTTTGTCTTAAGGAATCTTAAGGAATGCTGCTTTAATTCTATTTACATTTCACGCAACATCCTGAGTTTTGGATTCCAGTAGGGACATCATCTTTGTATCTGTTTATATAGTAGTTCTAACAGCATGTCTGGATAAAGGGAAAATGTCTAGACACACCAGATTGTTGCCACTTTTTAAGCTTTAATTTCTCCTTTAAACCCTGTGTTTTATTTCCTCTTTTATGTTGTTTGCCTCTTTCCATAATTCCACACATTCCTTGTTTTATTCCTCCAGGTCCTTTCCTCAGATATACTGGGTAAATGCAGTGTAACAACTACAGTCATTAGTGAACGCATTCCATTTCCCTTTTCCTGCCTTTAATGCAGCGCAGCATGAAATAAGCTACAGCAGCCTTGGCCTCCGTGCCCCCAATATTCAAAAACATGCTTTGTGCATGTCCTTGTGTAAGTGCGTGCATCTGCCTGTCTCTGTCTGAGTAAGAAACAGGAAATCCAAATTAAAAAGCCGAATTTGCATGTACAAACACACTTACACTAAAAGAAAAAAAAAGACTCTGAAAATGTTTTTACACTTTCCAAAAGAGGTACGTTAACAACCCCAATCCTTCTGTACTGCCTTCAGAAAATGCTTCTTTTTAGTTGTTCTTGTCGTTCTTTTATGTGTTTAAACATGAATATTATTATAAGGAATGTGTTTCGAATAAAAAAAATCGATTTTTTATTTGAATTATCTGATATCGATTCATATAAACCTGAATTTTCCGCTAATATTCTTACAATTGTATCATCTTGCATTTTCCCTCGAGAGCACCGCCCTCTGGCTGGGGTGAGCTGGAGCAGGAGGGATGGTCCGCAGGATTTGGCACTGTCAGGAGTTTCTGTAAGAATGTAAGTAATTTTCTTCTGTATTTCCACTACTGGCTGTGTTCATCAAACTAGTACATTTAACACTGTTTTAAGTTGTTTTCCAGTGTTGTTTTTGCGTGGAGTTATGTGTCATAACTAAGTTTTGGGAGTGAGCCACGCCCTCACTCCTCCCACTTCCATCCCTATTTAAACCGTCACTTCCTCTCTACCTACTCATTGAACAAACCTCGCACCCACCACCTCCCCATCTTCCTCCTTCTTTAATTTTATTCTCTTCTCATGTTTCTCTTCATGAGAGGGGGGGCTTCGGCTTCACGCTTTACAGCGAAGCTGCCCCGAACTCCATCCCAAATACTCTGAGTTCGCTCCCCCTCTTTCTTCTTCTCTGCCCAATCAAGGGCGTGGGTCAATACTAGCAAACTGAACTTTATTTAAACTAAGACCTGACCGGCTGAATCCTCCGTTAGCTTAGCAGGTTAGCCAAATCACGGGGGAAGCTAATCCTCCTTTAGCCGGGTTTCCTAGCCTTACATTTAGCCGGCGTGCTAAGCTAACCCCGCTGGTGCGCTAGCAGCGTCAGGCGGCCATACAGTATAACAGGTTTAACTGTTAGCCAGAAAAAACTGTAGATTAATCTGTAACTGAGTGATTTAATGTGTAAATAGTGGAATTATGATCATGTTCTCTATATAGTGCTGTTACTAATTCACATTATTTTGTCCACAATGTACGCAAGGCTCTTATAACTGGGGAGGTTAGCTCCGCTTAGACCGGCTGTTTTTTGCTTTAAATTTAATAAAGTTTTCTCTCTTTACATTATTCATTTAGCTTGTTGTGTTTTTATAGTCACTATTCTTATTATATTATCACTTCTAAACTAGTGGTTATGGATACACTTCACACTTTTATTCGCAAACAAATAAGAAATCTATGAAGCATGTTCTGTTTTGGTTTTATGTAGCTAATGTCAGTATATACATTCATACAGTGTTGTTAAAAAAACAATGGCTTCCAAAGCCTCATTAATGTTCTGGAACCACGTTAGATTTTACCCAAACGTGAACATTTTAAAAGTAAAGTGGCCATTCCAAACCTGTATAGAGATGTGAAGCACGGCGTCGCAATTAACTAAGCCACATTAAATTATAATATATATAAATATAAATATATAAATAATATATAAATATATTATATTGCTTTGTTAAGTCTATATAATATAAACACCAATATGTTTATAATTATAATAAATAGTTTGAGTGTTCCTAGTATAATTACATACATTTCATAATTAAACTACGATTTTTTATTGTAACTGAAATTCCTCTAAATTAATCGATTTCGAATCGAATCGAGACCTTGTGAATCGGAATCAAATCGAACAGGGAAATCAGTGACAAATTGTTATATTGTTATGTTTTTTAGCTGTAGTTTTGGGTTTATGTTCTTTATTTACTAGTAAAATCCACAAATCAAACCAATCCACCAAACTAATCAAACCAACCCACAAGGCCAGTTGTGCTCTTAGACTCTGGCTGCTGATGCCAAGCAGCATGATCCAATATTCGAACCAGCAATCCTTGGATTATAGTGACAGCACCTTAGTCTGTTAAACTTGAAAACTCAAAAACAAATTATAGTTATTTTATGCCATTCCTGAAAAATAAAGTATGGTTTTAAAAGAAAAACATTTGTTAAACTTTGAAACAAAGTGATGTTGCAGCAATGTTAAAATAATGTTTAAAATGATTTACATTTACTGTAACGTTCAGAAAACATTCTACTAATCTGATATTGTTAGCTGGGAATATTCAAAACATTCTGCTCTTTAAACTTGTTCTATAAGCTCATGTCAATAAAGTCTAAAGATATAAACAATAAAAAATTAAGTCAATTTAAGTCAATAAAAGAGCTTATTATTTTACTATATTAAATCATAATATTTATGTATTATTATATATTGTAAATTCTGATTATTGTGGCAGTCATTATTGACTGGACACACAAAGCTAGTCAACATTTATTGAACAAATGCGTAGCGTTAATGACATTTAATTTAGATTAATTCAACCTAAAATCAGGTTTGACCTTCTTGTCCTCTTTTAGTCTATTTTTCCCAAATGACAAAATCCTTGTTGTGCTGTAATTTTTCATCAAAGTATAATGACTTTCTAAAAATATGGGTATGAGTGTTGATTGCATCACCAGCAACAGCAGGCGAGAAAAATAATCAGAACAACTAATATCATGTTTCACCTTCCCCTCCCTTCATTGCACCCCCACTTATCATTGAGTGGAAACACTCAACACGCTCAGAGACCCTGAGACACCTGCTTTTACTCACATATATTGTACATTACATCACTATGAAAAATGACTTTTTATCACATTTAATGGTCATGAATGTGGTTCAGTAATAGTTAACTTAATCTCAAATCCTTAACTAAAGGGTCCTAAAAGAATTCTTTCTTTGCAGATTTTGTATTGGCCATTCCACATGTAAAGTAAAATTAAACCAGCTTGTTAAACATTTTCTTTTGGTTAAAAAAAAAATCTTGGTTTTAATCTGATACCAGTCACTCTGCACACAGTCAAACAGATCAGCATGAAGGATCTGTAACATCACAAGCAAGGAAAAGACAAGTTTCCACAGAGCTCTGCTGGTGATATCCTGCATAAATAAACATTATGCTGCATTATATTCAAATTTGGATGTGAGTAGCAAGAAGAAAATGTCAACTGGAATATCCCCACAATTTTCCTATTCAGAAAGTCAGGAGCAGTAGTAAAGCAGCAGTATAATACAGGGACGTGTGTAGTGATAACAAACTATCTTAGCGATTTATATATATTCATTTTAGTGCGGGAGGTTTCATGGCTAAATTGGAGCAGCCTGGTGGTGAATCTTCATTAATTGCACATTATTGCACCAGTAAGAGCAGAGTGTGAAGGTTCAATTAGCAGGGTAAGAGCACAGTTTTGCTCATAATATTGCAATGCACACAACATTATGGGTGACATACCACAGTTCAAAAGAGGACAAATTGTTGGTGCACGTCTTGCTGGCGCATCTGTGACCAAGACAGTGAGTCTTTGTGATGTATCAAAAGCCACGGTATCCAGGGTAATGTCAGCATATCACCAAGAAGGAGGAACCACATCCAACAGGATTAACTGTGGACGCAAGAGGAAGCTGTCTGAAAGGGATGTTCGGGTGCTAACCCAGATTGTATCCAAAAAACATAAAACAACGGCTGCCCAAATCACAGAAGAATTCAATGTGCACCTCAACTCTCCTGTTTCCACCAGAACTGTCTATAAATAAGAGCACAATAAATTATTTATATATATAGTTTCAGTTTCATTGTCTAACCCTTGTATACATATCTTTTTTTTAAAGCTTTGCAGGTATAAAAAACAATACTTCAAATTATGGTTTGTCTTCACAAAGTGAATGCTATTTTATGTAAATGCTCACATGGCTAAATAGTAATTTTACGCTTGTCCCGTTCCTTTGTGCATTTCCTCTGCTTGTTTTTTCCTCACCTTGTTTCTGTCATGTTTTCGCTCTTGCCCTACCTTGTCATTAGAGATTCCACCTGTGTCTCATTTGTAACCCAGCCCATTTGTTATCCTCCACAGGTGTTCCTTGTCTGTTTCTGTGTACATATAGCCCCATTTGTTTCAGTTTTTCTTAGTCTGGTCTGTGTGTGTGTGTGTGTTATGCAGATTCATGTTTGTGTTTAGTGATCTTGTGAGACATTTGAATCATCATCCACTACAGTGATATCTGGTGGGCAATCAGGCACTTTACCATACTAATAATACTTATAATAGTAATAATACTATAGTAATAAATAATAAAGCAATGCAATTTCTTTGTGATTTTTCTTCACAACAACAATAACAATGCTTTATGCAATATTTTCTCCCAGTTTAGCTAGGCCACATATTCCGCCCATTCAGTTGCTAGTCAGCTGTATATCCCTCATCACTAGTGATGCCCCAACACATGGAGGGCAAAGACCAGAAAACGCTTCTTTTTGAACTGCTGCTGATGTAGCACTGCCGAGTAACCAGCGCATCGGTACAGAACTGATACATCAGCTCACAGACGCCTTGTGCTGATCGACATCACCCTGAGGGGATGAGTGGAAAGAGGCCAATTGTGCTCTCTCAGGGCTCCAGCAGCATGATGGCAAGCTGCATGACTGGGATTCTAACCAGCGATCTCCAACACTCGAAGATCACTTGGCGGCAGTTTTGTTTTCTGTCATGTTGAAAAGAAATACCATTCTAAGATCAGAGATCAGACTTTTCTACTCTTGCTTAGAAACATTTGGGGACAAAACGTTCTGATCTCAGATCAGCTGCTTGTACTTTCTTTTGCATGTACTAAATGCATATGACACAACTAAACCTGTTTTGGGACAGTCACATGGCTTTTTTTTTTTTGATACACATGCCATCTCTGCTGTTGGTCCATGTTAAGCTGTTCAGAAATGAGCCCTAAGCAGGAACAAATGACCTTCTTTTTGTATTTTTATTTTCTTTCTTCCGCCCCAGATAGACCTGAGCAATCAGCAGAGAAAATGTATCCAACTGGAACATCCAAGTGATTCAAAAAAGAGCAAACAAACTATGTAGGTGTTAATTATTTTTAAGCACTTTGAAATTTATTTTAGAAGATTGTCATCCACAAAACAGTAATATGTCTATAATTACCCATTAGAGTTAGCCTACATTGCCTTTAAAGATTTAATAGCTTCTTGGTAAAGTTCATCATTGCTGTGTATTGTGTGAGTGAATTGCTCTTTTGTAGATGGTGAGAATTGTGTTTGTGCTGCCTGTAGTCTGGGTCATTGTACTTTAATTCTGGGTCAGCTGGCACAGAGCTCGCAGATGCTCTCTCCCTTAAATGCTTTTTTTTTTCTACAGACTAAAAATATATAGCTACACTAACAGAGTCAAGGGGGACGTCAACAATGATTCACCTCAGCCAGTTTTATGCTATGCAATACAGCTCAGTATATTTCAAGAACATTTTAATGTGTCTCTTTCTCCTGTGTGGTACAGGGTTGTGCTGACTGTTAAAATGAGAGAAATCTTTACGCTGCTGCTTGACATTCCTTGTCACTGTTAGGTTCTATTTTACATGGGACATTTAAAAGACAACGGAGGGAAGTAGGCCCAAGGCTTGTTGGAAAAAAAAGAAAACAGAGAAAAACAGGACTTTCCTTGGAAAGCAAACCTTGTTTGCAGTTGCACAAGGAGTAATTAGTCTTTAATAGAAAAAATACTAGGATTCAGGTCAGACTACTCTATCCTAAATGCAGTAAAGCCTCAAAGGCTCCAATTATCGTCTTTGTCGCACTATAAGGTACACTTAAAATCGTTTAATTTTTCCAAAAATCATCAGTGTGCCTTATTATCTGGTGCGCCTTATGTATGAATTTTACCAGTCCGCTGAAGTACAGCTTTATACAGGAGTTTCACTTTAGTTCTCCAGCACCAAGACTCGAGACTGTAGCAGTATTAGCATTAGCCGCTAACCACGCTAAGCGCTAGCTCTTTTGCTGTTCGAAGTATTATCGTACTGTAGTCTGCATGTTTAGCGTGTTAAAACAAGGTACGGGGGACGAACCACTAGCTAATAGTGCCCTGGCTTACTGCAACACTTTGGGTTCCTTATAGCTCTGTCAGGTGGCAAATCTAAGCTTACTGTAAATAAACAGAGGCGCTTTACTCACGCAAATAAACAGTTTTCAGAAGAGAAAACGGTGTAGATTATTATCCAGTGCTTGTTTAACTTTCAAAGAATAAGTTTTTTTTCTTAGCTTAGCTTTACAGATGCTGAATTAGAAGGAAAACATGGCGACACCCCTGTTCCTTACTAGCGTCGCATGAAAACAGATCAGAAAATAGATGTTTATTGACCGTGCGCCTTAAAATCCGGTGCGCCTTATAGTGCCAAAAATACTATATGGGTGATGGATGAGGAGACGTTCAGCAAATTTATAGATAATAAATAATCTAGCCCCCACTGTCAGTTTGCATCAATGTAATGTCTTCAATTTAAATAAATAATATGTAATGGCACTTTCACTTAACTCTTGTGTGGTGTTCATATTTTTGTTACTCGTTTACTTTGTTACTTGTATTTAATTCAGCAAAATTAAGCAATTTTACATTAAAATGCTTTACACATGCTTGCTTCACTTAAATTGCAAGCAATATAAACAGCTTACATGGTTAATATTTGCCCTTTACCTTTCTTATGTTACATTTCTTTTAAAAAGTGCTTCTCTTTTTTTATTAGTTTTTTAAGAAAATGTAAAAGAAAATGAATTAATCTCAAAATATGAGTAGAAATTTTTTTTAGTTTCAAATTTTCAAATGAAGCAACGTTTATTAGCCCTTGGCCAAACATACTGTATGTAATATAAATGTGCGTGTTGGGGGGGGGGGGGGAGGTGTACAGTGTGTGTTTATCGAAAATGTGTTTTGATATATGTTTTTCACAAAAAATGAGCCAATGCCAATGAGTTTGAGTTAGAAAAAGTATTTTTTTGTATCATTTGGTGAAAAATGAAAACCCGAACACCACACAAGGGTTAATCACTTCAGCTCAAAGGGAGGTTCTCCACTGTACCACATGGTGGTGTGCTGTTCCACCAAGAAATCAATGCAAATGCTGCAATTATGTGATTTTAATATTGTTTATTTAACATTTAGAAATAAATTATGTTACCATTTTATTTTCCTAGTCAAAAAATATTATATCCACTACATTAGCATAGTTTAATGTGTATTTTCAATATTTTATGGCCGTCTTCTGCATAACAAGCTTTAAACAAAATCACTAGTAGTGTCCGTCTCAGTAGCTAGCTAGCTAACCTTTCCAGTCCACCTTAAATGGTGCAACAGACAAGCAGAGGCTTCATAGTTTAAGGAGGAACGGACATATACAATAAAATAAAAGCTAATTTCAGCTTTCCATCACAGAGGAAGTAAGGAATAGACAAAAATAAGGAGTTTCTGCAACACCTTCCCCCTTTCTGAAAACATATGATTAAGTCCTAAAGCTAACTAGTTAACCAGCAGCTAGGTTGCTAAACTTTAGCGCTCCACTGCTATATATCTGTATCAGTGCTTAAAGGGTTGTCCCAATTCTTAGGGAATAGTTTACACACCTTCTTACCTTGTAAATCTGTTCTAAAGGGAAGGTTACACATGAAAACAAGGGGTAAGGGTACAAATTAGAAATGGGATTTGGCCCAAGTATCTGAAGGTAAAGTAAAAGCAGAGTCGCATCATCGTGACTCCACTTCTCTGCTTATCATCTGCTAATTATGAGCAAATTGTCCCTTATTCAAAAAGCAGCCTGGCCAGGAATTTAGACTAGAGTTTAAGCTTAACTTCTTAGGGAAATAACAAAGTTTTTTTTAAAAAGTTGCGTTTAAAAATGCTGTTTTCCACAGTAGGAACTTTTGTTACAAGATATTTGCAGTTCAAATTCTACATGTCATTTCAGCACACGCTCTGCATCTTAACTGCTAGAGGCAGCGTAGTCATATGGAAATGTAGTCACATGGAAATGTATTTATGCTAAGTGTGTTTGCGATGTCTTCAGCTGGACAGGGCTGTGAGCTGAATGTACAGCACTCTCGATAGTGTTTGACATGAGCTGTCATTAGATTTGCTATCACATTGCATTACAGCAGACTGATCCATGCATTATTCTCCAGCTGTGTGTTGTGTGTGTGTGTGTGTGTGTGTGTGTGTTTGTTGTTTGTTGTGTGTGTTTGTTGTGTGTTTGTTTGTTGTGTGTTTGCTGTTCCTGCAGCTGAACAGGGTTCTGGGTATGTTGTAGCATTAATGCCCTCCAATCCTGCTGAAGAGCTAGTAGGACAGTCACCAGTGATGAAGATGAAGCCATGGGGCATCTCGCGCAGCATAATGTGCCCTGACAGTTGATTTATCACAGCGTCCTCATCCTAAAAAAACACACGATCCCTCAGTGCTCTCATCAGTCTAAGCTTAGTAACCGCAGACGTTCACCTACAGGACAAAGTGAACATCTTACAACTGATGCAGGAAGTAGACCAGCTAAAGGGTCAATATCAATATGCTGCCTGAGTTTGCAGCATAATTTTCATACAAACATAATCTCCATAAATATATATCAAATATATATCACTATTTATAGAGTAGCTCACAAAAGTGAGTACACCCCCTCACATCTTTGTAAATATTTTATTTATTCCGATTATTTTGTAATCCGATTAATCACGATAATATTCTGTGATCAACTGCAATTAATCACACTTGTTCTTCTTAAGACACAAGTTTTTATAGTGGATATTTAAATCTAAATACTTAACATATATCCAAATATAACCAAACATGTACCCAAACATAAATCTAAACATATATCCAAGTATACCCAAACATATATACCCACACATATATACAAATATACTCAAACAAAAACTTAAACATATATCCAAATATATCCAAACATAAACCTAAACATATATCCAAATATACCCAAACATATATACCCACACATATATCCAAATATAACCAATCATGTACCCAAACATAAACCTAAACATATATCCAAGTATACCCAAACATATATACCCACACATATATCCAAATATACTCAAACAAAAACCTAAACATATATCCAAATATACGCAAATATATATACCCACACATATATCCAAATATACCCAAACATAAACCTTAACATATATCTAAATATACCCTACTAGCCCACCACTCTAAATACTTAAACACATATATCCAAATATAACCAAACATGTACCCAAACATAAACCTAAATATATATCCAAATATACCCAAATATACTCAAAGCCTGTGCGAACAAACTGGCTGGTGTTCTGGCCTCCATTTTCAATCATTCCCTCTGCCAGAGCATTGTTCCCACCTGCTACAAGACCACAACCATCGTCCCCCTCCCCAAGAAGAGCCCCCCCCACCTGCTTGAATGACTACAGGCCAGTAGCACTCACTCCGATCATTATGAAGTGCTTCGAGAGAGTGGTGCTGGCCCACATCCAGCACAGCATACCGGACACCCTGGACTCACTGCAGTATGCCTACCGTCATAACAAATCCACCTCAGACGCCATCTCTGCTGCCCTCCACTACTCCCTCTCACACCTGGAAAACAAAGACTCCTACATTAGGATGCTCTTTGTGGACTACAGCTCTGCCTTCAACACGGTCATCCCCCACAAACTCACCCACAAGCTGTCCACACTCAGCTTGCACCCCTCCCTCTGCGACTGGCTCCTGGATTTCCTGACTGGCAGGCCCCAGTCTGTAAGGATTGGCAACAGGACTTCAGCCAGCATCACCACCTACACCGGCACCCCACAGGGATGTGTCCTCAGCCCCATCCTTTACACACTGTTTACCCACGACTGTGTCGCCTCACACAAGGACAATATCAGCCTGAAGTTCGCTGATGATACCGCGGTGATAGGACGCATCACTGGCGGAGATGAAGCGGCCTACAGGAGTGAGGTGACCAGGCTGGTGTTATGGTGCGAAGACAACAATCTCGCTCTCAACACGGTCAAGACAAAGGAGCTGATAGTGGACATGAGAAAGGGGAGGAGACCTCATCAGCCACTGTTCATCCGGGAACTTGAAGTGGAGAGAGTGAGCAGCTTCAAATACCTGGGCGTCCACATCAGTCAGGACCTCACGTGGACAATAAACACAACGCAGCTGGTCAAAAAGGCTCAACAGCGGCTGTACTTTCTGAGGAGACTGAGGAAGTTTGGGATGTCTCCCAAGATCCTCAACAACTTCTACAGCTGTGTGATCGAGAGCCTCCTGACCAGCTGCATCACCGTGTGGTACGGCAGCACGACTGTGGCAGAGCGCAAACGTCTGCAGAGAGTGGTGAAGACTGCCAAGAAGATCATCAGGACTCCACTGCCCTCCCTGCAGAGCATCTACCACCACAGAGTCCACAGGAGAGCTGCATCCATCCTCAAAGACTCCACCCATCCCCAGCATGGACTGTTCACACTTCTGCCCTCAGGCCGGAGGTACAGAAGTGTAAAATGCAAGACCACCAGGTTAAAGAACAGTTTCTTCCCCACGGCCATCAGACTCTTGAACACACCTAAGGAATGACCCTGCCTTCAGACTCTAAACACACCTCAGGTATAACCCTGCGATCAGACTCTTGAACACAACTCAGGAATAACCCTGCACTTTACTTCAACATGTTTACATTGCAGCCGTCACTTTACTGTTAATCTTTTTTTAATATATATAGTTAATGTCCATAACTGCATTATTTCGCACTTGCACTTTTTTTTATACATTTCTTTGCTTAAGTAACTTTTATTTTTTTTATGTCTTTGACAATTAGTTTAATATTTATAACCTTATTGTATTTTTTGCACTTTTTCTATCTTCTATTTGGCATTCTTGGCGAAGAGCAAAGAAAGAATTTCATTGTACACTGAAACCCGTTTCTGTACTGTACATATGACAATAAACTCTTTGAATCTTGAATCTTGAATATACCCACACATATATCCAAACATGTACCCAAACATAAACCTAAATATATATCCAAATATACCCAAACATATATACCCACACATATATCCAAACATACTCAAACAAAAGCTTAAACATATTTCCAAATATACCCAAACATATATCCAAATATACCCAAACATATATCCAAACATAAACCTAAACATATATCCAAATATACCCAAACATATATCCAAATATATCCAAACATAAACCTAAACATATATCCAACTATACCCAAACATATATACCCACACATATATCCAAATATACCCAAACATATACCCAAACATAAAACTTAACATATATCTAAATATAACCACCGTGCTCCGCAAAACCAGAAAGCTGATTGGCTTTTTCTCCTGAAAGGCAAAACTTTATCTTTGAACTGGCTCCGTGATTAGCGTTGAGATTTTCCATTCACACACGGCCAGTGGTCTGTCTCCTCATTAATAATAAGGAACCCAGGCCAGGCGACGCCCCTGATTAGGACCACCTGACCTTTACCTACCTACACACTCTCCCCGACAGAAAAATGCAGAAAAATAAACTATAAAAATGATAATCAAAATAAAGAGTGATTAAATTAAACTAAACTAAACTAAATATGATTCTTATAAATATAATAAATATTCAAAATAGTCATTATTTTAACAGTAATGAAACTTCAAAATGTCCAAAAGAATTTAAATAATAGCCTCTAGGCCTCTCTGGGCTGAGAATAATCATAACGTACATCTCTCTGATATGGATAGCTGCTGGTTAAAGATTGACTGTGTAATAAATCTGATAAGAGCGCAGGATCGCGGTGACACCCGGAGCAGTTGGCGAGGCCGAGACCTGCTGTCGAGTAGCGGAAAGGGGTTAATCTTTTGTTGTGGTTCGGCGGGGTTTACTGCTCTACGGCGAAAGCAATTTGAGAATGGATAAAGGAATAATCCGCTGCAATTCAGGGATTATCGGCGTGAATGACCTTTATTTCAGTGTAAGGCATGGAGTGGGTTTCAAGTGCTTTGCCTGTGCAATCCTGCGATTATAGCTGGATGCCTATTTAATCATGAGGAGCTTTGGGTGGAGGACGGGTAATACCTCCCCCCCCGCGCTCGAGAAAAAAAAGAAACATATGATCTCCAGTTTCTTCTGGATCTCCAGACACGTGTTTCAGAGATTAATTCAAATATAACTGTCAATACGAGCACATCCTCTGGAATTTCTGCTGTAGTCTGTATGCCCTAAGTTTTCACACCTGCATCTTTAGACCTTTTAAATCAAACTCTGAATAATTATATATCAAAACAACTCCATCAATACCATTGAGAATAGGTTGTCTCGGCACAGTTCCAATACCTATACAAAAACATATACCTAAATATATATTCAAATATACCTAAACATATATACCCATGCATAAATACAAATATACCTAAAACATATCCAAATATACCCAAACATAAACCAAAACATATATCCAAGTATATCCAAACATATATACCCACACATAAATACAAATATACCCAAACATAAATACAAACATAAACCTAAACATATTCACAAATATACACAAACATAAATACCCACACATATATCCAAATATACACAAATCTAAACATATATCCAAACATATACCTAAACATGTATCCAAACATACCTAAACATATACACAAACATACCCAAACATATACCCACACATATATCCAAATATACCCAAACATATATACAAACATAAACCTAAACATGTGTACAAATATACCCAAACATATATCCAAATATATGCAAACATATATACCCACACATGTATCCAAATATAACCAAATATATACCCAAACATAAATCTAAACATATATCCAAATATACACAAACATATACCCAAACATAAATCTAAACATACATCCAAATATACCCAAACATACATCCAAACATAAACCTAAACATACATCCAAACATATACCTAAACATGTTTCCAAACATATCCAAATATATATTCAAACCTAAACCTTAACATATATCCAAATATACTCAAACCTATACCCAAACCTATATCTAAGTATACCCAAACATTAACCTAAACATATATCAAAATATATCCAAACCTATACCCAAACATATATCAAAATATACCCAAACATTATCTTAACATGTATCAAAATATATCTAAACATATACCCAAACAAATATATCCAAATATTCCCACACTTAAACCCAGATATATCCAAGTATACCCAAACATATATCCAAATATACCCAAGCATGTGCCCAAACATATATCCAGAATATCCAAGCTCATACCCAAACATACTGTATATCCATAGTATCCTGTGGACAGTATCCTGTGGACAGCATCCTGTGGACAGCATCTTTGAGCACTGATGAAATACTGCATATAAAAATATCAAACTTCAGAACTGTAAGCTCAATGGACAGTAGGTGTAGAAACAAACAGATGGTCATAATGTCATGCTTGGTCTATGTATATCACATCAATAAAAAAATAAATGAAACATATATATATAAATAGATAAATAAATAAATCATCCGTCGTCTGTTCTGCTTTTATTTGCAGCACCGAATAAATTCCCTCTAAATGCACATTAATATGTCTAGCAGTTGACATGCAGGTGAAAGGGTTAAATCAGTACAACCCTTTCACAGGACAACCTGCTTTGTTTTAGATGACACATGCTAATAGAGTTTTTTATTTTTTTACTTTACAGATAAAGGTTACCATGACAACCTCAAAGGCTAAATGGGGTATTTGCTGTAGCAGCATGAACAGAAAGGCTTTAAACCTGTCTGTCGCTGTTCTTCAGTAATGGCCTACAGCTTGGCACACTGCCACATGTGGTGTCTGTGTTGTAGACTGTGGAGAGAAATACACACTTTTCTATGAGACACTCACTTAGAAAATGTCTAAACTCTACTAACCCAATCATAGAAGGACTGGAGAACAAAATAAACGGAATAGTTTCATCAGTAGTTTCAAAAATGAGCAGTCTGATACAATTCTAAACCACTTTATAAGTACAATGATTATAAGATCTTTATTTTTTCACTGCCCATATTCTACATGACCTTTGTTCTGGTTTGCACAAAAATGCATTCAAAGAATTTCATGATTGCACTATTTCAAATTATTCTAATTCGTTGACCAGCACCTGTATAGTTAATGTCCATAACTGCATTATTTCGCATTTGCACTTTTTATATACATTTCTTTGCTTAAGTAACTTTTATTTTTTTATGTCTTTGACAATTAGTTTAATATTTATAACCTTATTGTATTTTTTGCACTTTTTCTATCTTCTATTTGGCATTCTTGGCAAAGAGCAAAGAAAGAATTTCATTGTACACTGAAACCCGTTTCTGTACTGTACATATGACAATAAACTCATATATATAACACATATATCCAAACATGTACCCAAACATAAACCTAAATATATATCCAAATATACCCAAACATATATACCCACACATATATCCAAATATACCCAAACATAAAACTTAACATATATCTAAATATAACCACCGTGCTCCGCAAAACCAGAAAGCTGATTGGCTTTTTCTCCTGAAAGGCAAAACTTTATCTTTGAACTGGCTCCGTGATTAGCGTTGAGATTTTCCATTCACACACGGCCAGTGGTCTGTCTCCTCATTAATAATAAGGAACCCAGGCCAGGCGACGCCCCTGATTAGGACCACCTGACCTTTACCTACCTACACACTCTCCCCGACAGAAAAATGCAGACCTTTGTTCTGGTTGGTTGCCCTGCATCGAACTTCCCCAAAAAGCAATCCAAGCTTAATAGTGGAGTTAAACTTTTGAGTTTTGACTCAAATCTTTGGAAATATTAGAAAAACTGAGACATTTTGAACTGGAAAACAGCCAGAAACATTTACATGCTACATTTAACTTATAAACACGGCTACATTGGCCACCAGAGGTGTCTAAAATGACAATAAATGCCTGACCTGAAGAGACTTGAGGCTCCTCCCCTTTCATGACCTGGAAAAAAATCCTGCTCAGGTCTTTTTGTTAGGTTTGTTATAATTTGATGGCGTCAAGATATGGTCATATGTTTTGAAAATCAAAAAGTTTAATCCATGACCAAGAAATTTAAATTTGAAAATTTTGAAATCATAATTTCAAACATAATTACAAACATAATTTTCAATATTGAACAGAGAGTTTAATATATATGTTTTCTCTTGTACCTTCATAAAGAAAAAAAAATAAATACATTTTCTCGCTGTTTTGACCCTGTTTTTACGAGGGGTGGGGAACAGTCAGTCATTGGCTGATGGAAATAAACCCCGCCCATTAAGGTCATTCCACCCGCTCACTTCAACAAAGCCTGCGACTTATAGCTTGTGGAAAATGGTGAACCGGTCACGTCATTACCAACTACTGCACTAATGATTATGACTGGCACTAATGTCAGTGTCTGGCTAGAATTGTCCATGCTGGGTGCCAAATGGTCCTTTGGTCTAAAGTGCTGCCACTATGATCTCGAGATCGTTGGTTCAAATCCTGTTCATGCAGCTTGCCATCAGCTGCCGAAGCCCTGAGAGAGCACAATTAACCTTGCTCTGTCTGGGTGAGTAGATGGCGCTTTCTCTCCACATCACTCCAAAGGGTGATGTTGATCAGCACAAGGCGTCTGTGAGCTGATGTAGTCGCTGCGCTTTCCTCCGATTGCGCTGTGATGTAGAGTTTAGATTTCCCACCACTTTCCTCGGGCAGGGCTGGGTTTTATATTAAGCTCTGGCGTGGTAATCACAATATAGCTAAGTAACCAGGATTATTATCATTAACGAAAACAAACAAAATAAGGAAAACTGAAAGTAAAAAATTTTCGTTAACTGAAACTAATAAAAACGGTAATTAGAAAAAAAAACCCTCTAATTTGTTACACCTTAATATATTACGTTCTATCAAATTATATGTATGATTTAGTAAGAATGTAACTTACAATTTTGATTTAAAACCATTCAATATATTATTTAACCCAAGTACCAAAAATTTCTTTAAAACAAAGAAAAAAGAGTATTTATAATAAATAACCTCTGAAAAAACTATTATTTTCTATTACAGCCATGTATAGTTTTACCTTTGAATAAACTAATTAAATCATCTTATTAATTTGTTAATTTTATAAACTTTTTGTAATTTCCCTTTCATCCAAAATGCTTTATATAATTATATATTTTCTACAGATACCCTGAGGGGAACAACTTCACAGTGATGGTGAGGGAGGAGGTCACACCCTTTACGTGTAATAGTGGTGACAGGAACCAATAGGAAGAGAGTGAGGCTGACTGATAGAAAACTCCAGGAGGAGGCATCTGATGTGATGATGTCATAACCTTTAAAATGAAGTAAAAAAAAAATGAGTTCAATTATTTATTTTAAGTTGTGACTGGATTTGCTTTTAGGCAAACTGAGAAAAACAAGTTTGAATTTATATGAATGACACGGTTGTCACACGTTTTTCAGTGTGGAACTGTACTATGTGTTTATAAAACTGACTAAAACAAACTGAAATTACAGATAGAATACCCTCCAATTCCACTTCAGCAGTTTTTTATTGGGCGGTGTTGTGCCGAAATTCTGCTCGCGAAAAAAAACGTGTTTTGTAGTGGAACAGGAGATGGTATGTGGAAATAAACACCACACAGTCCTTCTGAAAAGCAGCTGTGAGAACCTTTACCTGTGAGTAACTCATACACCAGAACACCCCACGCAGGAGGATGAACTGATAAATCTCTCTGATAAAGCTCTCGGATGTGATGTGTGTTTCATGTTCATGTGTGTTCTATTGGCTATTTTAAGCAGCAGTATTACATATATTTTGCACTTAAGGCTGCTAGCATGCTAAAAACTAGAAAAAACTAAAAAGCTAAAAAGAGAAACTAGCAATCCCACTCCAAAAACTAATAAAAACGAATTGAACTGAACAAAATAAAATTAAACCATAATAAAATATTTTAAACTATTATAACCTTGTAAGTAACAAATCAAACTGTTTAAAAAAAGTTGCACCAGTTAGAATGTTAGAATCACGCAGCTCTGGGGCTTACGCACACGTGAGCGCCTCCACTTGTCCACGTTTGACTGTGCAGCGCTGTGTGCAGCTGTTCTTAAACATTTTGGCCACAATGCAAAATGTTTATGTTTGGCGTAAAAGCAACACAGCTCATCACCCTGAACACACCATCCCCACTGTCAAACATGGTGGTGGCAGCATCATGGTTTGGGCCTGCTTTTTTTCAGCAGGGACAGGGAAGATGGTTAAAATGGTTAAAAGACAATGATCCAAAACATAAAGCAAAATCTACAACAGACTGGTTAAACGTGTTCAAATGGCCAGGTCAAAGTCCAGACCTGAATCCAATCAAGAATCTGTGAAAAGAGCTGAAAAAACTGCTGTTCACAAACACTCTCCATCAAACCTCACTGAGCTCCAGCTGTTTTGCAAGGAAGAATGGGCAAAAATTTCAGTCTCTCGATGTGCAAAACTGATAGAGACAGACCCCAAGCGACTTAAAGCTGTAATCGCAGCAAAAGGTGGCACTACAAAGTATTAACACAAGGGGGGGGGGGGGGGGGGGCGAATAATATTGCACGCCCCACTTTTCGGTTTTTAGTTTCTAAAAAAAATGTTAAAATACATTTCGTTCCACTTCACGGTTGTTTCGCACTTGTTGTTGATTCTTCACAAAAAAATACAATTTCATATATTTATGTTTGTAGCCTGAAATGTGGCAACATGACGGACAGTTCTGGTGGAAACAGAAGAGTTGAGGTGCACATTAAATTCTGCCGTGATTTGGGCAGCCGGGGTTTATGTTTTGCATACAATCCAGGTTTGCACCGAACATCCCTTTCAGACAGCTTCCTCTTGCGTCCACAGTTAATCCTGTTGGATGTCACTTGTCCTTCTTGGTGGTATGCTGACATTACCCTGGATACTGTGGCTCTTGATGCATCACAAAGACTTGCTGTCTTGGTCACAGATGCGCCAGCAGGACGTGCACCAACAAATTGTCCTCTTTTGAACTCTGGTATGTCACCCATAATGTTGTGTGCATTGCAATATTTTGAGCAAAAAGAATTGTTCATGCTTACAGACAAGCAACTTTGGCGGGAACCATATACATATTTAATGCTGGAAGCTCCACATGCATATGCCGCAGGTCAGTGCAGCATTTTTTACATTCAAAAGGACGTGGCAAAAGTCATGGGACATGTCAGTGTAAATCTACATTAGGTCATTGGGATAATTGTATGATATGTAATTAAACAAATCAAGGTTTTACAACAATACATTTATTCAAAACTGGAATTGAGGACAGTCTGTATAATTTTAGTACAGGGCATAATCCCTGACAGAAAGTGCTCCACTGCAGTGAGGCTAAAATACATACAGTATTTTCCTCTGCTGGAGAATAGGCGCTGGTGAGGGTGCATTATACATGCTTGAATGATGTTTCAGTACTCCCCAGTGATCCTCCAGCCACAGTCTCAATTTATGGGAGATATTTTAATGAGAGAGGACCCATATCTCATGCACACACAGAAGAAGACAAAAAAATACTCTGGACTCTCTGAATAGAGTGCTAGCACACCTTCGAAAATAAATGCTAAAAATTAAGGTAAAAGACAGATGTTGTAATAGACAGGCGTTATTAGTCATGTATGGTATATTGCACATGATTTAAGATTGTGTTTGCTGCCATATGGTTCAGGGTTGTCCCAAATCCCTGTCTGTACAGACACAACAGTATAAATGAGACTAATTGGTAGATATATCAAATACATATTATATTCAGTGTACTAACCATAACTGCATTTGCAGTTACTTAAATTTACTTAAAAAGGTAGATAAATGAAAGTAAAGGAAGATAAAGTAAGATACAGAAAGGTTACAATACATTATTACAAAATTAACTGACACAGGCAATATTTGTTATATATACTTATTGAGCTACACAAACAGAAGTAGTGTGTACTGCATAGAGAGGTTCCTAATGGTTTCCTGCCATATTCCATCTAATGCAGCTTTAATAATCATGGAGTTCCTGCAGATGCTGTGGTAGGGGTGAAGTGTTAACAGTGCATCAAATAGCATCCCTCCCATTTTTAATCAAGATTAGGTCTGGTGTTTAGGTCTGCAGTTTGCAAAGTTTGCACAGTATACAGGGGTTGGACAATGAAACTGAAACACCTGGTTTAAGACCACAATAATTTATTGTTAGGACGGACAGTTCTGGTGGAAACAGGAGAGTTGAAATGCACATTGAATCCATGGTTTATGGTTTTTGGATACAATCCGAACATCCCTTTCAGACAGCTTCCACTTGCGTCCACAGTTAATCCTGTTAGATGTGGTTCGTGCTTCTTGGTGGTATGCTGACGCTACCCTGGATACCGTGGCTCTTGATGCATCACAAAGACTTGTTGTCTTGGTCACAGATGCGCCAGCAAAACGTGCACCAACAATTTTTGAACTCTGGTTTGTCACCCATAATGTTGTGTGCATTGCTAGTTGAAACTTCACACTCTGCTCTTACTGGTGCAATAATGTGCAATTAATGAAGACTGGCCACCAGGCTGCTCCAATTTAGCCATGAAACCTCCCACACTAAAATGATAGGTGTTTCCGTATCATTGTCCAACCCCTGTATGTGTCGTCATGGCAACCAGAAGATTTTACAGCACCTCATGCATCCCTTTTGCTGACAACTTTCATGGAGATGCAGGACTTGGCACACTGCCAAAAGTAATTTTGGGTTTTCATTGGCTGTAAGCCATAATCATCAACAATAAAATAAATAAATGCTTAAAATAGATCAATCTGTGTGTAATACATGTATTCGTAATATATGAGTTTTGAACTGAATTACTGAAATAAGGTCACTTTTGTATAATATTCTATTTTAAAAAAAAAAAACACCTGTACATGTAGCTCAATAAATATTGTCCATATCAGTCTGATTTTTTTTATAATGCATTGTTCCTGGTAATCTTTGCCTTTATTCTGAATCACTTTACAATCTGACAATTCATTCTGATGAGTGTATGTTGTTGCTGTCCAATGAAAAACATGTATCTCCATTTTTCGGACCAATAGGAATTCTTCAAAATGACCTCTACATAAAAAAAAAATATATATAGTTTTACATTGACTTCCATTGAAAGTTAATTAGGGTAATTAGGTCTTTCTCCTGTAAAGTTGCTGTTTTGGAAATTGTGAAGATACATGTTTTTCATTGGACAGCGACTGTATACTGTATAAATAGCTATAGCTGTTATATGAAAGATAGTCAAATAAACATCCGTACATTATCAGGTTAATCAGAACAATCAGACAAACACAGTATGAATCCCACTGTGTTTGACAAAGGCTTATAAAGCATAAAGCAAGCGATAAACTGCGATTATAGACTGTAGTTCCTGTAGTTTTATAGATTATATATAGATTGTATGCACTGTAATCATATAAATTGTATAGAACACTATATTTTCAGAGATACTCTACAAATAAAACATCCAGTGGCTTCAGTATGAACAAACATATTTACAGGTAAAAATAAATGTACAAAATAATAAAAAAAAAACACAACAGAATATCTGCAAAAAAAAAAGAGAAAAAGAAAGGTCTCTTACCTACACTATGTACAAAAAGCATGGAAGATGTTAAAAGCAGAGATAAAGTAGGCACAGGACATAATATATGCAAATTAAGCCATGTCTTCAGTGTATGAATTTTAGATTCTTCTAAGAGAAATCTCACTTTAAAACCATGTCATGATCTTCTGCTGGACTGAGGTCCTCCTGAAATGTCCTGCTCTCTATTAGAAGGATGACCTCAGTTCGACCCAGACTGGGTTTAATTGAGGCCAGTATCCAGTCATGTCCACCCCTGCTAGGATTAATTACTTGGTCAGCTGAGGGCAACTCTCCAGTGTGTATTTGTGTAAGCTGCGTGCGGTAGGATATTTCATCCCTGCTAATGCCAGGTTCACACTACACCACTTCTTGAGTCTTCAGTCGTTGTGCTGTTCACACTCGTTATGCGAGACTTGCACACTACACGTTGCCGTGTGACAAAGTCACAGATTACACAAAAGGTTTTTGCTGTGGGAAATTGCAGACTCACCTGGCAGCTCTCTCCAGAAACATGTTTCGTTTCATTATGAGAACACGCTAGAACTTAGCGCACATTAGAACTAGCGATGCCATAACAGAGAATATCTATAGTGGAGAATACGCACTTAAAGTGAGTCCAATATGAATGGGTTCATATGAAGCAACTGAGCAAAATCAGAGTTTATATACAGGGGTTGGAAAAAATTAAACTAAAACACCTGGTTTTTAGACCACAATAATTTATTGTCCTGACGGACAGTTCTGGTGGAAACAGGAGAGTTGAGGTGCACATTGAATTCTGCCGTGATTTGGGCAATTTTATCATCCCTTTCAGACAGCTTCCTCTTGCGTCCACAGTTAATCCCGTTGGATGTGGTTGGTCCTTCTTGGTGTTATGCTGACATTACCCTGGATACCGTGGCTCTTGATGCATCACAAAGACTTGCTGTCTTGGTCACAGATGCGCCAGCAAGACGTGCACCAACAATTTGTCCTCTTTTGAACTCTGGTATGTCACCCATAATGTTGTGTGTATTGCAATATTTTGAGCAAAACTGTGCTCTTACCCTGATAATAGAACCTTCACACTCTTACTTCACGCTCTTACTGGTGCAATAATGTGCAATTAATGAAGATTGGTCACCAGTCTGCTCCAATTTAGCCATGAAACCTCCCACACTAAAATGACAGGTGTTTCAGTTTCATTGTCCAACCCCTGTATATGTCTGATCAATTTTATACTGAAATGTGTACTTATGTCCTAAATACAGAACTATATTACATGTTTCAGTAAGGTAGACATACATTTTAAAGGTTTAAACTGCAATTATAAGCATGTATCTACATATGTATCTACAGCATCAGCTCACCAACCATTCAACCATTCACAGTAGCAGTAATGCAGCGTCTTTACTGCCTAAAACCTGTTTTCTGTAGAAATGGAATGGAATGGAAATATACAGGCATGTTTTCTTTGCTTTTTGAGCAAAATACTTTATTCTACTCTCTAAAATTAAAGAAATACTCAGAATGTATATGTAAGGCGCACCGTATTATAAGATGCACTATCAATGAATGTCTTTTTTCTGGTCTATTTTTATAAGATAGGCATGTCATAAGGCACATCGTATTATATGGCGCACTATTAATGAACCTCCTACTTTCATATATAAGGCTCACCAGATTATAAGGCGCATTCTTCTAATGGGGAAGCGCCTTAGTAAACAAAACTGTAATTCTTAAAATAACATTTTCTTTCAAAGTCAAACGAGTTAAGAAGGATGTTAATCTGCACGAAATTCTCTGCTGAAAACTCTGTTTATTTGGGTGAGTAAAGTGCTTCTGTTTATTTACAGTAAACTTAGATTTCCAGTATTTTGTCAAAGGGTGAGTTTTCAGTGAAGTTTCTTCAGCACTAAGGCTAGGTGAAGCAGCATTAGCATTAGCTGCTAACTGCAGCGCTAGCAGGATGTAAATGCCGCCTAATAGTGCTAGACTGAGGACACCTGAGTGTTCTGGTAACCCAGATCGCTATCAGCTAGGGGTTCGTTCCACGTAGCTTGTTGTAACACAGTAAACACGCAGACTACAGTCGGATATACTCACCTCTGAACGGTGAAACAGCTAGCACTGTGGTTTGTGGCTAATGCTAATGCTGCTGCACCTAGCCTTAGTGCTGGAGAAACTTCACTGAAAACTTCCCCTTTTTACTGCTCTTTATAACCAGACTGGTAGAACTCTTACATAAGGCGCATCTGATTATTGAGGATTTTTGGGGAAATTTAAGGATTTTAAGTGTGCCTTATAGTTAAAATAAAAAAAATACGGTAGTTAATTACTTTTTTTTTTATTTTTATTTGAATTTTTTGCTTTTAGCTCAATTCAACCCCATTCATAGAGGACTCACTCGCTGGCTCCACTTGTGTTAAAAATGTATTCTCACTTCAGTTTGACCCAACTATCAGTTGTACTTTGATTGTTTGAGCTAAACGCATTCTGCATCCAGGTTTAAAGGGCTCCCTCTAGAGTTTAACAGTGATAAAACATTGGGAAAGTGAAGTTGGTCAGACTCTTATAAACGGTTCTGGTCATGCAAAAGATGAGTTTTAGACCTCTGGCTCTCGCTTTAACATCTTCCCATTGGCTGTAGGTAGTTGCTGCTCTTGACTCCCAATCAGCAACTGGGTCAGATATTTAGCATGCTGAATATTTGCCGGGCATCTGCAACTTGTCGACGAACACTTAGCGAGAAGTTCAGAACATACAAGTACGTGTTGGGGTTCAACGAAAATCTGTCTGCGACTAAAAAACTGAAATCTGAATTGGTGTAGCATGAACCTGGATTAAGACTCAAATCAAGTCCAGTATAAAATCTCCAAATCCTTTACCAAGGATAAAAACTCCACAGCGACCTCATCATTCGGATCCTCTCATTTCCAGTGGCAGTGTCATCATAGGTTCCATTCAAACGCACAGTAAATAGAGAGAGGCCGTGTCCTGCGATTAATGGAAGAATCAGAAATAATTGTTTCGATGCACCTGTGTAAGCATCAAAGCAAAGCTTTCGGCTCCTGGAAGCCACACCTCATTATGACTTACTGAGAGGACTTGTGCTTGCCCACACAAAGCAGTGAGTAACTGAATTCTGAATTGCTGTCATGATGTCCACTCTGTGACTGGCCACATCCAATTTATCTTTTTTTTCCACCCACTGCGTTCCGCCAAAAAAAAAAATGTCACTGAACCCATTCAATTCTGGAACATTAAAGCACAATGTCTAAAGGGTCTTAAAGGGTTTTTGGAGCGATGCCACCATAGATGACTCTTTGATTCCTTAAAGAAACTTCCGCTGAAGTTCAGCCTCAGGGAAAAAACACTGTAAAATCTATATTTAAAAAATGGTAATACAAAATTTCATGCTGGGACTGTTATTATATTAAATATACAGCATTCAACAAAGCGGCGCAGAGGTGAGAAATGAGTGAAACATGCTCTTAATACAATATATTTAGCAGGTTGTATTTTTGTAGACTTAGTAGTTAGCTTTCTTTAAACATGGTCCAGGTTTTGAAGAATGCCAATGCTTTAGATATTTTTATATATTTCTTTTACAAAAAAAATAGTACTTTTATAGTCCTATTTAAATATTTTTTTTAATTTGTTTTATTTGTTTGGATAGGTGTGAATACAATTAATGCACTCGAAAAATACTTTGTTGCTCCTGCCACGGACAGATCTGACCAATAAACAGAGGAAATCTTCTCATGTGGTTTGTTTTGACACATTTTGATGCACTTGTTTTTTTTCCCCTGTGTAAAAATAAACCAAACCAATGGGGAAAATGCTTCAAGGTTACAGAACGCCCTTAAAAAAAAAAGATACTGCTTTACCGGTAACCCAAGATTTTGACCTCCTCGTTTACACTAGAAGGGGTGTAAAAATATAGTATGGCCTCTGTATTAGTCCTTGGAATGTGATTTATTGGACTTACTTGGTAAATAAATACAGATATATTGTGTACCCATAACAGCAGGAAGATTAACCCCGTCAGTAAGTAATGCAAAGTTAGGGTTTCTGAGGCTATGAAAGATGGATTTAACTATATGTTTAAGAACTGGACAAACTTTGACTTTTACATTGTAAAAAAAAAAAGAGAGAGAATCAATCCAATATGTTGAGGTTTGATTTTAATTTGAATGCTGTTTATTGTTCTTCGTTTCATTCATGTAAAATATTTATTTATATTTATAAAATGATTTGAGTTAGGCTGTTGAGGCTGAGAGAGCCTATTTGTTTCTATTTAATTTGCTGTTCTGTGAATGTGAATTATTCTACTGAAGGAAAAAAAAAAATCCAGCGTGGCCAGGATAAGCTGTTATCTGTTAAGCTGTTATGTACCCCTGTTATGTACCCCTTAAACCCCCTGCAAATAAGCCCAGCCTTCAGTTATTATCTCTCTCTTAGCTACACTACTGCAGCAATTACCAAAACAATAAGTTTCACAAACCCTACAACTGAGCCCTGTGGGATACCGCAGAATGTGCTGAACTAACAGCTACAAAATCATTTACAATGTTTTTTTTGTACATCAGGACTAATAACTTAATAATAAACCTAGGAATTACAGTCTTAAACTGGCTGTATTGTTTTGAGTTTAATGGTTTAGCAGGTCTAGAATTATGCTCAGTTATGACCAAGCTCGACCATTCTGGAGGTTGACCAGTGAGACGACTCACCAGCACCACAAACACAATGACCACATCGTTCAACTAGCGACGAATGACGATTGTTGCCTAGGATAATAAGAATTATCACCAGAAAACATTACAGTCGTCCATCAAATTCAATGTTTTATCAGTTGAAATGATTGAAATTCATTGATTTCGTTTTGATTTTGACTTTTATATTTTATTGTTTCATAAAAATACATTAAGTTCAAACACTCAATTAAATTTTGTAAAGAGAAAGAGTTATTATAATCTTAAGAGGATAGACATGTTTGTAAAACCTAAATTTCGAACTAGTCTGAAGGAGCAGCGTACTGTAATTTAAGGAATAATATTATGGAATAATTTGGAGAGTGATGTTAAAAAAAATGCTAGATCAATGTGTGTGTTTAAAAGAATGATAAAAGCTGGTCTGTATAAAAAATATATTAAATAGTATAGTGTTTAACTACAAAAAAAAAAACACTGTTTTTGTTTAGACTAGTTTTTTTTGGGAAATTTACTATTGTTCTAAATTATTTTTGGGATTAAAGGGGCAGATATTAGATTTTATTTGTGATTTGTATTTTTTTCTTCTGTATATAAAATTTATTTTGTTTATAATTAAATGAATAAATCTTCTAAATAAAAAAATTAAAAAAATAATTTCAGACAGTGGCGCACCTGCATTTTTTCGCCACCAAAATCGCAACACGCCAGAAATTGTCCTGAATACACCTCACTTCCAGAACACCACACCCATCAGTGTAGAATTTTTCCTAAATTCTGACGCTATTTTAACAGCGCAGGCGTGAAGCACGAAAATAGCATGAACAGCATGAACTTGATTCATGTATAACCTGTGATTAATACTACTAAGGATAGTTAGAATAGCAGAATGTACAATAAACACATCATAGAACGTAAATTAAAAACATAAAGTAAAATTGATACCACTTTAAAATAAGACTACCTTTATAAACGGTTTATAAATGGTTTACAATGAGTTTATTAATGGTTATAATTAGGTTGTAAATGCCATAAATATCATTAATAATCAGTTATAACACATACGTAGAAAGGGCAACAATGACCCGTTGTTTGTCAAATAGTGAACCCACAGCCATCTACACTGTTGCCCTTTCTACATATGTGATTTTTAAGGCATTTAACCTAATAAGTGACCATTAATAAACTAATTGTAAACCATTTATAAACCTTTTAGAAAGGTAGTCTTATTTTAAAGTGGTACCGTAAACTGTAAAAAGTTGTAATGTAGTTATAGTTTTTATACAAAAAATAAAACAAAACACCTTGGGCAGTTTAAAGTTGTCTTTAAGAAAAAGTACTTTTCTTATCTTTTTTATTTTTACAGTTTAATAAAGCATGGCCAAAATGAAATGCAAATATGCAATATGCTTTTCACAAGCTGGTTTATCAGTATATGGTATGTTTGTTTTTTTATGCTTTTTAAACACCCTGACCAATAAAGGCCAGCTCAGACTCTGTGAAACATCTTAGCTACCAGCAAAGGCCAGTTCTAAACTGGATTTTTTGGCAGGGTTGTTTGAGTAAAAACTGCTGTACAAAAAAATATGTTGAATGTTTCCGTTCACTTTGCTTGCATTACGAACTACACATTTTTGTACTATGGTCAGATTTAGATATAGACAGCAGATATAGCTTAAACTAAAACAAATTAAAAAAAAAATTGACTAATCATTTAAAAAAAACTTCCTCTGAAAAGATTTTCAGGAACTTAAAAGTGCTTCTTGTATGGCATCCCTCCAAAAACCATTTAGACCCCTTTATTTATAACAGTGTCGTTTTTCTTTTTCTTTCTTTTTTTTTTTTCATTATAGGAGTAGTTTTACTACTCGGCTGGGAAATATTAGGCTTGCTAGCCCGGTCCTCACAGTTTACACTGTAAATAATGACCCATCTGCACACACACACACACACACACACACACACACACACACACACACACACACACACACATATACTCTTAATACACAGCCACAGTCATCTTATATTACACTCAAGCTCACAGACATTCACTCCAACATATTAAACAGTCCAAAAGTGGCGGCGAGGAAACCGGGCTCCTCAAGCCGTCATCACGGTGTGTCCGTTCACCTCTGCGGACAGCTTCCGTTTATGGCCGGCGTATTCACCGATGAATGACCCGTCCTCGTTGAACTCGCAGTCTTCGTCCTCGTAGTCGTCCGAGCTGTCCGTGCTGCTGTCGCCGCCCCCTTTGATGTCTCCCTCTCGCGAGTGCTGGCTGCGCTTAAGAGGCTTCTCGTCACTGTCACTGTCAAAAACAAAGAGAGAAATGATTCACCTCACCTCCGGGCGCTTCAGAGGGGAGGCTTCATGACTAAGGGACTTTTCTACACAATGCAAGTAACGAAGGAAAAGGGCCAACGAGGGGAAGGGCAGGATCGCGGACTCCTTTAACTAATTTCTAATTGCAAATTGTAGAGCGCGAATTGTGAAAGCTTCAAGGGGCGATGGCAATTTAAGGTGTCCTCAGAGACAGCATGGGGGGAAATTGCAGAGTGCTGTGGTAATGCTAGCCAATGAGAGGGGTTGAGTGGGGAGCCAGTGTGTGTGAGTGCCAGTAGACAAACAGCCTGTCAGGCCACTTTAGTCCCTGAGGAGCGCACAGGAACAAACCAAGATTAGATGCCAATTTGTGAACAGGCACACAGCCAGCCAGCAGGTGTGTCTTAGAAGACGGAGGGTCACCTCGACGCCCCGCCATTTCACTGAAACTCTATTAAAGGCTGGATACAAATGAAGCCGAGACAAAAGGGGGATCTTTAACAAGGCTTTGTTTAACATTGCTTCCTTTCTTACACGTTTTTTTTACAGTCACATGACTAAACCTCGAATCTCTAACTCTGTAAAGCTAAATTTGTATTTAAATTTACATTCACATTCAAATACAGTATAGAAATGCAATGCTTTGCAAATCTCATATACTTCACATTTTATTCACAATAAAACATGAAACACATTTTTAAGAAGAAAAAAACAACATCATGTTTTTCAGACTATAAGGCACACCGGATTATATATATACTATCAACAAAGATCTATTTGCTGGTCTGTTTTCATACACAAGACGCACTGGATTATAAGGCGCACTATCAGTGGACGTCTATTTTCTGGTCTATATTCATATATAAGGCGCATCAGATTTTAAGGTGCATTAAGTGACACTAGTAAGGATGCCTATTTCGAAGTGAGCAAGGGTGTCGCCATGTTTCCCTTCTAATGGGGAAGTGCCTAAGTAAACAAAACTGTAGTTTTCTGGTTAGCAGCGCTAGCCAGCTGTGGTTAACAGCGCTAGCCAGCCATGGTTAGCTGGGCTACCCAGTCCTGGTTAGCTGGGCTACACAGCCATGGTTAGCAGCGCTTGCCAGCCATGTTTAGCTGGGCTACCCAGTCCTGCTCTTTTCAAACTGACCAGTAGAATTCATACATAAGGCACACTGGATCATTATTATTTTTAGGTGCATTTTTATACACATGAAAAATTGTATTATCTGAACTAAAATGGTTTTCTTCAAAACTTAAATCTTTGAGTTGGCCTTGAAACACTTAAATCTTAAAAAATGCAAATAATATAATTCTAAGAACATTCAAATAACTTGTCAGATTTAACATTGGAGGAATGTTAACTGTAACTTGCAGAAAATGTTCTATTAACCAGAAATAGTTAGCTGGAACGATAAACAGTTCAGTTTTTTGATTAATCTGACCTCAAAACAGTTTTCCATTTTGCCTGATGTGTTTCATGTTCTATTGTGAATAAAATATAGTGAAATTTGCAAATACCTGCTTTCTGTTTTTTTTTTTCATTTACGTTATATTTTTACAGCATCAACATTTTTGGAATTGGAGTTGTATTTATATTTATATATATAGAACATTAAGAGACCACTTCAGTTTCTGAATCTGTTTCTCTGATTTTGCTATTTATAAGTATATATTTAAGTAAAATAAAAATTGTTTTATTCTATAAACTACAGACAACATTTCGCCAAACATTTATTTATTAGTTTTCATGCATCTTGGCGTGTTCTCCTCCACCAGTCTTACACACTGCTTTTGGATAACTTTATGCCTGCACTCCTGGTGCAAAGATTTAATCCGTTCAGCTTGGTTTGATGGCTTGTGATCATCCATCTTCCTCTTGATGAGTCCTCTATGAGATAGAACTCTGTTCCTTCAGCTGTGGTATTTTCTAATGTCCTATAAAAATAAACATGCTCATCAACTCGCACTGCACTGACCTTTTCTCCAGACACACTGTCTAGTATTCAGTATGTTAAGATTTATTTAGACATGTAGATGTGTTTTTATGTTTACATATTAATATTAGTTTCTTTGCAAGATAAGACTGCTGATTACAGATATATTAAAAGGCCCTAAATGTCATATATACATTTTTGTATTCTATATTTTCAGCTTGATACGCAAAGGTTCCCCCATAAAATTGTAAAAAATATTTTCGATTTAAGACTCACTTCTGAAAACACCCATAAGAAGGGGTGTGGCTAAACTGTAGTAGGCTGACTGGCTGAGGGGAATACAAAAAAAAGTGAGTGCATTTACAAGCACATTCAAAATCAGATCACTGCAGATTACTGAGTAAGCATGTAAACAGCATAATCTGATTTCTTAGATCTAAAATCTTAGAGTAAGATCTAAATATCAGATTAAGGGATTTGGTAAAGAGAGCTTGATTTTAGCTCAGTAATGGTATTCTCTTTTTTATAATTTTATTTCAGATTTTCCCACCCATTCAGCTACTACTCAGTTGTATATCCCCCATCACCAGTGATGCCACAACACCAGGAGGGTGAAGACTAGCACTCGCCTCATCCGATACATGTGAAGTCAGACTCCGCCTCTGTTTGAACTGCTGCTGATGCAGCATTGCTGAGTAGCATCACAGCGCACTCTGAGGAAAGCACAGCAACTGGGTTCTGATACATCAGCTCACAGATGTGTTGAGGGGAAAGAGCACCATCTACCCACGCAGAGACAGAGAGAGCAAGGCCAATTGTGCATTCTCAGGTCTCCGGGCGCTGATGGCAAGCTGCATGACCGGGATTCGAATCAGCAATCTCCTGATCATGATGGCAGCACTTTAGACCACTGGGATTCTCGGTCTGTGCAGGCACGAAAAACAGACTGTGATAATGGAAATAAATGAGCAGCCCCCTGGTGTGGCAACAAAACTCTTTTTGAGCGACGTTCAAATTGATGTGTGTTCATATTGCAGATTGAGGTGTTAGAAAACCATGGCATGAAGTTTGGGTTTTACATGCTGTTTAACATAATGAAGTTTGCGTGAGGTTATTGGCTAATTGCAAAGCAAAAATCTCATTTATTTATATTCCCTCTACTCTGAATATCAATTAGATTACTGACAAACTCAAATGGTCTGCAGTAATTAGATTATAAAGTGCAGGTAAAAGTGCTAACTGACTTCAAAACATGCTTTTTTTTTAGCCTAAGCCATATCCGGATAGGATTAGTATTTCAGGAGGCTCTAGGGTAATTTTCTCTTTTAAAGGAGGTCCTTTGTGATTTTATTCCCATCCACAACAGCCATGTACGTGTTTTTCTTAGACGTCCTCTGAGAAAATTACAGGCTTAATTACCTACTGTTACCTAGACGCACATGTCTGAGTTTCATCTCCTCACGTTTAATAAAATAGCTATTTGTCCACTGCCACACACTGTAATTACACTTTAGGTGTGCATTTCCACGGAGATCCATGTAAAACACAACAGCGAGTGGAATGGAGGAGCTACTAAACGTGATGTCATTTGACTGAGAAAGCCCAAAAACACACTGATCCTCCTGCTTTTTCAATTGCAGACCAGATGCAAGAGTTTTATCACTGAGTAGAAGTGTGATTTATTTTTTACAGACGTCCCCCTGAGAAACTAATCCCATCCGGATTGGGCTTTAGTTTTTATATATTTTAACTGTATATATCTACTAGAGGACTGGACTGTAATTTGTTTAAAACTTTATTTGTATAATATTTTATTATTTCTAAAATGAATAAAGCAATCACAATTCATTTTTTTTTTCTATAATAGAAGCCCTTATAAACTTTTCATTAAGCTAATTAACTCGTAACATAAGCAGCGTTTCAGAAATCACACATCACAGCAGTGAGAGCGGAAGGTTGCCGCTTCACTCCAGATGCTTCTCTGCACCAGGTGCTTGTGAGTGAAATGTTGACACAGTGTATTTTCTGCACAGTTCTACAGGCAGGTGCTACAGAAGTGTGTGGGCAAGTGCTACAGTAGTGCGTGGCACGTGTGGCCAGATTAAAAGGCCAGCTACGCTGATTAACACGAGAGCGCCCCTGCTCTGCAAAAACAAAAACTGCTAATGAAGGAGGCTCTGCACTCGACTGGCTTCAAGTGTAATTTCAGTTTAATCAACCTCAACCTTCTTATCTTCAGATCAGGACAAGACTAATTCAAAACAAAGCTAAAAATTAAATCCGACAAGACTAAGACTATTCATTCACACACTATTTACAAACTATTATAGATTAGCACTGATAAGACCATTACTGAGTTCCACACACTGAAATAATGAATTATATATATATATATATGTCTATAGCACTATAGGTGTCATGCATAAAATATCCTTTAGCCCTATCCAGATGGGATTAGTTTCTCAGGGGGATGTCTGTGAAAAACATTTCACACTTCTACTGAGTGATAAAACTGTTGCATCCGGACTGCAATTGAAAAAACGGAGGACGAGTGAGTTTTTAGGCTTTCTTGGTCACATGACATCACGTTCAGTAGCTCCTCCATTTCCACTCGCTGTTGTGTTTACGTGGATCTCTGTGGAAACGCGCCCCCAAAGTGTAGTTAAGGTGCGTCACAGAGGACCCCCCCATAAAAGAGAAAATTACCCCAGTACCCCTTGAGAATCTAATCCTGTCCAGATATACCGCTATAATCAAAGTGTTTGTCTTTTATTTTTTACATTTTTAATTAAACTGAAACAAATAAAACTAAAGAAACATATGCTGTGTGCAATTATCTTGTGAGGAAAAGAACACCTTCACATGCATTGCTAAAAATTGTATTGCATCAGATCTAGAATCCAGAATCGAGTGCTTCACGTCTGTCCTGATGATTATAACATGGTTAGATGTTGTTCTGGGTTCTTTTGGGCCCTTTTGGAATAATTTCAGTCGGCCGGCCACTCCTGGGAAGGTTCACCAGTGTTCCTTGTTTTCTCTATTTGTGAAAAACAGCTCCCACTGTGGTTTGCTTAGATCTTTAGATCATTTATCCCGCCTCATGTTGTTAGACAGAAACTGAACTCAGCTTTTCAAAACATGTGGTTAATTAAATAGGACCTTTTTGTCTGTATTTACTCAGGTTATCTTTGTCTGATAGTAAAGTTTGTTTGATAATCTAAACAAATTAAGTAGTGCAACAAAAAGATTAAACAAAAGGGCAATGTACATGCTTACAAACCTGAATATCTATTTCTAATATTATTTATTTAATATTATTTTCCTTTTTTTCATGGTGTTATAATATGTATAGAGTAAATAATACAGTCCAGCTGGATAAGCTTCTGCTCTCCAGCCGTGCAGCGAGTGGGAAAACAAACTCTACTCTCCCCTCTTCTCCCCAAAGTGTTGTGAAGCAGAAGAGTGTTCTTGTGTGAGGCTGAGTAAATGCACTTTGGAGATTTTGCCGGGGCTGATTGCTATGAAGCCCGTTTGCGGCAGAAGTTGTTTTCCCCATATCTAGTTTCCTTCACTAGCAGATGTTTAAACGAGCTGGTGGAGAGAAGTCTCTAAAGCAGGAGCGCCGAGCAGACCCCGAGCATCTGCAGCAGCCCCGTTCATTTCCTGAGGGAGGGACGGAATAGGGATCTCTGTGTCTAAGTGTAATGAGATGGAAACATATTACTGATCTGAGCGGCACTGTGTGCAATTATAGGAGCTAACTGTGTGTGCCCCCCTCTCTCTTTCTCTCTCTTCAGCTCAGACAGCTTTCCTCCTTTATTTCTAGCTCTCTTTAAAAGGAAAGGAGGGTGGGGGGGAGTGAAATGATTCAGCTAAGGGACCCCTGGTACATTTTGCTTGAAGTCTGTTAACATAATCCTTATTACAGTGCTGTCGTAATGGTCTACAGCTGGTTCTACTACATGCTGGACGAAACTCACCATGATTGTTAGAACGGGAACTAATGTCGGCTGAATTGTCGGCTTTGTTTTACGTACAGAACATCTAGCAGTCTCGGGAATAACTGGGCACAAAGCAACGTATTACTGTAGATTTGTTTTTGCTTGTTGCAAAGTAGTGTTTAAATTATGTTACATACATTTACTTTCAAAAATATTGGAAGAATAAGGCCAATTCTAACGCTGAGAAAAAATTAAAAATCAATCTAACCCAATGCATAAATATTGGCCATAGCCAGAACAACAGTTTGGAATGTACTGAAGAGGAAAGTCGTCACTGGTGTACTAAGTAACAGATATAAAGCTCTGGAAAAAAAAAGAGACCACTTAAAAATGATGAGTTTCCTCTGGAATATAATTAAAAGGAAAATGAATGATCACAAGCCATCAAACCAAGATGAACCGCTTGAATTTTTGCACCAGGAGTGGCATAAACGTATCCAAAAGCAGTGTGTAAGACTGGTGGAGGAGAGATAATTCTAAGATGCATGGAAACTGTGATTAAAAAACAGGGTTATTCCAACAAATATTGATTTCTAAACTTTATGAATATGAACTTTGCGTTTTCTCTGCATTATTTGAGGTCTGAAAGCTCTGAATCTTTTTTCGTATTTCAGCTATTACTCATTTACTGCAAATAAATGCTCTAAATGACTATATTTTTATTTGGAATTTGATAGAAATGTTGCTTGTAGTTCATGGAATACAACAACAATGTTCATTTTATTCAGACATATTTCTATAAATAGCAAAATCAGAGAAACTGATTCAGAAACTAAAGTGGTCTCTTAATGTTTTTCCAGCGCTGTAGAACACTGCCCCTATTATTGGCCAGTTTCGCCTTTTGCACAGTTTCTCTGCCAATCATGTTAAGGAACACTTAAACTTTATTCTTACCAAAAATCTAGTCAAATAAGACTATTTTAGTATCGCTAACAATGTTATAAATCTGTGTGAAGCGCACATTGCATTTCTGTAGCGGGACGCCTACATTTTCTCGTTTTTTTTAATGTTGTACACTATTTAGGGAGCCTAATTCTAAGGGAACAAGGGTGTCGCCATGTTTTTCTGAGGTAAACTGTGTATTCATAACCTGTTAAGCTTCAAGCAAAAGTGCACCATTATATTTGCTCCATCTGTGTAACTCTCATTAGACAGATGCACTGCAAATGAGTGTAAAGACGTATATACACACATATAGTGTACACACACACACACACACATTCATGGAATCACACACGTTTCTTCACTTAACTACCTGCATGAGCTGGTTAGTCAGCTCAGAAAGGAAGATGAGCAATGCTCTCTGTGCGCATCCGAACAAATGTCACGCATGTGGGGGTTGAGAGGGAGAGATAGTATTATTAACACTGGATTTTATCAAATGTCATCAGTACAAATACCTGTTATAATAGTAATAGTAATAGTTTAAATACACTACTGTTCAAAAGTTTGAAATCATTTACTCCAAATAGATCATTTTGCGTACACATATTACTTATTCTGTCATTTTATTTATATTTAGATTGCACACATTGTCATTGGCTAAGAGATTCAGATTAGTCTTAGGACTACCAATATTGCACGATAATGGCACTCTGATTGAAGCACTTCAGGTATTACTCTGACACATTTGCATGCACTTGTTTAAAAGGGAAAGACCTTGCGGACGTTTCTTCAATTTCTTCACTCAGTATGAAATCATCTGCAACTCTTTTTTTTTTAATTATGGACTAAAATAAGATTTTAATAGCTTATGCATCTGTATTATCATATTATATCCATATTACCGTATTCCTCGCACTATAAGGAGCACTTAAAATGCTTTAATTTTCCCAAATATCCTACCTTATAATCCAGTGCACCTTATGTATGAATTTTACCAGCTAGGTTCTAAGTGGCTGAAGTAGCATTAGCATTACCAGCTAACTGCTCTAGCTCTTTTGCTGTTCAGAGGTGAGTATTATCAGCCTGTAGACTGCTGCTAACCCTGGCTAGCACTGCTGGAGCAACATTAGCATTAACTGCTAACTGCGCTAAATGCTAGTTAGCTGTTTCACTGTTTAAAGGTGAGTATTATCGGTCTGTAGTCTGCGTGTTTACCGTGTTAAATCAAGCTGCGTGGAGCTAACTGCTAGCTCATATCGCCCTGGCTTATTGGAGCACTCAGGGTTCCTCAGTGTAGTGCTGTCAGGCGGCATTAGCCGCTAACCACTAGCGATTAGCGGCTAGCGTTAAAGCTAAAGCCTTAACGCTGGAGAAATTTTTGAAAGTCTAAGCTTACTGCAAATAAAAAAAATATTTTTTTAGGAGAGAAATCTGTGTAGATTAACATTCAGCACTCGTTTGAATTTAAAATAAAGGTTTTCTTAAAGAATTACATTTTTGTTTACCTAGCTTAGCTTTACTTTACTTAACCAACTCCCAGCAGCGAGACCTGCTGAATTAGAAGTTCTTTATAGTGTCTTTTAAAATGCGCCGTATAATCCGGTGCACCTTATGTATAAAAATAAACCACAAAATAGTAATTAATTGATAGTGCGTCTTGTAAAACTCTTTTTTTTTGCACCTTATAGTGCGAAAATTACGGCAAATGAGTTTTAGGACTACCAATTTTGCACAATAATGGCACTTAAGGTACTCTTCTGACACATTTACATATATGTTTAGTATGGAATTATCTGGAAACCTTTTTTTAATTATGGACTAAAGGGATTTTTTATAGCTTCCAAATTGCGAATCGCTTGAAAGCTATTCAACTGCAGTATCATATTACATACAGATTATTCAATTAATATCTTTTTTCATAAAAACAGTGATTCCAAACATCTGACTGGAGGAAAGGTAGTGTATTTTATGCCATGTCCATGTCCTATCATTGATATAGGTTGTGTAAAAGTGCATAATTATGGACATAAGAGTCTAACAAAGTCATTATAGAGAGTGAAGAGTGATGGGTCCAATTACCACACGATTACACAAGTCTGCACTACCCACAAATTAAAGTTACATCAATGATTAGCATCAATCAGTAGCCATGAGGATCTCTTACCTATATTCACAGGAAGTCTCTTCATGACCACAGTGAGCCTCCAGATCTGAACGAACTGCTTCCTTTTCTTTTACTGCCAAAGAAAGACCACCCAAAAAAAAAATCAATAAAAATGCCTTTTTCAAAATGTTTTCAAAACTCATTTCTTGAAATGGACTGCTAGAGAGATTGGCTCTTAAAAATTTCACCTTGATATTAGCTGACAATTGAGACGGAGTTATTCTTTGATTTATATTCATACAGCGTTAAGACTGGAAATGGAGCAGCTTGGTAAATGGAAATCTGCCAGTTCCAGGCCCTGCATAAAGAGGCAGAGGAAATTTCGGAGCGTCTTTTCTTTGCTTTTGTGAGAACGTTTCAAGGACACTGACTGCCTTGAAGAAAAGCTGTGTGTCTTGTGTACAAACCTTGCAGGAAGCAGCACTGTCCCAGCGCAACCCAGAAAAAATGAACACACTCATCTTGGCTCAGGAAGTATGTACACAATGAAAAAAATATATAGATTTTATTATGAAGTAGCATTTTTGTTGCATGTTGTAGCATAAATAAGGAGTAAACACTCCGCCTCTGTAGCTGATAAATCACTAAAAACACTAAGAACACGTAGAAGCTGTCAGGTGTTATCTTGTGAGTAAGGCTGAACGAAGGGCGCTTGAGTTCCAACCATGTAATGATGTACAGCTTAACATATGTTTGCAAAAAGTTTGGATAAAAAAAACACCTAAAACACTTCATTGCTTGGTATTCTCAGGGACAATGTGTCTTTTACGTGTTCTGAGAAGGAATGGCACCTTTACAAAGTGCTAAATAAAAGTCAAATAAAAAAAATATACACAGGAGTTGGACAATGAACCTGCAACACCTGCAATGATTTGGGCGGCCATGGTTTTAAGTTTTTTGTAGACAAAACCTGGGTTAGCACTCGAACATCCCTTTCAGACAGCTTCCTCTCACGTCCACAGTTAATCCTGTTGGATGTGGTTCTTCCTTCTTGGTGGTGTGTTGACATTACCCTGGATACCGTGGCTCTTTATACATCACAAAGACTTGCTGTCTTGGTCACAGATGTGCCAGCAAGACGTGCACCAACAATTTGTCCTCTTTTGAACTCTGGTATGTCACCCATAATGTTGTGTGCATTGCAATATTTTGAGCAAAACTGTGCTCTTACCCTGCTAATAGAACCTTCACACTCTGCTCTTACTGGTGCAATAATGTGTAATTAATGAAGATTGGCCACCAGGCTGCTCCAATTTAGCCATGAAACCTCCCACACTACAATGACAGGTGTTTCAGTTTTATTGTCCAACCCTTGTATATATAATGAAACAATACTGGGAAAAAAAAAATAAATAAAAAAATTGTTGGCTAGTTTCTATTAGTCTGTTTTTAAATTTTAGAATTTAGGCTTAAGGCTTATATTTGCATTGTTATTTAATATAAATGAATTCATTTGCAATGGTCATATATGCCACTGAAACAGTCTTAGATTACTTTTACTTGTATAGCCTGTGCGTTTACTGTGTTAAAACTTATAATGTCCTGGCTGACCAGAACACTCAGGGTTCCTCAGTGTAGCACTGTCGGGTGGTATTAGCCACTAACTGCTAGCGCTAACTAATGCTGCTGCACCCAGCCTTAAAGGAAATCTAAGCTTACTGTAAATAAATAAAAGTGCTTTAGTCACCCAAATAGGAGAGAAATCTGTGTAGATTAATATTCAGCGCATGTTTGACTTTAAAAGATTTTTTTAAGAATTACAGTTTTGTTTACTTAACTTAGCTTAGCTTTACAGGCGAGACCTGCTGAAATAGAAGGAAAACATGGCAACACCCATGTTCCTTACTAGTGTCTCATAATGCACTTTATAATCCAGTGCATCTTGTATATGAAGATAAACCAGAAAGTAGATGTTTAATAATAACCAATACATGTAATAACCAATACATTTTCATGATATTTTCATGACTTTTCCATGCCTTTATGTGAAATACTATACGATTTTTAAAACATCAGTACAGACATGGACAATAAAACCAAGAATCAATTCATTTAATGTATGACACACAATTTTTAATAATAAAATGTGTCAGAACCTGAGAGCTCCATTGTGTATGGCTAAATTACTGAATTAAATCTGAGCTGATGTATTTGTAAGCTCAAAATAGATTTGTAGACCTAATTTCCGTGACTTTTCCAAAACCTTCTGGGTGTTTTTATTATTTTTTAAACTTATCCAGGCCTGAAAATTGCTATTTTTTTTATTCCATGGCTTTTCCAAGTTTTTCATGACCGTATGAACCCAATTATTTTTTTGTAAAATACGGTTAAAAAATCAAAAGTACATTTTTTAATACCACACAGCCTCTAAAATATCAAGCTATAACACTAGTAAGCTACAGATAAACATAAGTTAAATAAGTCTTTCCAAGCATATATTTAAAGACATGCTGAACTATTTATATTGTTATTAAAATAAAATGTACAGGGTATTAATTTCAAGTTCTACTTTTTTCTAACAAGTGAGTAAGTTTGTGTGGAATATTGTGCTTTACTCTGGAGCATTTAGAGCTAATAATATCACAAAAGCAGGCAGCTAATCCTCTGCACTTCAAACATTTGAATTACGCCCCTGTGCATATTTCCCTTTTTTCAAACAGCACTGGTAAATATGATTAAAAAGTAACGAGCTTCAAATGAGACAAAAGATGAGTTTCATGAAAAGTCACAGATGGGTAGGAAAGAGAAATGCAGAGGTGATGAAATATTCAGTGTTTTGTGTCAACAGCTCCTGCAGGCAGCCGGGCGACTGGGTGGTGTCTGTGTGAGCCATGTGCGCAAGTTTGTTTGCTTTCATACATTCTCAGCTTTGTAGGAAAAGCAGAGAAAAACAGGCCAAAACTACAATGTCAGGGCCAACAAAAGGGCTTGGAAACGCTGAAGGTTTCTTTTTTTTTTCAACGAAAAGAGCAAAAAAGTCCTTTTATGTTACTAAACATTTGATATTCAACACCCAATCCTCCTCCTCAACACTGTGTGAAAAAGCCAATGCTCCCTTCTACTCACTATCACTGTTGGAAGGGTTACTCTATAAACTTTATTTTTAGAACAGGTAATAAATAATATGTTAAAGAATAAACTGTAACATAATAAAAAATGATTAGTATATAATTTTATTAATATTATTAGTAGCATACTTGAATTATTTTACATTACCTGCTGAGATGATATTCTTTTATCTTTTCAAGTTATTTTAAAATAATCAACTAAGTTTTATTATTTAACATATAAGATTATTATTTAATCACTATGTTAATTGTGTAAATTTCAGTCACATGTGACTTGCATAGCACTGCTGAGGTAAATG
Source organism: Astyanax mexicanus (assembly GCF_023375975.1). Taxonomy (NCBI): domain Eukaryota; kingdom Metazoa; phylum Chordata; class Actinopteri; order Characiformes; family Acestrorhamphidae; genus Astyanax; species Astyanax mexicanus. The sequence continues at coordinate 28,331,367 of NC_064420.1, read as the reverse complement.
TATGATTTGAATAGCACTGCTAAATTAAATGTACGATTAGAATAGCACTGCTGGGGTAAATGTATTATTAGAATAACACTGCTGAGGTAAATGTATGATTAGAATAGCACTGCTGAGGTAAATGTGTTATTAGAATAGCACTGCTGAGGTAAATGTATGATTTGAATAGCACTGCTAAAGTAAATGTATGATTAGAATTGCGCTGCTGAGGTAAATGTATGATTAGAATAGCACTGCTGAGGTAAATGTATGATTAGAATAGCACTGCTGAGGTAAATATATGATATGAAAAGCATTGCTGAAGTAAATGTATGATTAGAATAGCACTGCTGAGGTAAATGTATGATTAGAATAGCACTGCTGAAGCAAAAAGTATTGGGATTTGTTGGTTTGTCTGCTGGAATTGTCAAATGTTAAGCATTTGATTAATATTATAGATTGTACTTTTTGTAATTTCTTTGTCTTTAAAATATATAAAATATTTAAGGGTAAAAAAAATGGCAAAATAAATGGAAACCTGCAAAAAAAAAAACAATGTTCAGTATTCTGCCTTTAGCAAAATGTTTAATTTTGCTCAGTTTAGTGCATCTATACACTATTCATGTGTATGCGAAAAATTGATCTATAGCTTAGAAGGATCATCTAGGTCTTTTTTCTTAGTGAACTTTGGTATTTATATTCTTCTTGGTTAGTATTGATTTTTGCTGTGTTATTTTGTTAAGGATCAGTGTTGATGATCGGGTCCTGCACTGTATTTTCTTATGGATGAAACATGAACACTGACCTTAGCCGGGGTAGAGAAGCTTAGCAATGTTTTAAATGGTGTTTTTAATTCCTGGAAGCTTTATCCACTTACTAATGTAGAGATATTGAGAGGATGTCTGCTCCTGGGAAAACTACTGTTCCTAGATTACACTATTTAGACACTGCAGATTATAAACAGACTGGGTATCTCATACTTAACCACTGTGAGTTCTTCATTTTTATAGGGAATAGAAAAATGTTCATCGAATATTGATAACTAGAGATCATACACTTCGTACTCTAGAGTACTCTAAATCCTAATAGCTAATAGATAGTCTATAAAATTGATTTCCATGCATAACAAACTGAAGGAAAACAAGTAATCAATCAGTAGGATTGAAATGGGACATTGATGTCCTGTGCTATATTGCTGTTTTAATAAATACATAAGTAAATTTCTAGGACTAAATTTAATTAATTTAATTTATATTAAGACTGCGGGGTGGGAGCAGCAGAAATGTGTTTTTTGGCGGACCTCTATTTTCAACCAGTTCTGCCTGTTGCACAGTTTCCTGTCACTGTCTGTCTATCACATTAAGGAAATTCAAAACACGTCACTTCCCACCTTAGACACCTGAACTTTATTCTACCAAAAAATCCCGCCATATAACATCATTTTAGTATCACTAACAATGTTGTAAATCTGTGCATAAAAAACTGTGTGGCTCACACATCTCATTTTTGCATTTTTTTTATGTTGTACACTACTTAGGGAGCCTAATTATAAATGAACAAACGTTTCCATGTTTTCCTGATGTAATCAGAATATGGATGCCCACACAGGACAAATGCGATGTCATTATACACCACTGGGAGCTGCTGGATCCCATAGGCACAGTGCAGAAACGCTATGTCTCCACGGTCCACACAAATAAGCCCAGCGATTTGAAAATACATATTATTACACACATTATCAGCCACAAATATCATGTTAAGAGTTGTTATTAATAAAATAAAAGCTTAAGTGTATATATTTTCCAGTTAATATAGGCTATTTTAAGCTGAATGTAAGGTGGCCGAAAATAGGGGACACTTGTAATTCTGCAGATCTGGCCGTTTGGGTGAGTTTATTTGGGTGAGTAAAGCTCTTACGTTTATTTACAGTAAGCTTAGATTTTCACAATTTTTACCGAAATGGCCGATAATAGAGGCCACTATGCTACATATGCTACATAGAGGGTGCGCATTTCTAGCGCAGAAAAACGGCAAATGAGTCTAAAAGTTGCCGTAATTAAGGAGTTTAATATTAAGAGACATCATGAAATTAAACATCAATTTGAAAAATCTTAGTTTACACTACACTGTCAAAGATAAAGATAGTAAGTCAAGTAAAATGGTGTGTAAATTAAATAATCAGGAAAATGTATTATTTAAAGTGGTATATTTCATTATTTGTTTTATCACAGAGTCTGTGGCCCATGACTTCAAATATATTTCTCCTTCTGGCCCCCAACAAAAAAAAGTTTGGACACCCCTGGTCTACACAGACTGGAAGTGAGGAACACAGGTGTCCATAGAGGCTACGCTACAAACAAGGCAAATGCTACCTTTTTATTATTTCCATTATCCATTCCGCCTTAAATGCTGCTGATGCATTGGGACTTTACTACTGCCAGATAATAGCTTCTGCATTATTTAAGGTGGACCATAAAATTAAAACTAAGAACTGCCTGTTAACATGGCAATGTAGACTCAACGATTGAACACGTTGAAGCACTCCCACTGGTTACTGATTACTGATCTTAATTAACACCTCAGATTGGCTGCATTATCCTGGTAGGAGGTAATTATATAACTACAGATTGCATAATCCACCCAAACATTCAGAATTTCAGACAGATTTTCAGACACCTTTTGAAAACATTGCACAGTAGCCATTTTTTGTGTGTCTTTTGTGCATTTTTGGAGTGTAAGATGTGTTTAACCATTTCCAAGTATGTCCACAAGGAATTCGTTATTTAGAGTAATCATTTAATACCTTTTATAGTTTAATGAATTAATACTTTCCTCATAAATGTGGCAGCAGCAGAAGTATCAAAATATTTGGATAACCAAAAATATGTGGACCAAAGTATTGGGACACCTGCTCATTCATTGTTTCTTCAAAGATCAGGAGTATTAAAAATAATTTATTCAGCTTTTGTTAGAGACACTGTCTCTACTGTCCAGATGCTTTTTACTAGATTTTGGAGTATTATGAAGTACAGCTATGAAAATTTGATTGCATTTAGCAACAAGAACATTAGTGGCTTCATTGAGGGTGTTGGACATCATTGCGCATGTGGAAATGCTCTTACTTTCACTTTTATTACGTTATTATTGAATTATTAACACTGACCATAGAACCTGCAGTTCTTTGAATGTTGGTCTGGGTTCTTTTGTGACCTCCTGGATGAGTTGTTCATGCCCTTTTGGAGTAATTTCTGTTGGCCAGCCACTCCTGGGAAGGTTCACCACTGTTTCATGTTTTATCCATTTGTTTTTTCCCTAAAAACTTACAAATTACCCTTTGTAACCTTTTTCCAGACTGACAAAGGATCAGTGACTTTGTTTTATCATCTGTTTTTGAATTTCTTAAGATTGGAACATAATGTGTTGCTTTTTGAGATCTTTTAGCTGCTTCATGTTGTTAGACAGGTACTATTTAAGTGATTTCTTGATTCTACAGGTCTGGCAGTAATGAGGCCTGGTTGTGATTAGTAGTGAAATTGAAGTCAGAGTTCATTTATAGGGGCGTAAACATAGGGGCGTCCTTTTTTACACAGGACTAGATTGGTTTGTATAGTTTTTTTGTCCTTTTAATAAATTAAATTAAAATCTACACAGGTTATATTTATCCGATATGAAAGTTTGTTTGATAATCTGACCCCTAACCTACACATTTGACCTTTTTTCCAAAAACAATGTGTGTGTATGTGTGTGTGTGTGCTTGTTCACACGTTTGAATGGAAACCTGAAAGCGTAAGATGTGCTTTCAGCGGGCTGTGCAGGTGAAGGCAAGAACAAAGCTGAGTGATCTCATTTGGACAGTTTGACACTCACAGTAACGCTCTCAGCAGGTGGAGCACCAGCCTGAGAAAAAGTCACGGAGGCCTTGGCGCCTCACCGCTGGGAGATGAGTGGCATTCATTCACCCCAGACTCAAAGAGCACCGTGATTCGGCCTCCCGGGAGGCCAAAGTGACCTCTGTAATCAGCGTGCACTGTACCTGCATACTTTCCGCCTTTGTTCCTCTTCACGAAGCATGCGATCAGAACCGCCAGAGTGAGCAAGGCCACGGCGCACATCAAGCCCACGAACCAGCCTGTGGACGAAACTCTCCCAATGACACCTGCCGAACCGAACACAAAAACACACAAAAAATACAGGACATGTCAGCATTCATCGTGTGGAAGGAGACGAGATTTAAGTGCACTTTTCAAGGCCGTCAGAATCCACAGTCACACTAATGGATTAACCTCTTAACCTCTTAAACTTTTTGAACCTGCTGATGTGTCCAGAGTCGAGCTCCTCACTCCTGTAACCTTGTATTAAATCACTTTTTTAAAGTCATTTTTTACTGTATTTTATGAACTGACTGAATCGGCTTGAATGGCACGATGTTGATGCATTATAGATGTTCACCTTGTACTATAACTCAAACCCAATTGAATATATTTGTATATATATATATATATATATATATATATATATATATATATATATATATATATTTGGGGTGTGACGAGACACTAATATCACGGGACAAGACGAGACACGATGCTGGGTTCACGAAAACGAGACCAGGCGAGATTTAAAAATAAAATTTTAAAGAAAACCTCAGAAATGAGGGCTTGGAAACTAGAGTTTTATTTGACAAAATCATATAATGCAAACTTAACAGACTAGTTTCTCTCAAATATTGATTTTATAATGAATAGAAATAAGAATAAGAATAAAAATTTAAAATAAAACTTTTCTAGGTCTTATATAGTGCAAACAACAAGTGCAAACCACAACCAGTCATATTAAGCCTAGGGTTTGTGTTTTTTTCTCCTAAATCTCTTGTAATTTAACTATGCATAACCATAACCAGTCATATTAAGACTATGCTTGAAGTGCAAACAGAGACAGAACATTTTTTTTAAATACAGTACAAAGGTAAGGGATTAGTACGTGTAGGATTTACTTACAGTATTTATATATGTTTTGTGTCTTGTTGGTCACTCTGTTACCGTTTATTGTTTCCACTGGAGCCAAAATGCAACTTAAAAAGGGGGTATGCAGCCTATAGGCGCTGCACTATCTAAATTTTCTCTCAGGAGAAACAGCCAATCAATTTTTTTCCCGCGAGGCAGGTTAAAGCTTGACGAGAAATATCATCACGTTTAATCCCGCGAGATCTCGTGCCACGATATCTCGTCACACCCCTAATATATATATAAAACCCCAAATCAGATAAGGCTGGGACAATATGGATACCAATAAAATTGCGGCGTTTTGTACATTTACTTCTGCATTTTTTTTTTATTCCATTTTCTCCCCAATTTACAAGACCAATTACCCAACCCACTCATTAAGACTTCCTCTATTACTAGTGGTGCTCTAACACCAGTAAGGGGAAGACTAGCACTCCTCCTCCGACACATGTGAAGTAAATCACCGCCTATTTTTGAGCTGTGTTTCCACGGAGATCCACGTAAACACAACAGCGAGTGGGAATGGAGGAGCTACTGAACGCGATGTCACCTGACCGAGAAAGCCAAAAAACTCACTGATCCTCCTGTTTTTTTTTTCAATTGCAGTCCGAGTGCAAGAGTATAGGTGTGAAATATTTTTCACAGACGTCCCCCTAAAAAACACTAATCCCGTCCGGAGAGGGCTTAATATTTACTTTTTTTTGCTGATGTGTTGAGGCTTTCTAGGGTTATGAAGCTATGAAAATGACAATGTGCAAATTAAGTGTCCTCCCCTCCAGCTTTGTAGTGATTCTTTGAGCGAGGACTTGTTTGGTCTTGCATCCGTCGCCACAAAAACAAACAAATTTACACAAGCTCCAGCTTTCTCCTAATTTATCACCTAGCTCTGCTAGGTAGGTAGATAGATAGGTAGGTAGATAGAGAGAAATTCATGGAGTAGAGAACACAGTTCATTCCATTTTTCAGCAAGGCAATGCAAAACCACATGCTGCACACATTACAAAACCATGGCTGAAAAAAAAAAAAAAAAACGGATGCAGAGCTTTCAGACCTCAAATAATGCAAAGAAAACAAGTTCATATTCATAAAGTTTTAAGAATTCAGAAATCAATATTTGGTGGAATAACCCTGTTTTTTAATCACAGTTTCATGCATTTTTGAACGTTCTCCTCCACCAGTCTTACACACTGCTTTTGGATAACTTTATGCTACTCCTGGTGCAAAAAATCAAGCAGTTCAGCTTGGTTTAATGGCTCCATCTTCCTCTTGATTATATTCCAAAGGTTTTCAATTTGGTAAAATCAAAGAAACTCATCATTTTTTAATGGTCTCTTATAATGGAAAATTAAACAATGAAATAAGACCGACTATACAAAAACATACTGCATGTAATTAAATAAACATCAAAATGAATGAAAGTATCCCTGTTTATTTATTTGCATTTTCAATACCATACCATTTTTCTATTTTGAGGTTGTATTAAAATCCACATTTGCCAAAAACATAATAAATAATAAAGGTCAGAAAAAATGATTTTGTGAAATATGTTCCCTGCAAATAGACATTGTCATAAGTTATGAGTGTGAATGATTTATTTTTAAATTTAAAAGAAAATTCAAAGTAATATACTGAATCTATACCAATGGTATTAAGTCATATATCTAAGAATATGTATATAAAAAACCTCCTTTGAGACCCTAAAATATGAATTGAAGAGTTCTTTATATAATCCTGTGTGTAAATGAGAGTCGTGAAGAGTATGAGTATGAAGAGCATTGCCGAGAACGCATTACCTGCTGTGTAAACAATCAGTAGAGCATTTATAGCAGTCCTTCAGAATGAATTATCACTGAATGTATCTGGTGTTCATGCGTGTGCAGCTAACAACAGAAGCTAATTGACAGCCACAAATAAAGCAGATGGCTGAACTGCTGGTGTTGTTCTACCAGGTAGACGTTCTCTCCTCTCACCTTTTCCCTTGGTCTGGAAAATCTCCTCAAATAGACTAGAGTTATCAGCCCAGTGGGTCGCCAGCAGTCGAACTGTGTACACAGTCTCTGGCTCCAGTCCCTCAATGATATGGAAAGATTTAGATGTGTTTACAGCTTCAGAAATCCTCCAGATACCATCACCTACAGAAGTCGTGCAAGCGCAGAGTGTTAGCCCTTCACCCGAAAGCACAGAGCAGAATTAATTACCATGCAATGCTGTATATATATATATATATATATATATATATATATATATATATATATATATTATTTTTTTTTTTTTGCAAGTTTGGAAGCATTACTGTATATAGAATAAATCATGTGTAGAAAGCAGATAGCTTTAACTGACTTTTGTAATTGACTATAAATTATGTTTATTAATGATAACAACTTATTTAACTTTCCTAGATGCTTAAATATTGAATAAAAACATCTCAACATTATATATAAAGAGAAGAGAAATGATTCCAAACTTTCAAACTGTAGTGTGAGATTGTTAGTTGTTAACTAGGCTTGGGTCAGTATTTAATAAAATAATGATCTCTTAATCCAAAAGATTTACCTTTTTTTTACACTATAAAGTGCACATAAAATTATCTTATTTTTCCAAAAAAAAAAAAATGTTAGTGCATCTTATGTATGAATTTTACCAGTCAGGTTGTAAGACACAGTAAAGCCACCTTGCTGACGTACAGCTTTATACACAAGTTTCAGTTTAGTTCTCCAGCACAGAGACTCAAGACTGGAGCAGTATTAGCATTAGCCGCTAACCGTGCTAAGCGCTAGCTCTTTTGCCATTCAGAGGTGAGTATATCGGACTGTAGTCTGCGTGTTTGCTGTATTGTTTGGTCTCCACAATCTCCTGATCTAAACCTAAACTGAGATGGTGATTTGGGATAAGCTGGAGCTTCACAGTGTGAAAGAAAAGCAGCAACTATTGTTCAGCACCTCCAGGAACTCCTTTGAGTCGCTGAGAAAACTATTCCAGGTGACTCTCCCTCATGAAGACACTGAGATAAAAATGACCAAGAGTGTGCAGATCTGTGACCAAGTCTTAATGTGGCTACTTAGAAGAATCTAAAGAATAAAACATGTTCTAGTTTGTTTAACAGTTATTTTCTGTTTACTGTATTTTTTGCACTATAAGGTGCACTATCAATGAAGGTCTATTTTCTGGTCTATTTTCATGCATTAGGCACCCCAGATTATAAGGTGCATTTTATGACACTAGTAAGGAACAGGGGTGTCGTCATGTTTTCCTTCTAATTCAGCAGGTCTTGCCACTGGGTGGTGAAATCTAAGCTAAGCTAAGCTAAGTTAAGTTAAGTTAGAAAGACTGTAATTCTTCAAAAAACATTTTCTTTTAAAGTCAAATGCAGTCTACACGTATTTCTTTCCTGTAAACTGTTTATTTACAGTAAGCTTAGACTTCCGGATTTCCACTAATGCTAGCCCGACATCGCTACACTGAGAAACCCTGACACCAGCTAACTAGCGCTAAGTGCGATTATAAATGAATGCTAATGCTGCTCCAGCAGTGTTAGCCAGGGTTATGAGCAGGCTACAGTCTGATATACTCACCTCTGAATGGCGAACGAGCTAGCACTTAGCGTGGTTAGTTGCTAATGCTAATACTGCTCCCGTCTTGAGTCTAGGTGCTGGAGAACAAAATTGAAACTCCTATATGACGTTGTACTTCAGCAGAATGGCTTTACTGCTCTTTACAACCTGACTGGTAAAATTTATACATAAGGCGCACTGGATTATAAGGCGCACTGATGATTTTTTGGAAAATTAAAGGATTTTAAGTGCGTTTAAATTCCACGTGTCTTTAATATTAAATTTACAATGTAAAAAAATATAAAAAAGAAAACACACTGAAAAATACGTTGATATTGCCCAAGCCTAGCATTTTTTTTTTTACAGTTAAACATCTCCTCTGTAATTCTAGTGGTAGCTTTTTAGCATATTGAGCAGAGAGAGTAGGTGTTTCTTACGGTGATCCATAACTGCCACATAGATTTCTGAATCTGACTGTCTTCCTCGTGCTGCCCAGCTGATTTTTGCAAAGCTGGTGCTAACTGTGGTGCTTATGTTGAAGAGTGCTGAGAGAGAGAGAGAGAGAGAGAGAGAGAGACAGACAGACCAACAGAAAGACAGAAAGAAAGACCAACAAGCAGCAAGACCAGTTCAGTTAAAGCAAGAAACACCCGGCATACCCATGAAGCTGGATGAGATTATGTGTAATAGCAGTTATTTATAAACAGTATATGAAACTCAGTGATAGTAATAGTAAATATTCAGAGTTTAGAAAATTGAAGCACACGGTGGTGGATACCTATGGTGGAAATGGCGGGAATGTCAGTAGCAATGACAGTACGGGATGAAGTGAAAGAGAAAGGCTGCCCTGCAAGAGAGAGAGAGAGAGAGAGAGAGAGGATTTCATACCCCATGCAGATCACAGTAGGTTAGACTACAGTAGAGGAGGATTTGTCACTCGTCTTAACGTCTCCCGGTGAGCTGACGTCTTGTCAGCATCCAAAATGCAATATCCATGTGTGTCATCTGGATTCAAGAAACCGCGAGCCATCAGTCTAAATCATCACACACAGTGATTTCTGTTCTTTTCTTTCTTTTTTTTTTGCCTTTGGCCAACTTTGCCTTTGCTTCAGCAGCCCCTCTTTTTAGCCCCTCTTTAAACAACATGTTTCCGTTCAGTAGCCAACTATATTAGTCTGTATTTTAGTGGGTGTGCTGTTGCTCTTTAAAAAGAAAGACAACAAAGCAAGTTCCCTAGTTCCAAAAAAAAAAAAAAAAAATGGCCTGCCAGTTCCTGACTGTGCCTTTAAGCATGCAAGGGATTTCTGTGCGCTCTTTAAAGGGAGCTCAGGGACAAAGCTTTAGTAGCGTCTTTAAACACAGACAGTATCAGCTAACTCCAACACTGCTGGTCAGTCCTTTTGCCTTTTGAATTAAACATAAAAAGCCAGGCCTGTGCCAGTTCTTTGAATAAATAATACAGCAACTATTCTTTCTGCTTTTTTAACACCAGTATAACACCAACACTACAGTCAAAAGCATTGATGCAATCCTAAAAATAAGGCACCTTGATGATTTGTGGCTTGTAAAAACTGCTCTGAATGAGAGAAATATGGAAAATAGCTTGATTCCTCCCATATAAAAAGAAAGAAAGCAATGTGAAATTTGTAATTTGTAGCCGTTATTAAAACTAATACACAAACTGAGCAGAAAATAGACACATTTAGAAAGAATAGTCTTAAATAAAAGTCTTAATGTTGATTATCAGCTGATGTACAGGGGTTGGACAATGAAACTGAAACACCTGTCATTTTAGTGTGGGAGGTTTCATGGCTAAAATGTAAGAGCGCAGTTCTGCTCAAAATATTACAATGCACACAACATTATGGGTGACATACCAGAGTTCAAAAGAGGACAAATTGTTGGTGCACGTCTTGCTGGCGCATCTGTGACCAAGACAGCAAGTCTTTGTGATGTATCAAGAGCAACGGTATCCAGGGTAATGTCAGCACACCACCAAGAAGGACCAACCACATCCAACAGGATTAACTGTGGACGCTGTAAGAGGAAGCTGTCTGAAAGGGATGTTCGGGTGCTAACCCGGATTGTATCCAAAAACATAAAACCACGGCTGCCCAAATCACGACAGAATTCAATGTGCACCTCAACTCTCCTGTTTCCACCAGAACTGTCAGGCACCACAATAAATTATTGTGGTCTAAAACTAGGTGTTTTTTTTATTTTTATTGTTCAACCCCTGTAGATCCAGTCTTTGTGCTTGTGTCATGAATAATAATACAGCCATATAGTAAAAAAAATATGTGCTACTGATTTACAGTGAGCTGAATATGCTATGGTCTGGGTTTCAATAGCCTGGTTGTGCGTCTGTTAGCATTAGCATTAGTATTATCCTAAACTTGGTTCTGATTGCACTGTTGAGTGGTAGTTTACAGCATTAACAAGCAGGTCAGTTTCCTCTGCTGAGATGAGCAGAAGCATTGCACCATTAAAATACCCATCCGCCAAAGTCAGAGCACACCTGGCTCTTAATGAAAATTGCAAGTGACATGCTGACAGGTTTATTTCACGTTATGCCCAAAAACACACCCCTGATTAATTAAGAGAATTAGTACATGCACGCAAGGTGTACTTTTCCTGTAGTTATGATAGCATAGACACACTAACATGTCCTGTATCAAGCCTACATTAACATTATCTAGGGCCGCTTAAATTGGGCTCTATAGTGGTTTCATGTTTTTTGGATACAATCTGGGTTAGCACAGAATGGATGTGGTTGGTCCTTCTTGGTGGTATGCTGACATTACCCTGGATACCGTGGCTCTTGATACATCACAAAGACTTGCTGTCTTGGTCACAGAAGCGCCAGCAAGACGTGCACCAACAATTTGTCCTCTTTTGAACTCTGGTATGTCACCCATAATGTTGTGTGCATTGTAATATTTTGAGCAAAACTGTGTTTGGATTTTTTTTGCACAACTAAACCTTGTAAGTAACTAGAATCTGGAACTATTGCATTATTAATGACTATTGGTACCAATACAACTACAGCTCTATACACTAGAACTGCATCTCTAATATTAATATAATAATCCTTCCACAATAAAAAAAAGGCATTTGCCATTACTGTGATTTATGCTGGGATACATTTCATTTCTCAACAGAGGAAAAAGCAAAACTGCTGTTTGTGTTTCATCACTGTGAGTTCAGCATCTTGAACGCTAGGTTTATTTTTCATTCAGTTTTTAATCCTAATGCAGAAAGCATTGTTAATTATTTGGTAACCAACTAGGTTGGTTAATGATGTGGAGTCCCACTGGGTTCTATTTTAGGGCATATGAAATTACATCAGTCTGGAGTGAAAGTGAAGATCTGAAGTGTAAGCCTAAATACAGAGTCTACAGAATTAAAACCCCATTCAGGAAAAGTGAATTTATTATCATGTGACTTATGACATACGATTGTAAAGATCATATTTGAGTTTATCAGTTTTAACAGTCTAAAACAGTCCAGTAGTATAGTTCTTCTACAGGCTCTAAAACCTACACAATTAATTAATTACATCAATGAATTAAGCCTTACAATAAAACTGCTACTAATATTGATGCTGCTGACTCTACTGATGCTACTGACTCTACTGATGCTGCTGACTCTACTTATGCTACTGATTCTACTGATGCTGCTGACTCTACTGATGCTACTGATTCTACTGACTCGACAGCTGCTACTAATTGTACTGATGCTGCTGACTCTACTAATGCTGCTGACTCTACTGATGCTACTGACCCTACTGTCTCTACAGCTGCTACTAATGGTACTGATGCTGCTGACTCTACTGATGCTACTGTCTCTACTAATGCTCTTGACTTTACGAATGCTATTGACTATACTTACTCTACTGATGCTCTTAACTCTACTGACTCTACTGATGCTACTGACTATACTTATTCTACTGATGCTCTTGACTATATGACTCTACAGATGTGACTGATACTGCTGACTCTTTAGATGCTACTGACTCTACTAATGCTGTTGACTCTACTGACTCTACTTACTCTACTGATGTTCTTGACTCTACTGACTCTACAGATGCGACTGATACTGCTGACTCTATAGAAGCTACTGACTCTACTGATGCTCTTGACTCTACTGATGCCCTGTACTCTACTGATTCTACTTACTCTACTGATGCTCTTGACTCTACTGACTCTACAGATGCGACTGATACTGCTGACTCTATAGATGCTACTGACTCTACTGATGCTACTGACTATACTTACTCTACTGATGCTCTTGACTCTATGACTCTACAGATGTGACTGATACTGCCGACACTATAGAAGCTACTGACTCTACTGATTCTACTTACTCTACTGATGCTCTTGACTCTACTGACTCTACAGATGCGACTGATACTGCTGACTATGTAGATGCTGCTGACTCTACTGATGCTGCTGACTCTACTCATGCTACTGATTCTACTGATGCTCTTGACTCTACTGATGCTCTTGACTCTACAGATGCTGCTGATGCTACTGACTCTACAGATGTTATTTTACTCTACTAACGCTCTTAACTCTACTGAATCTACAGATGCTACTGATGCTACTGACTCTACAGGTGCTACTGACTCTACTGATGCTACTGACTCTACAGATGCTACTGATACTACTGGCTCTACTGATGCTCTTAACTCTACTGAATCTACAGATGCTACTGATGCTACTGACTCTACAGACGCTACTGACTCTACTGATGCTGCTGACTCTACTGATGCTGCTGACTCTACTGATGCTATTCACTCTACAGATGCTACTGATGCTACTGGCTCTACTGACTCTACAACTTACTGATCGCATGGGAAGTCGCGAGCGGCGATGTAGAGAAGTCAGCTTAGAAAGAAGACAGATGACTGTTAAATAGCATTTAACTGGATAGCACTGAATATTAGATAGAGTTCCTAACTGCTCATTATTGATTAAATATCTACTTCCCACACTTCATTTAATAATACGAATGAAAAAATGTCTGACTATGTGGGAGAAAATGGATTAGAGGGAGAGATCTTGTGAGCTTGCTGTAATGTGTTACACTCTACTATAATGAAGCTAAGAATTAAAGGATCAATGACACAATTAAAGAGCATATTTAGAGGGATGTTGTGGTGAGAAAGAGGAGCTACTAGCTTCTAACTACTTAACTACATTCAACTGCATACTCTACTATACATACTGTTCTCTGTAAGCATGATAAATGATGATGAAGATGATGTAGACTCTTCGAGTGATGAATCTTCATGACAGGTACGAAATGTAAGACAATGTAAGAAAACAACAATATTTACAGGCTGATCTGTTTAGCTAATTCAGAAAGTAGGCCTGTGCTGGTTTATCAATAAATAGAAGTATCAACATATATAGATTTTTTTTTTTTTTTTTTTTACTAATTTTTATCTCATTTTCTCCCAATTTACATGGCCAATTACCCAACCCACTCAATAGGACTCCCCCATCACTAGTGATGCCCCAACACACCAGGAGGGTGAAGACTAACACATGCCTCCTCTGATACATGTGAAGTCAGCCACTGTCTCTTTTTTAACTGCTGCTGATGCAGCATTGCTGAGTAGCCTCACAGTATTCTCGGAGGAAAATGCAGCAACTCGGTTCCGATACATCAGCTCACAGATGCCTTGTGCTGATCGACATCACCCATCACCCATCTACCCAAGCAGAGAGAGCAAGGCCAATTGTTGCCAATTGCTCTCTCAGGGCTCCGGTAGCTGATGGCAAGCTGCATGAACAGGATTAGAACCGGCGATCTCCTGATCATAGTGGCAGCGCCTTAGTCAGATGGACCACTTAGAGCCCCATGATATTTTGTTTCAATATATAAACAGTGTATATATTTTTAAAAAATGATTAATTTTGTTGTTCTATTGTTGGTTCCTCATAGATGCTTATCTAACATTCAATTAAATGTCTTTTAGTTTAATGCTATTGAAATCTCAGTTAAACATAAATGATTCTCTACTGAATGTTACTCTACATCCAACCCTAACCCTAACATATACCCTAAACCTAACATTTAAAGGTTAGTTTTATCTAGGGATAGATGTTGTAAGTTGTTGTAAGGTTAATGTTAGGTTTAGGGTTAGGTTTTAGGGTTGAT